>NC_137875.1:13460408-13887908 GCF_963924005.1 Protomyctophum bolini | reverse complement strand
AATTAAGCCTTTTTTCATTCTTCATCCAATTAAAGATGGCTTCTACAACAGCCGGCTCTACCCTTAGGTTGGCTAGTTTGATAAATTGTTGTGCAATTTTGAAAATAAATGAGTAGCCTGCTTTTTACTTTAATATCTTAACTACAACTTTTTACCTTTGTCTTTTAAGTATTGTGATACCAATACTTAAAGTAAATGTGGTGCTGTTACGGCTCAATGTTATTATTTCTAAATTGTGGTATTGCCACTTTTACTTAAATATCGTTGCTGTCCGGAGGAAACCTCATAACTTGAGGTTTTTGAATTTTTTTCTATAGGCTAAATCAGTGCAATTGAACACCCTTTACGTCTGTGTGTTGTTTCGAAAATATTGAGCGAATGGAAAGTAGTACAAAACAAATTGGACTGTTGGACAAAACCTCTTAACTCCATTGGACCCGCAAACTGTCTGCTAAAACAGCTAACTCCACCGCCTCTCTCCTTCTCATGCAAGTAATTGACAATAATTGACAAGTGTTGTGACAATATAAGTCACAAACAACACCAACTTTGATGAGGTAGTAAGTAAAGTTATGGAGTTATGAGGTTTGATCCCGACAGAAACGATATAAATAACAATCTGTGTACTTCCATCCAGCACTGAGTCGTATCGTACTACAAACAACAAGCCATTCCTGCTGAGCGAGCGGCCTGCAGACTGCTTTGACATCCGTAGCGGACCTTTCCGTCTCGAGATGGCATTAAAATAATACATGATGGATGAGCCACGGCAGATAATGTTATGATCCGACTGGCAGTCTAGAGTGGCCTTACAAAGGATCCGTCAGTTGTTGAGCCCAACAGCTTTAACCCATTCTGGACGGTCGGGGAACCCCTTTTGGTGTTTTAAGCATTATGTTATCCTTTAGCTGCTGAACAAGCAGATCTACAAGCTCATAGCACGGCACCGAGTGCTGCGCTACGAGCTTGTAGGTCTGCTATTTTTGAATAACTGAGAAAATGCGGCACAAATCTTTGAATATAATGCTTTCACAGCGAACGTTTTTAACTCAAATCTTTGCTTCTCGGGAACAACATGTTTTGAGATGGGCGTCGGAGGCCAATTACATTTTTGGGGGTCCTTGACATGAAAATATTTGAGAACGACAAGTTTTTCTAGAAATGTGTAGAATTTGTAGATTTGTAGAATGGGGTCTCGGGTCTAAATGGGTTAAGGCTATGGTTACACAGGGATAGCTTTCTATTGGACTTACATAGAGCAGTAATCCTATGGAAGGTTGGATTGTCTCGACAACAAGAGAACCTCAAGGGTATCGTATCGGAGGGGATGAGAGCATGGATGTCTGACATGCTCCTCACTGTCGGCGCACAAACCTCTCATCTTCATATTCTAACTTTTTGTGGGGGTTTTTTCAGTCAGGTGAAACCTATAGCCTCGGAAACACAGACGTTTTTATTTACAGGGAGAAAAAAAAAGTCCACTTCAATTCGGCATACAGTAGCGCAAAGGTCGATCACTCTCTGCTGATTTCTGATCGTCTGCACCTTTGTTAAATTGACACACACACTGTAACGGCTCACCGAGCCTAAGGTGGTTATGGTGGAAAAAGGCAAGGTGGTAGATGCCAAAAGTTGTTAATTCTCCTACTTTTTGGTGGCATACAGGGTGAAACAATAAATGTGCAACACTGGTGAACAAAGTGAGCAGGCTGAGCAGGAACAAAAGCAATGAAAACAACAAAATATCCTATCACTGTACCCTATACTAAACCTCCCAATACTGACTATCTGACTGGTAAACAAAAGAAAACCCTAACTGACTGGCTACTCTAATCTTATGCCTACCATCAAACAAAAGTACGAGTGAAGGTGCCTGCCTAACTAGCTAAGGTGATAACAGTGAGAATACTAATACGGAAAATACTTACTATACTACCTGCTCGTTATTCAAAGTTCAATGAAAAGCACTTATGTCTTTATGTAACAATTTGTGATATAGCCTACTCTCTCTCAGTAGATAGACTTGTACAGGTTCAACACTCTTTCCCTGCACGGAGGGAAAGAGTTGTCATTGTTAGAGAAACAATGACAGACTGACAGCGGCCCGGAACACAGTCTTCAGTGGGACTTTATGTCATCAGGTGGGACAGGGTGGAAGCGCTGGCTGGACGCGCAGGATTGGGAGTAGGCGGCCAATGGTGGAGCGTAGGGAACGCTCCCCACCAATGGCTGCGCAGGACGGATCTGCAGAGGCGAGACAAAACAGGGCGCGCGCACAGACAAACACAGACATAATAGCAGACCCGCGCCCCGACATCCGTAACACACACACACACACACACACATGTACACACTCCTCTCTCTCTCTCTCTCTCTGTCGCTCTAATTAACCTTAGACTGCCACCCCAATAGCAGCTTTTCAGTGCCTTCTGCCAGCTCTATTCATGTTTTTAATTCATCATTTTAATGCCAATAGACAAATCCTATATCTCATTTTCACGGGGCAAGCATATAGTATTAGACACTGAGTCCTGATGGTGGCGGTAACTTCACCATAATGCCGATTTTGACATGTATAACCACCCAGACCACACTCTCAACCATAGACATGTATAACCACCCAGACCACACTCTCAACCATAGACATGTATAAACACCCAGACCACACTCTCAACCATAGACATGTATAAACACCCAGACCACACTCTCAACCATAGACATGTATAACCACCCAGACCACACTCTCAACCATAGACATGTATAAACACCCAGACCACACTCTCAACCATAGACATGTATAAACACCCAGACCACACTCTCAACCATAGACATGTATAACCACCCAGACAACACTCTCAACCATGGACATGTATAACCACCCAGACCACACTCTCAACCATAGACATGTATAAACACCCAGACCACACTCTCAACCATATAGACATGTATAACCACCCAGACAACACTCTCAACCATGGACATGTATAACCACCCAGACCACACTCTCAACCATAGACATTAGGGGTGTGCATCTCTCCCTTACAAGACGATTCGATACGCATGGGCTACGATGCGATTCGGAGACGATACATTTTATATACAGAACGATTCGATTCAATTCAGTCCAAATCGATGCGATTTCGATTTTGATGCGATTCGATGCGATACGATACGGTGCGATCTGACACATTTAACCTTTTTTAGATGTTTTATTTGAAGCTAGATCTATAAAGAATAGGGTTAGGACTTCATTAAAAAAACATCTGATTAATTGGAGGCTTTGTGATTAATTAATCTCAATTAATCACATTTGAATCGCATATCAATAGGCCTGAGCAGTGAGCTTTTTTTTCTAAATGGATTTGGAAACGAGTGAATCAATGAATAGTGACTACATAAGCATAGGCAATTAAAAAAGTAGTAATAATAATAGTGATAATAATATTATGCTTCTCTGAGTACTTAAAGACGCTTTTCAAGGGGAACATGAGAAAACAAATAAAAACAACTTTATTAGAGAAAAACTAAGACTATGGAATAAAATAAATGAAAGTAGAATGAGATATAGGGAAAGCAATATTCTAGATGTGGGTTTGAACTTATAGGTGGTGGCATGTCTCTGAGTTTTGGGAAGTGCATAGTTTTGACAGGTCTGCCTGCTGTGGACAGTGAAACCCTGACCATTAAACACGGGCAGACGCAACGATGCAGTCTATCATTCATTGTTAAAGGAAGCCAGCAACATGTCGATGCAAAAACGTGTAGCTGCTCCTAATGATAATCCCATTCGTCTTTGCGTCTGCCCGTGTAAACGCAGCATCGAGTGTGAGGGGTTGGGGAACGGATGGAAAGTACCATATAGAGGACTCCTTCTAACGATATGGACCAGAGTTAAACGAATGTTATCTTCCATGCTAACTAGTAGTTACCCTCGTCAGACAAGAGACAACGACACCACCACCCACATCAGGTGGAAGCTGCTGATATCACTTTGCTTGTGCCCGTGGATGGGAAATAATATTTAAAAGGCTATGGAAGCGTGTATGAAAGCACAGATGTGTGCAATAAAGTTGTGTCATATCTGCGTGTGTATCCCGTCTGACGACGACGAGTGGTTTATGCTGCTCGACGTGCTCGTGTGTTGTCGCTGGCTGCTGATGCATAGTTAAGAGTGTCATAAGCATGCGCCCGTCCTGCGCAGCTGCGCTGGAAGTAGCAGATCTACAAGTTATCTACCCGTCGCAATGCACAGCGCTTTGGGCTTGTACATCTGTGTTTTTCCCGCAGTTAGTTGAATTATATCGATTCACAACTGTAGGATCGAACTAACGTCTGATGCCGATGCTATTTTGACCGATCCAGACACGCGTGCATCGATGTAGTCGCGTCGTTAATGTTAAAATCGATTACCGATTCATATCGATATTTTTTGACAGCACTAATAGACGTGTATAAACACCCAGACCACACTCTCAACCATAGACGTGCATAAATACTGCAGCGGAGCTGATGATAACACCGCCTAATGTTATGAGCAAACCAGAGAGAGCAGGGAAGATGCACGGAGACAGCATTTGTTTAACCTGACACATATGACCATGTAATATTTCACCCTACTTGATCACACACTACTACAGCGTCACACAACAGAAGCATCAAAAGTAGCAGATCCACAAGCTCGAAGCGACGCCTTTTCGACCTTGTCCATTTGCTACTTTTGATGCTATACTTTTGAATTTGAATCCTTTTTTTTCTTCCCCATTTCCTGAAAGCTGAACGGTTTTGGACATACAAGGTTTTCCATTTCCACGTGACAACGAGGAGGTTGACTTTGTCGGGTGGAAACCTCAAGACCTTCAAATTTGAAAATATATCAAAAGTATCGCGGCACAAACGTTGTGAGCATGTGCATCTGCTATACTTTTGACGCTTTTGTGCGGCCGATTCTGCAGTATGATCGGGTCAAGTGGGACAAACATTTTCACGCAAAGAAAACACACACAAAAAAAGTCTGAATACGGAGATAAGAGGTTTCTGCCCCGGCGGGAAGGATGTGACAGGTGATAAACATTAGCCACAGAAATTTGAGAGAGAGAGCTATAACACACCGGTGACACAGAAGAATACCATCGTGAGTTCAGCACTAGAGCACTTTGACATTGAACGCTCGCCTGTCCTCTCTCTCTCTGTGTGTCTCTCTCTCTCTCTCTCTCTGTGTATCTCTCTCTCTGAAACGCCATACAATCTCCTTCTAAGAACCCGGCCCCCCGAAATAAAGATGAGTGACTGACTGCCGGAGCCGGTGATGTCAGCGGCCACATTCGTCCCCGTCACCGTAAAGAGCTTTGGTTGCTCTGTGTCCTTGAGACAGTAGGGCTGTACAGTATTCGTACGGTGTGACAGCAGGCCGACCGGGCCCCCCTGCTGCTAATACAGACCCCCTACACACACACACACACACACTGGTGGAACGTAAACAAGTACATGAGTATAGTACTTTCTACTTTTGGTATACTTTAAGTACATTTTGATACCAATGCATTTGCACTTTTACTCACGTTATAGTAACGGAGTATCAGTGTTGTTGTTTTTGGCAGCAAATTTCTATTTTAGTAGTCATAGTAGTCTCTTGAATAGTCTACATTTAGTTTCAGTCACATTTTAGTCACCTGGAATGCTTTAGAGTTATAGTCTAGTTTTAGTCGACTAAATATCATAAGATTTTAGTCGACTACATCTACAGTTGATTTAGTCGACTGAAATGTATTTTGGCGGGCCTTGGTGCCGTCGTAATGACGTAATTTTACACTTGCTGAAAATAGGCCGATCTACAAGCTCACAACAGCTACAGCTTGCGTTGTGAGCTTGTATATCTGCTATTTTCAGCATACAACAAAGTGTACAATTACTTATACTGAATCTCTTGTCCACTAGTCCCTTCCTAACATTTTAGTCTAGTTTTTATTTGTTGACAAAACAGACAGTATATTTAGTCATAGTTTTGGTCATCATGGCTTGGTTTTTATTTAGTTTTTATTTAGTTTTCATGTTGTTTTTGTCAGTGAAAAAAGGTAGTCGACGAACATTTTTCGTCGACAACACTGCGGATTATGCAGTATTGATACTTTTACTTAAGTAAAAAAAGAAAAAGAAAAGAATTGAGCAATACTTTTCCCACCACTGTCCTTGAGACACCGCTGCTATGGGCTGGCCTGGTCCGGAAGCCCTCCCATCCCCCCACCACCACCCCCTCCTATCCCCTGCAATTGAGCCGTGTACACCCCCCCCCCTCCCCCCCAACCATCCGGCCACCCACCTAACCCCACCCCCACCCATTCCATCGCTGCCCCATCCGGCCCCCCCATGCAGCTCCATCAGTGTCAGAATGCCTCCGGGCAGGAAGCTATAAGGATGGCAGAGCAGACCGTTAGCCCCCTGGCGGCAAATTAGCCTTCCCTTTTTTAACCCATTCTGGACGTTTCCCCGCCTTATTTTGGTGTTTTCAGGATTTTGTTATACTTTAGCTCATAGCTCATAGATCTGCTATTTTTTTAAAGAAACGTGCAAATCTTTGAATATATATTCTTTCAGAGCAAATGATTTTAACTCGAATCTTTGCTTCATGGGAGGTCCCTGGAACAGAACATTTTTCAGATGGGGGTCCGCAGCCAAATGCAGATAATCCTGGGGGTCCTACACTGACATGGGTTTTAGTCATGATTTAGAAGACATTTTGTAGAATCATCCCCAGGTCTAAATGGGTTAAAGGAGTCCGGAACACGCTGGATCTGTACCTTATATGAGCAGCGAGATGAGCTTAATAAAGCAGATGTTCTCCAAGTGGAGGGGGACCCCATGGGGGGGTCTTTTAATGAGATGGTTCCAGGGGGTCCCCTGGTGAAACATTGTGAATATACTGTGTAAAGCATCACAATCAGTTCAACAAACTTCATCCCCAGTGCATGGTGCAAAGTATCTAAGTACATTTACTGAACTTAAGTAACATTTTGTGTTATTTGTACTTTTCTTGAGCATTTCTAATTTTCAATACTTCTTACTTCTACTCCACTACATCTCGGATCCAAATATTTTACTTTTACTCCACTGCATTGATTGCATTCAAACTTGATGAGTTATACTATATTAGTTACTTTGCTATTTTCAAAAGATTGTAAACATTTGAAAACTTTAAATGGGACATTCTGCATTTAACGAGTACTTTCACTTGTGGTACTTTAAGTACGTTCTGATGTCAATACTTTTGTACTGTACATTTTGAATTATTGATCTTTACTATATTATAATGGAATATTTCTATATTTTAGTGCTGATACTTTTACTTAAGTAAATAATTTTTCGCCACTGTTTATCCCTATACGTTTAAGCTCATTTGGGTATAGCCGATCAGCAAGCTTGTAGATCTGCTGATTCAGATGTAGATCTGCTGATTCAAAGAATCTTATAACAATGTGAAGATCTCTCTCTCTCTCTCTAGGGGCCCAGGGGGTAATAGAGTGGCCTCTAGGGGCCCAGGGGGTAATAGAGCGGCCTCTAGGGGCCCAGGGGGTAATAGAGCGGCCTCTATAGGGGCCCAGGGGGTAATAGAGCGGCCACTTGGTGAAACGTAAGGGTTCCTGCCCGGGTTCGATCCCCTGGGCTGCCCCACATGTGTTGGTGTCAAAGTGACATTGAGCAAGACTACTGACTAATGACTGACTAATGACAAAAAAATGTTCGTCGACTATTTTTTTTTCACTGGCGAAACTAAATGGAAAGTACATGAAAACGAAGCTATGGTGACTAAAACTAAGACTAAATATAATTGACAATTTTGTCAACAAATAAAAACTAGACTGAAATGTTAGGAAGGGACTATAGTGTACAAGAGATCCAGTATAAGTCATTTTATACTTGGTTGCATCTAAGCTCACTTGTGAGCTTGTAGATCGGCTATTTTGTGTAAAATCAGCCATTACGACGGCATCAAGGTCTGCCAAAATTCATTTTAGTTGACTAAATCAACTGTACATTTAGTTGACTAAAATCTTATATTTAGTCGACTAAAACTAGACAAACACTAAAACATTTCAGATGACCTAAATGTCACTAAAACGAATTCATTTTTTATTCAGAAGACTATGACTAAACTAAAACCAAAATGTGCTGCCAAAACCAACACTGCTGAGTGAACTGCATGCTCCCAGACTGGTGCATGCTTTCCTCCACATTGGTTTGTGTGAGTGGGTGAATGTAATGAATGCACATTATAAGGCGCTTTGAACGAAGGCGGCGCTATATAATGAAATTAATGCACCATTTTACCACAATTTACCTCTTGATGTATTTTAAATGTTCTTTTTGCAATGGCCTGTGGTATCGATCCTTATTGTTTGTTTTGCAAATAGAGAGAGAGAGAGAGAGGCAGAGAGGGAGAGGGGAGAGAGAGGGTCACAGCATGAGCAGTGACTGATTCCATCAGATGCTCTTGCTCCAGCTTAGGGAACTCTTGCCCTCCCTCTGGGCAGTTCAGCCTTGCTTGACTAGCTGAGAAGTGTTGCGTGCTTGCATGGGCGTGCGTGCGCGCGTGCGTGGGGCGTGCGTGTCGGGAGGAGAGACATTGTTCCTTGACGTCACCGCTAGCTGTGCGCTGTGCTGTATGTAGAGCCACCACCACTCCACTCACTGCTGCCTCTGCTGCTGCTGCTGCTGCTAGTCTCAAACATGTCTTTGTTATTCCGAGGCTTCCATCGCAGAGCGGTGATCCGCAAAATACGGAACCTGATATACACGGAGGAGCTCCCTCCGGAGCCCCGGCCGTGGCACTGGCTTGCACGCATGCACGCACGCGCGCGCACAGAGGGAGAGAGACATAGACAGAGAACCAAGCCGGTACATTTGTTTGTACATACACATACATACATAGTGTAATTAGCCAATGTACAAGCTCTGCCATTTTTACTATAGTTCGTTTGTTTCAGAATTTATATATTTATTTATTTTCAAAATATTTTTTAAATAACATTAAATTATCTATATAGTCTATATATAGATATTCTATATCATATAGAAATCATACAGAAGGTGGACCTAAAACAAATGACCTAAAATAAAATGCTTAAGACCCCAACGTGGGTCCTGAGCCACAGTTTGGGAAACACTGCAGAAGAAGATGTCACACAGGAGATGAACGTAAAGTCAAATAAATAAGGATGATGAAATAATCGAAAACAACATAGCAATTCTGTACTAGCTAACTGTCTCTGCGTTATTTATTATTAATCTTCTAAATAAAATATGAGAAGAACAGAAAGAAGAATTGATATTTAATTTAACTTGCACTCAAGTGTGTGTGTGTGTGTGTGTGTGTGTGTGTGTGTGTGTGTGTGCGTGCGTGTCTGTGTGTGTGTATTTGATTATATAAAACCATACAAACCGCATAAAACATATAGGCCTAATAATAACCATGTACTGCTGTCTTCATGCCAATAACAGACTAGCCTGGGGTCCACCCTATGCTTTCTGTGGCATAGACGGCTCCCGGCAGGATCCGCCGGGAGAATCTAGATGCAGCTGCACGACATGAGACTAATTAATTAGAGCGACAGAAAGAGAGGGGAGTGTGTGTGTGTGTGTGTGTGTGTATGGGTGTGTGTGTGTGTATGGGTGTGTGCGTCAATTTATCAAAGATGCAGACGATCAGAAATCAGCAGAGAGTGAGCGACGTTTGCGTTACTCTATGCCGTATTGAAGTGGACTCGGTCCCAGACTTTTTCTTTCTCCCTGGAAATAAAAACGTCTGGGTTTCCGAGGCTAATAACAGACTAACACAGACTACAGCAGTGGTTCTCAAAGTGGGGTCTGGGGACCCCACTGGGTCTGGGTCCTCGAGGGTGTTCCTGGAGGTTCCCGTGCAGCAAAGTGTGTTTATAATTCCATCACAATTGCCCTAACCTGGCTCCACCAGTTGGGGGCGGTAATGAGTTCACAAGTTCATAATACAGCCTCCATCTGGGCGTTCAACCGCCGCGTGCCCGGGACGAACCAATCAGCGGCAGCTATACGGGCGAGATCTTGGCGAGATCGAGGTTGCCTCTCTTTCTTACATAATATTCGACAATTTGGTATAACAATGTCCCTAAAAAGTCCCTACAATTGTGACTTTAGACATGTCCAGACAGTCTGTATACACGTATATACTGTATATCGTTTTCTTTACTTGACTATTGTAACTCCGTCCTTACTGGCCTATACCGGCATGCGCACTTAAGCCTCTCCAATTGATCCAAAATGCCGCAGCTCGCTTGGTCTTCAACCAGCCAAAATTCTCACATGTCTCCCCCCTTCTCCGCTCTCTCCATTGGCTCCCGGTCGCTGCCCGCACAGAATACAAAACTCTGATGCTGGAATTCAAAGCAACCAAAGCCATCATGGCACCCCCATATTTTGCACGTCTCATCGAACCACAAACCCTCCGGCGTACTCGGATCAGCCAACGCAGGGAAGCTGGAAGTACCTTCACTAAAAACGCCGGGACAGCGCTCCACACGTCCCAAACTCTTCTCCCTTCTGGCTCCAAAACTGTGGAATGCACTTCCCATCACAATCAGAACCGCAGACTCACTCCCAATCCCGCCAGTCTGAAAACCCACCTCTTCAGACCACCTTGGCCCGTAGCACTTGCTGTAGCACTCGCCCTAGCCCTACGACCTTACAGGCGATAGCATTTTATATATAGATATATTCCACTGTCATGTTTGTAGCTTACATATGATTCGTGATAACTAGTCTTTATGTTTATGATGTATCACCATGTTTTGTTCTTGCTTAATCTAAGTCGCTCTGTCTGCTATAAATGCCTAAATTGTAAATTTACTATCAGTTACACACCCCAATTTTTTTGTCACATTATCTGAACCAATAATTTGATGTCAGTCAATTGAGTCTGCTTCTCTGCTACTGACCAGCTACCCTGTCATCAAATTATAGACGGTATGCGCGTGACATCATCATCATACCCGGAAGTTATACGGGAACGCCTACTGAGGGCAAAAATACACTTTCTGGCCATGCCGGTCCATCCAAACAGAAACGTCCTATCTGATTGCATTAAACCACGTTAAACTCACTTTGCCACTCGATTTGCCACTCACCTTATGCATGCGCATACCCTTTATTCCCTCCATTGGAGAGGGAAATCTGGAGTTCTCTGGTGGAGCTGCGACCCGACTACGGATAAGCGGTTGAAGATGGATGGATGGATATACCCTCTATATATATTCATTCAAAATCTCCATGAATTCCAAGGCTTCACAGAGTCTAATCCATAGATTATATATAGGCCTATCTTTTTTGTGTGTGTGTGTGAACCACTCCATTAAACATGATGACATTACATTACAGCCACGGCTTGCAGCCAGCCAGCCCATAGCCATCATCATCAGATCAGATCCGTGGATTGACTCCGGTACTCCGCGTTTTGCGTGCACCCAGCGAGCATGGCTCTGTGGTAACTGAATAGCCAGTGTAATTTGACACTTCAACTTGCCGTGCTCCACGGTAGTTGATTCACTCACTCACACACACACACACACACACACACACACACTACAGGCTCTACCTCTCTCTACCCCTCTCTCTCTCTCTCTCTCTCTCTCTCTCTCTCTCTCTCTCTCTCTCTCTGGGCGCCGCTCATGTCGTCTTTGTGAACTGGGAACGAACGAACGAAGCAGCTAGGCAGGCAGGCAGCGCGCACACACATACACGTTATTACACACACGCACACCCACCGCGTCCGCACGCACACACACACGTCGCACACAGTAAACACGAGGGTTTTTTGGTGACTACAAAAGCGGATTTCCTTCCTAACCTCCCCGTTCCACCGGCGTTCCGTGAGGTTCTTCCAACCAAAAAAAATCATCTCAAAGTAAGTTCCAGTTCGCAGCCTTGTTGTTAGTTTTATTCTTGATTATGTATTCCCACATGATCGCTGCTGCGTGTGTGTGTGTGGTACAGACAGGCTTTGAAATGAACGTCTGTGCAATGCATGCGTATTATGTATGCGTGTGTGTGTGTTCTTTGAATGCACAGCGCTGGCTTGCTTCTACATCTTGCGATGGGTTTGTCAGTCAGTCTCTCGGATCTGTCCCTCAGGGACAGATCCCTGCATGGACACACGACACGCGCGCACATAAACACGCACACACAGGACCAGCAGCGGTGTTGCTAACAATAGGGTGACCTCCCAGAACCTCTGATATTTATCCACAAATAGCATAAACTCGGGAACACATTCCGGGATCTGATCGTTCGTTCGTTCGTTCGTTAAATCTCTGCATGCAACGAGACAGAGAGAGAAGCAGCAGCTATTATAGGGTCAAACAAACGGTGCGCATTTTACGCAGCGTGATTTCCCCAATGCAAGCCTTTACATTTTAGACAGACAGCGAGCGGGGCTTTATTTCCCTCTGACAATAATCAACGTCGCATCAGACATATCATCATTGCTTGTTTAAACGCGGGCTTGTGTTGGCACTTTAGTTCTACATAACATTAGCCCCTAATAATAATATTACAGCCTCGGATCAAAACAGACAGGAGTCAAGGCTTGCTACCTACCACACAGTTGTGTTTGATCGAGTGGAGTCTCAGTCTATCAAACACATCTATGATAGCCTTGATCCTAAGGCTAATGATACACCATGTATGCAGACAGTGACAGGTTATTGCTGCTGCCGCTGTGCGTGCGTGTATGTGTTGGCGGGGGGGCGGGGGGGTACTGTTATGATTATTATTATATGATGATGACAACTGCGGATGCATGGCTGTCTTGTTTTCAACATAGCTCTGATGGTTGATATTATGGGATCAATTTGTGCATAATAAGTGTGTGTGTGTGTGTGTGTGTGTGTGTGTGGTGTACATAATGTGTACATAGTTATTGTAGCCTCTAGGTGTGATGATCAGCTGCCTTGCCTTGGCTTGGTTGGTCGATGCTGCTAAACTGGGAATGTGTGTCAGTCAGTTAGCTAATAGAAGGCTCGTCAGTGCTATTACAGGACCGCCTGCTGTAGTAATGCAATTAGTAGTAGTAGTACTAGGCTACAAGCAGCAACTCACTGTGTGTGTGTGTGTGTGTGTGTGTGTGTGTGTGTGTGTGTGTGTGTGTGTGTGTGTGTGTGTGTGTGTGTGTGTGTGTGTGTGTGTGTGTGTGTGTGTGTGTGTGTGTGTGTGTGTGTGTGTGTGTGTGTGTGTGTGTGTGCGTGCGTGCGTGCGTGCGTGCGTGCGTGCATCCTGACATTGTATATCAGCCGGAACCTATACGTTACATAGAGATGCAGCCAGGCTCACCTAACGGTGCCTTGTTGTCTTTCGCGGCATTGATAAATCACACCGCTTCTCAAAAAACTAAAAACGCTGCACTTCTTTAAAACACAGTTTTCGTGAATGAAGCCTCGATCGTAGTGGTCTGTTTGACATTGAAGCTGCTGTGTGTGTGTGTGTGTGTGTGTGTGTGTGTGTGTCAGTCAGGCAGCCTGCCTGGGTTTGGAGGATGGAACAACCCTCCCTCCCCGTTAAATTCCTCCGTCTGGCGATGAGGCCAGCCCGGGCAGAGAGAGGAGAGGAGAGGAGGAGACATATTTTCTTTCATAATGCTGTGTGCGTGCGTGCGTGTGCGTGCGCGTGCCTGGCTAAAAAACAGAGGAGGATGCAACCAAGTTGAGGCAGAAAAAAAGTTATAGAGCAAGAACACAGCGAGAAAAGGACACCTTTTTATTTCCCGGCTGACGAGATATGGATGTGTGGAGTCTATTAAGCGTGACTTGGAGCACCGAGGGATAACCCATGATATTATAGCATAAAAACGACATAGTGTTCAGTTTGATTTGATCGGTTACAAGCATTTTTCTTGCAGTTATTTGAGTGTCAAACAGATTATGACAATATCGCCCCATCGTTCCGTTCTTTGCCAGTTTTGTTGGTTCTGGCATTGACATTGGTCTCTCTGTAGCCTGCTTTGCCTATTAAAAAAAATAGCAGATCTACAAGCTATTCTCGACATTGGTTCTGGGGACTTCTTGCGAGTGGAGACGTTTTTGTTTTGTTTTGCGTTGAAGCTAATCGGCTACATGGATAAGCTACTTCGTGCGTCCAATATATCCCACATTAAACAAGCAGAGTGTATATAGTCATCTCTCAGCAGTCATCTCCCACAAGGGTTTTACCAACCAATCCTCCTGACAATTTAGAGAGACAGAGGGGGAGAGCGCCAAGCAATCTGCAACCCCTGGAAACAGGTGTGTGAGAGCACAGGGGGGGCAGCAGCTTCATCTGGTGTGTTTGGTCCCTGGTGGGGCCTCTCTGTGAGACAACACACACATGCGTACACACACACACACACACACACACACACACACACACACACATGTTACTATACTTGTGGGGACATCAACTTTTTACTATGGAAATTCTATGAATGCTATTTTGACACTGGCTTGGAACCAAAATATTGCCTATAGCCTTTAAATGTCTGATCTACATCGACATGTTGTGAGCTTGTAGACTGGCAATTTTAACTATTCAAAAATGATGTCTTTCTTATTTGTGAAATTGTGCTATACTTCTTGTGGCGACAAGTATTAACAAACATGAAACACAAACACACACACATGCACACTCACACACCCACACACACACACACACACACGGTCACACACGCTGGTTAGTAAGATGTTAAAAGGCGGCAGCTGGTTCTGTGAAGAAACAAGAGATTTTCAAGGTAATTGCTCGTTTCAAACGGAGAGCTAAAAGACAAAAGGAGGCTCTACGTGTATTGTTTTCCTCACGTGGCCTCATGTCAGACAGTGTGCCATCGTGACAGGTAGCTGTTTGCACAAGGCAGGCGCCGCAAGAGCGATAAAAACAAGTCATAATCCAATTCATAACGCAGCCTGCTTGTCATTATCTCCGTCTGTGTCGTTCTGTCTGTCCTGCGTCGCGCGCTGTCATGGGCGGCGCTGCTGCTATGACAACTGAACTTTCCCTCACGGAATCAATAGAGGTCGTGATCTGCCTGTCATTACATGATGCCGAGGAAAGACGACGTGTAAAATCTATGATTTTCCCGCCCTGGGATTCAAGCATCTATACTTTTAAAACAACTGTGGCGACTCTATAAGTCATGAAGAGTTCTCATAATGTAATACTTTATACTTCCTTATTCAACATCACATGTTGAATGTCCTTGACCTTTTAGTGACCTTTATATCTTGGTAGTTGGAATATTTGTCGCAATAAGTGTTGCTTGTGAATGGTAAATGGTGCATTTATATAGCGCCTTTATCCAAGGCGCTTTACATTGTGCATTCTCTCTCTCTGACACGCACACACCGTGCCGTGCTACGAGCTTCGATCTTTCGGAAAACTGTCAGGATTTTAGAAGGTATTTGTAGAATCATCCTCAGGCCATATTTTAAGACATTTTACTTCTTAAACCCTCAACAATGAGGAAACATTCACTCTGTACTTGGTCTGCTTCTTTGTCCCTCTACACACCAAACCCCTTCTTTGTCCCTCTACACACCAAACCCCTTCTTTGTCCTTCTACACACCAAACCCCTTCTTTGTCCCTCTACACACCAAACCCCTTCTTTGTCCCTCTACACACCAAACCCCTTCTTTGTCCCTCTACACACCAAACCCCTTTGGTCTGCTTCTTTGTCCCTCTACACACCAAACCCCTTCTTTGTCCCTCTACACACCAAACCCCTTCTTTGTCCCTCTACACACCAAACCCCTTCTTTGTCCCTCTACACACCAAACCCCTTCTTTGTCCCTCTACACACCAAACCCCTTCTTTGTCCCTCTACACACCAAACCCCTTCTTTGTCCCTCTACACACCAAACCCCTTTGCCCAAATTAGCCGGTCTATAAGATCACACAGCGCCTCGCGTGAGCTTGTCGATCTGCTATTTTTGGCTATAGTTCTCCTCCGAATAGGGATGCTAGGGTTCAAGTGGTTAAAGTGTATAGGGATGCTAGGGTTCAAGTAGGAGAAAAACAAATCACACAAACATTGGGTGGATTGTGTTTGCTCGGTAGTCTACCGAGCAATCTTCCTTCCTACTCTCACCTATGGTCATCAAGTGTGGGTCATGAAGAATAAGGTCGCGAAGAATAAGGTCCCTCTCCCTAGGGAGGTCCTCGAGGCACGTCCCCCTGGGAGGAGACCCCGGGGCAGACCAAGTCGCAGTTGGAGGAAACACATTGACTCACTGGCCTTGGAACGTCTCGGGATCCCCCAGGAGGAAGTCACTAATGTTGCTCTGGAGAGGGAAGTCTGGAACACTCTGGTGGAGCTTCACCGCGACCTGACTATGGATAAGCGGTTGAAGATGGATGGATAGTGTGTTTGCCATGCTTAGGACACTGATTGTGCTTGTGTATTTGCTATGCGTTGTGCAAAATATTAGTGCTGCACAATTAATCGAAAAAAGATCACGATCTAGACACCTATGCAATCTCAATTCCTAAATTTGAGCAAGAATCGTGCACCACTTAGTTGGCTGTCCAATTAATTTGAGTTACTTTCATGTTTTTGCTACAAGAGAGAGACTTTAGAGCGGTTTAAGTCAAGCACTTTGATGTTGTCTGATGTGTGCCACATTTTGGAATGTAGTAATTAATGTTCAGCAACTACAGACTAAAGGTCAATGAATATTTTGATGGGAAAAATTTGTACAAGTACAAGGTCGTTCGTTTTTGTTGTCGGCAGGTGTTTGTGATGTTCTCTTGACTCGTTTGGCATCGCTGGTATCTCACAGCAGTGGTTCGCAAACATTTTGCCAAGCTAAGTACCCCCAAATTGATATGTATTTGGTCACGGCCCCCATTTCAAAAGGTATTGTGCCGGGGGACTCAAATCTAAAGTGCATCATGAATAAAATTTATTTTTATTCCTTCTCTTACTCTGTAAATGTACCTGGCGTTGTCGTGACCTTGTTAATCGTCTATTTAATCAGCTACTTCACATACAACACTTGTGTTCTAGGGCTTAAGTGGTTGACGTGGGATGCAAAGTAACTAAAGCATCTCTGTCGGAAGTTCTCCTTACTCACCGACACTCGTTAAGCAAAAAAATAAAAGAAACCTGGCGATGGCTAATCAGTGTTTTGACAGGCTGACATGTGGCCTGCCTGACTGTTAGTGTGCTGTTGTGGAGAGTGGTTGTGAAATACTTGGCTGCCGTTCACTCAACACGGATTCCTGCAGTCTGCTGTCTAGCCGTCCGACCGACCCGGCCCACCCACCGCCCACTCCTCGTCCGTCCCAGGCTTTGCTAGAATCCAGCCTTTTGTCTCTTCTCTTCTCTGAGCTTTTCTTTCTCTCCTTTCGCTTCACTTGTGGTCGAGCGTGGCTGGAGGAGCAGCATTTTTCACAAAGATGGAATCCTCATCCTTTTTAACGCAGAGCCGCTGTTGTTCCTTTTTGTGGACTTCTTTTTAATATGGAAAACATCTCTCTCTCTCTCACCGCATTGCTTTTTTAATTTTTATAAAAAATATTCCGACGGAGGGGCTCTGTCTGAGCCACTGAGGTTGTGTAGTTATTATTGTCTTTAAAGACGAGGGCGACAGATAATTTTGAACACTGGACATTTAATTTAATAATGTGAAGGAAAAAAACAGTACCTGTGTTATTATAATTGGGCATTCTCATAAATAAATGTTTATTCCTGGTGCGGAAAATTTTAACTTTTTATGTTTTTCATTTGTAAATTAACGTAGGCCTACTACTACTTGATCATACACAAAAGCATCAGTAAGTAGTGGAGTAAAGGTATCAAGAAATGAAATACTCAAGTGAAGTATAAGTACCTGTTGACATGGGGTCGGGGGCCCCTTCTCAAAAGTAAGTTTCCGGAGCGTCGCAAATATACTATCTGGTTTTGAATGTGAGACATTGACGATGTACATTCATACAGTTGGCCAATATTCTATTAATATATGCACAGTCATACTACAGTGTACTGTACAGCTAGGTAGGCCTGTCACAATTAATAATCTATAATCTATAGTCTAATCACAATTATTTGAGATCATTATTTTTCTATCCATCCATCCATCCATCCATCCATCCTCAACCACTTATCCGTAGTCGGTTCGCGGGGGCAACATCTCCACCAGAGTGCTCCAGACTTCCCTCTCCAGAGCAACATTAGTGACTTCCTCCTGGGGGATTCCGAGACGTTCCAAGGCCAGTGAGTCGAGTCGATGTGTTTCCTCCAACTGTGCCTTGGTCTGCCCCGGAGTCTCCTCCCAGTGGGACGTGCGTTGAGGACCTCCCTAGGGAGACGCCCGAGAGGCATCCTAACCCGATGCCTATAAGCTGGCTCCTTTCCAGGCGAAGGAGCAGCGGTTCAACTCCGAGTCTCTCTCGTGTGACTGAACTTCTCACCCTATCTCTAAGGGAGATGCCAGCCACTCGTCGAAGAAAACTCATTTTGGCCGCTTGTATTCACAACCTTATTATTTCGGTCATGACACTTCATGACCATAGCTCATGAGTCAATCGTTTCCATGTTGAAAAATGTCCATACATTATATCAAACATTAGGTCTATATCAAACTTTTTTTTAACCGAATCTGCGCCAGAGCGAGATAATATATATAATATTTTGTTTACTCACATGGTAGAAACACCGACATCCCGATCCGACGCACACACGACCACTTAATAGAATTCAATACAATCCAAAATAGCAGGAATACCTGCATGATGTATACATCATGCAGGTATTCCTGCTATTTTGGAAATGTTTTGGAAAGAAAACATCATTAACCTATTCTTGACGGGAACCCCTTTTGGTGTTTTAAGCATTATGTTATACTTTAGCTAGTGAAAAATAGCAGATCTACAAGATCGTAGCGCGGCACCGATTTCAAATGAATGTTTCTCTCATTTGAAGTAATTTCCATTAAAACACTTTTTCTCCCCTTCTAGATAGACTAGTATGTAAATACGTGAAGTTGGCCCTTATCAGTCGCGTTGCTCTACCTTAAGATTTGCATCTAGCAATAACAGCGCACACACACACACACACACACACACACACACACACACACACACACAGCAGTGGGAAAGTACCACCGATGTAAATTCACTCCACCGCTGGTTAGAATGACACATCGACTAGCATACAGTTGAGACATATCTCACACTTTCACCACAGTCATAGTAGATGCTGTCAGATCGGTTGCTGGTTGAAATCCCTGTGTTTTAGAGGTTGAAGTGATTGAATCCCCCCCCCCCCCCCCCCTGGCCTTGTTCTCATAACCACTACTGGAACGCACACATCTGTGCCATCTTAGCTTTAAACCATTTTAACCATTATTCTATACTTTAGCTGTTGAAAAATAGCGTGGCTACAAGCTTGTAGAGCTTGTATCTTTTGGAAAATTCGTGAAAATGTGGCACAAGTTTTTGAATATTTGTTGTTGTTTTTTTCCCACTATTTGAGTAAAAAATGTGCCCAGTGAGAGTCATGTGTTGTTCTACGCCACTAGGCTGTGGTTAGTTAGTTCCCACATGTTAATACTAGTATATTAATACTTACTAAAGGAAGGCATGCATGCACGGTCAGCACAGCAGCAAACCAGTGTTGTTTTTGGCAGAGAATTTTTGTTTTAGTATTCTCGTCTCTTTAATAATTTTCATTTAGTTTCAGTTACATTTTAGTCACCTGGAAAGTTTTAGTCGACTAAATGTCATGCGATTTTAGTTGACTAAATATACAGTTGATTTAGTCAACTAAAACAGATACTCTTTTCTGAACGGTGTTGTTAATTCTTTCATGCATGTTACGGCCAGTAAACCCCTAGACTTCAGAACAGTCCGTAACAGTGCTGTTGGCCTCGATGCCGTTGTAATGGCTGATTTTACACAATCTACAAGCTCACAATGCGTTGCAAGCGTGACGCGTTGTGAGCTTGTAGATCTGCTATTTTCAGCATGCAACCAATTGACTTATACTGTATCTCTTGTCCACTAGTCCCTTTCTAACATTTTAGTCTAGTTTTTCCTTCTTGACTAAATTGTCAATATATTTAGTCTTAGTTTTAGTTTAATTTAGTTTCCATTTAGTTTTTGTCAGTGAAAAAAGGTAGTCGACGAACATATTCTGTCTTAGTTTTAGTCGACGAAATCAACTACACCGCTCTTGTGCATGGTTAGTTAGTTCCCACATGTAAACACTAGTAGTGTATGAATAGTTTTTAAAGGAAGGAATGCATGCACGGTCAGCACAGCAGAAAACCCTTCCCTGGATAAGTAAAGGTCTGGGGAGAAAAAGAAAAAGACCTGGCATAAAGATATGCTAATCCTCGCTAGCTTCCAGTAGCGTTTGGAAAAGGTGAGTCATTCCCTCACATACACACACACACACACACACACACACACACACACACACACACACACACACACACACACACACACACACACACACACACACACACACAGAGTGAGTGAGTGAGTCCCTCACACACACACACACACACACACACAGAGTGAGTGAGTGAGTCCCTCACACACACACACACACACACACACACACACACACACACACACACACACAGAGTGAGTACACGGAGTAATGTGACTTTTCCTTTTTGGAACCGTGGTGTGACGTCCCCGTCGAGGTGGAAACCTCATTTCAGTCAGTGGCGCGCTATGAGCTTGTAGATCTGACCGCAGTGGACTGACCTCATGCTTCCTTCTATGCATGAGGAGTCCAAGCTGCTTCTTTTTCACCTGACGGAGGAGTTTCTCTGCTTTGATGTAGCGTGTGGAAGGAACACGTTCAGCACTAATTACGTATCAATTTGGGGGTCCTTGACATGAAAAGGTTTCAGAACCACTGGTGTCAAACAAAGAGCGAGAGGAGGAGGAGTAGAGGGTAGAAAGACGAGAGAGAGAGAGAGTGGCTGGCCTGCCACCGTCTCCGTCTCATGCATGTTTGATTTGATGTTCTGTGAGAAATGAGTGCAGGGGGGATGTCACCAACCAACGGCCGGCCGGCGGCCATGATGTTCTGTTCCCATCATCCATCCATCGGGAGGGAGAGGGAGGGGGAGGGAGGGAGAAAAGGCAGAGGAGGCCCCCTGAATCATAAATGACACCCAGGCAGCCCGCCTCACCGCCTCACCTCACCTCACCGTCTGGGGACAATATGACAGATGGAGCCCGCCCAGGGATAACAAAATGTCTGTCTGTCTGTCTGTCTGTCTGTCCGTTTATCCTAACGTCCACCCACCCATCCATCGATCTATCTATCAATCTATGGATCTATCGATCAATCGCACTACTCTACACTCAAAGATTTCTCACCGTGAGCAATTACCTTCACTTTTACTGCTGAGGAAATCCTCACAGAGCTCATCTCAACCGTGTGTGTGTGTGTGTGCGCGCGCGCGTGCGCGCCACATAAAGAGAGAAACAAACTGTGTGTGTGTGTGTGTGTGTGTGCGCGCCACATAGAGAGAGAAACAGACTGTGTGTGTGTGTGTGTGTGTGTGTGTGTGTGCGTGCGCATCACTTAGAGAGAGAAACGGACAGTGTGTGTAGACTGTAGAGTGATGTTGGCGTGTGTCTGTTTGGCTTGTAAATCCTGTTTAAGCTAAACAAACTCATTGTCCTCCTCATCTTCCCAACTGTCTGTGTGTCATATGTGTCGCGCTTCTTCTCCACACACACACACACACATACACACACACACACACACACACACACACACACACACACACACACACACACTTGCTCTCTTGCAGGCTCCTTTGAGTTGTAAACATAGTGACTAATGTCTTATTCACACCAGAAAGCTTTACTGCGATTAAAACGAATCCTGCTGCACATTGTCTGAAAGTGTGCTTCGTTTGGCAGGTGTTGAAGGCTCAATCGAATCCTAATGCGCATCAAAGAACTGCATTCTATTACGTAGGTTTCACTTCGCTTCAAAGCGCAGCAGCTTGTGGATCACTGCAGGTGTGAATGCAATCCACATTAAACATAGGGAGTGAATGTATTGTGGGATGTGGGAAGATGGTATTTGGCACACGAGAAGGAAGGAGAATGCATTGTTATGCAGCGACGGGTAAAAATGTCCCGTGGACACGCGTAGTCTAATGAAGAGATGGAAGCCCAAGCCCTTATTGCAATATGGCCAGACCATCATAGGCTTATGATGCAGGTTACACACACAAACAATGCAGTGTACAGGAAATGTAGCAAGAGAATAGAGGCGATTAGGTTCCATCGCACTTTTGCACAATCTTGCAGGTTTTGCACTTTGGATGTAATCTTCCTAGTTTATGAATTGAACACATTGATAAAAGCTGCGGATGACAGCGCAGTGTGAAGGCAAACCGCAGCAAATTAAACATGCAAAAATGAGGCAACTTCTCCGCCCATTCGCATCGAGTCTAGTCAGTCTACCGAATTAGAGGTGTGAATGCGACCTAATTTGTCTCTCCCTCTCTTCATGCGGGGTCAGTGGGTTTATGGTGTGAGCAGTGGAATGGTGCTGCTGTTGCCTGGTCTCTCCTGATACCTGGCGCTCTCTCTCTCTCTCTCTCTCTCTGTGTTGGTGTGTGTGTGGTGGTCCCCCATCCCCAGGTTGAGAACCCATGCATTAAATTCACCAGCCAAAGCACTCATGATCCATGTTTGAGCTGTGTGTGTGTGTGTGTGTGTGTGTGTGTGTGTGTGTGTGTGTGTGTGTGTGTGTGCGTGTGTGTGTGTGCGTGTGCGTGCTGCGGTATTGACACAGGGAGCTTGGCGTTGGACTAACCAGTCCTCCTGCTGCAGAAATGGACCAAACGGTGCAGTTGAGTCAATAAGTTAAAAACCTGTTGGCTTTTTAAAGAGCCACGCTCCACGCATACGGTAATGAATCCCGTCGGAAAACAGAGCAGTGTAAACAGTTTTCTTTTTGCCGCACGCCATAACTCTTTGCTTTATGGACCTCAGTAATAGTGTGTGTGTGTGTGTGTGTGTGTGTGCGCGTGCGCGTAGTACATACTGCAAATCTTTCCTGGCCTGTTGTCTGTGATGAATCTTAATAAAAAGATGATATGCTGCTTGTTCTTGTTTATAATGCTGCAGCTGCCGCTTTCTTATTGCTAGCAGTTGGTGTAGGCTGTGTGGCAGGCACTGCACAGAGCGCACACACACACACACACACACACACACACACACACTGGGTGCCTGACTAGTGGAAGTGGAACTGGTTCTTCACAGCGGTGCTATAGCAGAAAATAACCACTCTTTTGGTTGTTTAAAGCAGTGGTTCCCAAACTTCTTCATGTCAAAGACCCCCAAATTGACACTAATTATCCTGCAGACCCCCATTTGAAAAGACATGCCAGGGACCCCCATAAGAGAAGATTTTTACGGCTTTAGCAGTGATTCTCAACCAGTTTAATGTCAAGGACCCCTAGTTTGACATGCAATAGTCTACGGATACCCCATTTAATGGCATTTCTATCTCTGGGACCCCGATTTATATTGTAAAACCACTGTTAATTTAACTCTGAGAGTGTACAAATGGAATGGGCATTTGTACACTCTCAGAGCCATAAGGGTCCATTTGGTTCCAAACTATCATTTTATAGCTGCTTGGGGGGACCCGCTGAAACTGCCTCAAGGACCCCTGGGGGTCCACGGACCCCACTTTGGGAACCACTGGTTTTAAAGAACACATAACCACTTAAACCCCAGACGTAATGGACTGACTGGCGTCGCTTGGTCCACACCTTATTGCCGCACAACGTGGCAATGTGTGCAAGCTTGCAGATATGCTGTTTTTGCACATTGTTGGGGAATTGGGATACTAGCGTTTTAAGTGGTTTATTTTGGGGCGGGAACCCCATTTGGTGTTTTAAAGCATTATGTTATACTTTAGCTATTGAAAAATAGCAGATCCACAAGCTCATAGCGTGGCACTCAGTGTAGGTCTGCTATTTATTTTTAATTGTGAAAATGTGATGCAAATCTTTGAATATATATATTCTTTCAGAGCGAACATTTTTAACTCAAATCTTTGCTTCTTGGGGGGTCCCTGGAACCACATATTTTCAGATGGGGGTCGGCGGCCAAATACATATATTTTTGGGACCTTGACATGAAAAAGGTTGAGCACCACTGACATAGAAACAGGTTTTTCAGAAAACGGTCAGGATTTAGAAGCCATCTTTGTAGAATCGTCCTCGGGTCTAAATGGGTTAATGTTGCCTCAAAAAACACCAAGAATGGTTATTTGAGGAAGCATAGTTTCTGTTACCTCACATAACTTTGACAAAAAAGCTTCTCTAGTCTGGAACTATAATGAGGAACAGGAAGAACCAACAATGGTTTTTGTTGGGGGTTGTTTAGCAGGCGATGATGGTTTCTTCAGGGAACCATTATAGCCATTTATAAAGAACCATTTTCGAAGCATTATGTGTCGTGCGTTGTGCATGCGTGTGTGCGTGCGTGCGTGCATGCGTGCGCTATACTGTGTGGAAGATGAAGACTTATGGTGGCAGGGATTATGTGAATGCGGCAGCAGCGTCTCTCCAACAACAACATGGCCTCCAGGGATACATACTTCCTTGTTCTTCTGCCACCAAGTAAATTAACTCGGATTTACCAACACAGAGGGACGCTGTCCGTCTATTCTCTGCTTGTTGCAACACTGGTTAGGCTATATAAGGTGCACAACAAAGTAACGCTCACTTTCTAAGTGCTGTCTGAAAGCCCTGTCTAAAAACGTCTAAATCTTCCAACAATATCTAATATCTATGAGTCTATGCGTGACTATCGCTATACGTGATGATACTACAGCAGGCAGTGGTTTTCAACCCTTTTCATATCTTATTAAGGTCCATTATTCATTCTGCATTTGAGCCACGGACCACCATTTGATGAGATTCAGCATCTCGGACCCCAAACCCCAATATATATTTTTATGTTGGTTGGCAGTGGCACCATAGCAGAGACAACAGGAAAACGTTGATACGTTGAAAATTCTTCTGCATTCTCTAATTGTGTAGACTTATAGCAATGCAGATGTTTAAAAATGATTTGACCCTTTAGAGCGTAAATTGAAACCAAATGGACCTGCAATTAAGGCCCATTCAATTTGGTTTCATTGTACACTTCCCAGAGTTAAATATCTATTCTATAAGGTCCATTTGGTTACTAACTCACCACCATTTAGCATTTAGGGGACCACCTGGAACCCCCTCAAGGACCACTGGTTGAGAACCACTGGTCTACAAAGTCACACAAGAGCATTAAAAGTAGAAGATCCATATAAAATGAGCTTGTAGATCTGCTATCAATGTGTTGTTTAAATACTTTACTTTGCATGTAGTGTTAAGTTCAAAAAGTGTAGTACAGCCTAGTTGCAAGATAGTAGCTGCGAAGGATTTCTATACAGTAATCCCATTTCATTTTAGTTCAACACTGCAGCTACAAATATGTACTTTTCCATTTGTGCTTTTCTTCTGTTATGAAGTTGTTCTGGAGCGATATCTTACATTGATGTTGGCGTGTGTATGTGTGCGTGTTCGTGTGCGTGCGGAATACTTTTGTACACATTTTTTGAATTCCGGATTTTTACACGTAACAGAGTACATTCATTGTAGTATTGATGCTTTTACTTCAGTAAAATATGCCAGTACTTTTTCCACCAGTGGTGTGTGTGCCCTGCAGACCTTCTTGCCCCGTCGTTGACACCTCCAGTGGAGCACAGGTGCTTTTCTCAGGGTTCTAAAGGGCCCGACGGGCCTTTCATATGCCCGCCTGATGAAGAGGGCATTAATTCTTCTGTAAAGAGGAAAAGTGGTGGTGGTGGTGGTGGTGGGGGTCCGGGGCAACGCTGCACTGCAGCAGTGTTGATTTCGTCGACTAAAACTATGACGAAAAATGTCCGTCGACTGACTTTTTTCACTGACGAAAACCAAATGAAAACTAAGCTTTGATGACTAAAACTGAGACTACATATAAATGACAATTTCGTCAACAAATGAAAACTAGACTAAAATGTTAGGAAGGGACTAGTGGAGAAGAGATCCAGTATAAGTGCTTTTACATTTGGTTGTGCGACGTGTTGTGAGCTTGTAGATCTGCCAACATACATTTTAGTCAACCAAATCAACTGTAGTCTGTACATTTAGTTGACTAAATCTAGACTAACACTAAAACATTCCAAGTGACTGAAATGTGACTGTGAGTTGTTGCTATTTGTTGTACGGGAATTGCAAGACACTTGACCACTTACTGCCCTGCGGGATAAAGTAAACATCAAATACAAAACAGTTTAAATCAACCCTACATAACGGTTCTGAAAGCAATATGGCTGGAAAAGGGAATACATTCTATTGATTTAAATATACGTAGGCATGTGTGTCGCTGACACTGCCAACAAATGGCCCGATCTAAATGCAGTCGTCAGAGGCAGCAAAACAGTTAAAGTACAGAGAAAAAAAGACGTTCCCTAAGATACGGCTAATGGTCACAAAGATGAACAATAAGCTACATAGAACATTTGTTGTTATTATTTTGTTAAATATAGTTTGAATTCTGAGCAGCAAATACTCCACATTCCTTTGTCCTTACGAGCTCTGAGTGTATTACATTGTGAACAGATTCTCAGCATCCCTTCAAATCAAACAATTATACACACACAGAGAGAGAGACAGAGAGAGGGATGCACCCTGGTTGGTTTTGCCAATAACGTTTTGGCAGATAATTAAAAAGCACTGGGAGACAATGATAAACATTGTTTAGAGGCTGATCCCTGGCAAGCGCTGTGCGGTGTATCATTGCTGTCTCCGGAATACACACGATTAGCTTTGCTCTCATTACCGATATGATGAACAACGCTTTACAAACATGGCTTCAGTCAGCCGCTGTGCTGGGTGGGAGGAGGGAACTACAAACATGGCTTCAGTCAGCCGCTGTGCTGGTGAGGAGGGAACTACAAACGTGGCTTCAGTCAGCCGCTGTGCTGGTGAAGAGGGAACTACAAACATGGCTTCAGTCAGCCGCTGTGCTGGGTGGGAGGAGGGAACTACAAACATGGCTTCAGTCAGCCGCTGTGCTGGGAGGAGGGAACTTCAAACGTAGCTTCAGTCAGCCGCTGTGCTGTGAGGAGGGAACCGCATGAAAAAAATCATTAACATGGTGAAACACATCTTGATGATGTCATCAAGATGTGTTTCACCATGTTAATTGTTTTCATACTTACAGTTCTAGGAAACACAGAATGGGGAAACTTTATTATTTCCACACAACAGCTCTATATAATGACATAGTAATATTTTGAAAATTAGTGGAATGCCCCTTTAAGGACTTTTAAAACCACTATGAAAAAATAAGACCATTACTGCGTCAAAAGTAGGCAAACTATACTATGAAAAAATACAAATATTGGGAAAATTGTGCAATATTAGTTTAATTTAACTGATGTAATAATGATAAACACTTTGTGAATTAGTAAGGCTTAATAATGAATTCATTATCAATAGTGTTGTGAGCTCGACTACTGTAGAACATAAAAATGTGACGTATAAATAAGTCTAGCTCTTCTAACTCCTACAACGACTACGATAATCCCCCCCGGTCCAGACAATTACATACATTAGCGGGCCGTCTAATAGAATTATTCCCCCTTTCTGCCATGCTGCTCTCATAACCATTATGTCTCCCTCCCCTCCGCGCGGCTTGTCAGTTCAATCCGTGCCTCGCGGCCGCGGACTGGGGCCCGCCATGAATGGCATGTGTTGACACTGTTAAGGATACACGTGAGGTGATCACACGTTTTTCTTCTTGTCTGACTCGTGTGTATGTGTGTGTGTGTGTGTGTGTGTGTGTGTGTGTCGGGTGGGGGGGGGGTGTGTGTATCGTTCTCATACCACACAGAAGAACTGCCCTGACCGACAAACATCTTGAGAGCATGTTGCTCAATCCACCCTGTGCCTCTGTCTGCACCCTCTAATAGAAATTAGAAACTACTTTTTCCATGTCGAGGACAACCCGCACAAATTAATTGAATAGTGGTTTTGCCCCCCCCCCCCCCTCCCACCGCAAGATGAAATGACTCTGACTTGGAAATGAAACACTGGTTCAAATAACATAAACAGGACAAAAACAACTACAAATACTAATATAAGTGACTCAACAAACAGAGGCAGGCAGGCAGGCAGGCAGGCAGGCAGGCAGGCAGGCAGGCAGGCAGGCAGGCAGGCAGGCAGGCTGATAGGCAGGTAGGCAAGCAGGTAGGCAGGCAGGCACAAATGTTTCCCAAACAGTGGGGTGGGACCCATTATTGGGTCTCAGACACCTTTTTATGGGTCCCTTAATTTTTATTGCTTGATACATGTTTGCTACATTTAGTTATTGAATTGGTTTTGCTGCCTTTTATTGATATGATGAAAGTAGTCTGACAGGAAATGGGGAGAGAGTTGGGGGGTGTGGTCAAATTTTGAATGCAGGCCTTTTTATTTGTAAGAATTGTAACATTGTAGCATTTTTTTATTGTATTATAATATTGTGGTATTACTGCAACTTTTACGTAAGATAATAGGAAAGTAAAACTAGTGTCACGTCCCCTCTCTCTTGACCAGAGAGAGAGAGAGAGAGAGACCACGGCTGGCTGGACCTATTATCACATCAGCATAACTGTATTAACATGAAGAGAAGGAGAGAGGCGTGTTTTCAATGATTACTTATATCCACGTCCTGCATGGAATCTTTTATTGTATTGTGTGTGTGTGTGTGTGTGTGTGTGTGTGTGTGTGTGTGTGTGTGTGTGTGTGTGTGTGTGTGAGTGAGGGGGGGACACAGAAGGGGGGGTGGGGTTGTTAGCGGTGGCTCGGGGTAAGTTCCTGCCCTGATTTTCTCTGGAATTCCTTTGTTTTTGGAAGCTAGAGAGAGAGGAGAAACTAAATCTGCTGTAGCCTGAGGGTCTTTCTGCTTCCTTGAGAATTCTCTCTCTCCGCGCACGCACACACACACACACACACACACACACACACACACACACACACACACACACACACACACAGTATTAATACTATATACTTGTGAGGACGTCAACCTTTTTAAGACACTGATAAATGGTAAATGGCGCATTTATATGGCGCTTTCATCCAAAGTGCTTTTCATAGATTGTGCATTACATTCACAAACCGATGGCGGAGGAAACATGTAAGGCACCAGCCTGCACACCGGGAACCATTTGGGGTTCAAAGTCTTGCTCAAAGGACACTTGGCCACTTAACTCTGGGGGAGCCCACAGGGATCGAACCGGGAACCTTGCGGTTCTCCATCTGGCCACTCTATACCGGCAACTCTACCCCTGAGCCACTGCCGACATTGATTGAGTGTCATCTTTTAAAACAAATTGCCATTTTTTACCATAAGTCCAAATCCAGCGGGGTGTAATTCTAAATGTCTATAACCTCAGCCTTTTACTGATTGTAAATGTCTCTCTAAAAATCCTTACAATGTCTACTTCTCAAATTATACTAACATTTGGTCCTCACAAGTATAGTAACACGTGCACACAGACACACACGCACACAGACACACACACACACACACACACACACACACACACACACACACACACACACACGCACACAGACACACACCTCCCCACCTCCATCACTGATGGTTTTAGGGGTGGCTCTGTTTTCAAAGCCGGGCTTGAGTGAAAAACAGCCAAGGTGTTTTTCACCATCTTCTACAATCTACAAGAAAGAAAGACAGAAAGAGAGAGAGAGAGAGAGACAAGTAGGGACGGGCGGGCTGAGAGAAACAAATACAAATGATGACTGACTGTGTCTGTCGGGCAAAGTGTTTGGGTCCAGAAGAGACTGATGCAGCTCAAAACACATTTTGTGTTTTTTTTTCTTTTTTTTGCTTTGTTCACAGCGGCTCCGAAATGAAACCCGCTAGTCGGAGAGTAGTCGCTCGCTTGACAGGAGAAAGCTTCCTGCCTATGAATATAAATGGAAACACACACACACACACACACACGCACACTCATTTGTATTACTAATAGGCCAGTTCATTTCATGAATGCCACTTTTTTGCCATTTGGACCATAACCAGTGTTTTTGGCAGCAAAATTCTATTTTAGTTTTAGTCATAGTCATCTTGAATAGCTTTCACTTAGTTTTAGTCACATTTTAGTCACCTGGAATGTGGTGGTGTTGGTTTAGTTTTAGTCGACTAAATGTCATGAGAATTTTAGTCGAATAGATCTACAGGTGATTTAGTTGACTAAAATGTATTTGACGGGCCTTGATGCCGTCGTATTTTTACACTTGCTGAAAATAGCCGATCCACAAACTCAAGACGCGTCACGCTGCGATGCGTTGTGAGCTTGTAGATATCTTCAGCATGCAACCAAGTGTAAAATGACTTATACTGGATCTCTTGTCCTTCCTAACATTTTTGTCTAGTTTTTATTTGTTGACGAAATTGTCAGTATATTTAGTTTTAGTTTAGTTTAGTTTAGTTTTCATTTAGTTTCCAATAGTTTTTGTCAGTGGAAAAAGGTAGTCGACAAACATTTTTCGTCTAGTTTTAGTCGACGAAATCAACACTGACCCTAACACCCAGAGTCCCAGTTCATACAGTATGTGTGCCGGTGTCAGCCAACACAGCCGATCTACAAGCCCTCAAGCTTGAAGGTCGGCTATATATGTCGGGTGTGCGACAACAGCGCAAGATTCAATTGAGCCTAAATGTGTCATTTTTATTGTCATGAAACAGCATTTTTTTAACGTCTATTTGTATTTTGGACAAGTATAGAAATACAGTAACACACACACACACACACACACACACACGCATATGTGTAATAAATGCATGCACACACATTATTCTTAACAGCACCATAAATAAAGACGTGCAGTCAAAGAATGCCGTTCCTAATAAGACAGTAAGTAGGTTAATATGTGGATCACAGCCATTTGAACACACAGTAGCTGCTATTATCAATGTTGTCAGCCCTGCTGCAAACCTCGAAAAAAAAGTTAACGCACAATTTACAGTCCAATAAACTGTCATTTTATTGCTTCTAAATTTGAACAAACATACCTGGGTTTACTCTGCTGTTTGATAGAAGAGTTTTCTGTGACCAGATCCTTATCCGTGTTGCCAAGTCTGCTTATTATTGGCGTCTGCTTATTATAGGCGATCACGTTCGTGACGCGCTGCAAGCTTGTAGATCTGCTATTTACTGCATGATGCAACAACACCTGCACGCAATGAATGAAGTATGAATCAGGCTTCAGGAGCAGAAGGTTTTCCGTCTTGTAAGAGAGGGGGGGGGGGCTGGTGTTGAACAGGGGGGTGGGGGGGGGGGGGCTGTTGCATTTAGGAGGAGTTAGGTTGAGGGTTAGAGGCAAAGGAGGAGAGAGACGCTTGCTTTGGAAATGTAAACGTTTGTTTAAACGTATGTTTTTAGCATGCCAGTAAAGCTCCATTGAATTGAATTGAGAAGATAACTGAAGGCCTGATCCAGGGAGGGAGCAGTTAATCAACGACTAAATGATTATAAAAACTAATTGATTTTAGTCATATAATCTTTATATTTTTGTTTTTAACTTACAAGTGGCCCAAATAGCGATGGTTGCGTGAGCTTGTCGCTTGGCTACAAAGAGAGAACAGCGATTAACGTGGCTAACCAGACTAATCCATGTAGTCTATTATGAAAGGAAAAATGCATATTAAATACTAACGTGCGTATTGATTATTGGATTAATCCTAACGGTCCATGGTTGAGCGAAGGCTGCAGCCCTCCCTCCCTGGCCCTGATCAGTGATGGCTGCAGCCCTCCCTGGCTGCAGCCCTCCCTCCCTGGCCCTGATCAGCGATGGCCGCAGCCCTCCCTGGCCCTGATCAGTGATGCTGCAGCCCTCCCTGGCCCTGATCAGCGATGGCTGCAGCCCTCCCTGGCCCTGATCAGTGATGGCTGCAGCCCTCCCTGGCCCTGATCAGTGATGGCTGCAGCCCTCCCTCCCTGGCCCTGATCAGTGATGCTGCAGCCCTCCCTGGCCCTGATCAGTGATGCTGCAGCCCTCCCTGGCCCTGATCAGTGATGCTGCAGCCCTCCCTGGCCCTGATCAGTGATGCTGCAGCCCTCCCTCCCTGGCCCTGATCAGATGACGTGGGTAATAATTGTATTGGTGTCGTGCCACAGCCTCTTCTTCTCAGGCTGTCACAGTGAATCTGCTTGACTTGTCACTTTGTAAATCATTAGGACGGCTAAAAGCCTCTCTATTGGATTTTAGAGGAAGGGGTGGGAGGGGATGGGGGGGGGGGGGGGGCTGTGTGTGACGATGATAATGGTGTGTGTGTGTGTGTGTGTGTGTGTGTGTGTGTGTGTGTGTGTGTGTGTGCTTGGTGGCCTGTGTGTGACGATGATAATAATGAAGTTTGCGTCTGTCCCATCCTGCTGTGAGCTTATAATTAGCATCCCTCTCTGCTCTCTCTCTCTCTCTCTGCTTTTTAACGCAGTAAGAACTGAGGCCGACTCTACCAATGCCTTCTAAATCAGCACTAGTTCTCACACTATCAAAGACCCATACACTATCAAAGAGTGTGTGTGTGTGTGTGTGTGTGTGTGTGTGTGTGTGTGTGTGTGTGTGTGTGTGTGTGTGATGTTTAGACGTCATTAGTTCTCCTACAACTGTACAGATAACACTCCTCCTGTGCGTTAACAGACTCTTAACAGAGTCTTCCGGTACTTTAAACGATACAGATGAAGTCTGACGATAGTGCAGTGGCTCCAGACCGTTGTTTGGGTCGTGGACCAAGTAAATAAACTCCCTTTTTTATGTTTTCCTACATAAAATATGTAATATTTTGAAATGTCCAACATTTTTCTAAAGTGTTTGATGAATAAAATCTAGTAATTTCCATAAATAAATTTGTGCCACATTGCAAGCTTGTAGACCTGTGATTCCCCCCATGTGCATGCACACATGCACAGGTACGCTCTCTCTCTCTCTCTCTCTCTCTCTCTCTCTCTCACACGCGCACACCAGGTCAGTCAGGGTGAGAGTCAGAGCTTGAGGAATGTCTACTCTAAACTTCACTTTCTGACCTAACCGGTTGCTGGCAGGCAGGCAGGTAAGTAGTGAGGCAGACAGACCGTAGACTCAGGATCATTTTCTTTCAGAATTTTATTTGTATTAATCCCGGGATTGGGACTGGACAGGAATGAAAAGTCAATGGGAGCGGGCAGGAGCGGGAATGACATCAATTAGCCTTTCCATTGCCTTTCCTAATGACTATAACTTATTTATAAAAACTAAACAAAAAAACAACGTGATACACAGAGATGGGAGTGGGAGTCATTTTGAATGGGAGCGGGATGCAATCAGCAGACAGACAGACAGACAGACAGACAGACAGACAGACAACATCCTGTCCTGTGGATGAAGGCTGCATGGCGTGATGTGTACTAAACACGCAGCCTGCATGGGACAGGTTCCCTCCGCCTCTCTCTCTCTCTCTCTCTCTCTCTCTCTCTCCCCAAGCTTCCAAAAGGAAAACATAGTACTCATTATTATGCAGTAAAGTGGCAGATCTACTGGCTTGTTGTGGTACACAAAGTATGAAATCTATAGGGCTTGATTGGTTAGTGTCTGTGTTCGTGCAGATTAACCGTTTTTTTAAAATGGTGGAATGAATATGACGATATTCGACTTTGATGTAGTGGAGTAGAAGTATTGAAAAACGAATATACCGGGGTACTCAAGTAAAGTAGTTCCCGCCACTAGTAGCTGTCCTATCTCCTATCTGTAGTTCCCTCTCCTCTCCTCTCCTCTCCTCTCCTCTCCTCTCCTCTCCGGTGTGTGTGCCAGCAGTGTTGTTGCCAGGGTTAGACATCTGTCACACATGGTCCCTGATCTGCTCCCTGGCTCCAAGCGCTGTACTGGGGTCAACCTGAGTAGCACTGACTGTCACCACACACACACACACACACACACACACACACACACACATGACCTAACATTTCAGTTAAACTGAAATGAACATTCAAAGTACACTTCTCTTTGATATAGAACTAACCAGAAAAAGTCTTTAGTTTTCTACATGAGGAGGCATTCTTGTGTACATGGCTCGACTGCCGTTCTCAAAAGTCTTGTGTTTGTGTTGTAAAATACATCCTCTGAATGTCTTGAATCTCGCCCTTGGCGAATACTGAAACTGAAACTAATAACGAGAGCAATAGAAACTAAACAAAAACCAAAAACATTTTGTTTGCCGTGAAAACCAAACTGAAAGCAGCGAACCCGCTTGCTGGAGAATCCACAACTAAAGACAGGAAAGGTTGTGCACCGTAATGACCTTAACACACGCACTGCTGTTGGGAAGTAGCTCATCTACAAGCTCACAGCACGTAGCCATATGACACGCTGTTGTGAGCTCGTGCGTTGGCTGGCTTCGAAAACATTTTTTGACAAATGTTCTCCTATGGGGGTCCCCTGGCTGGCAGGCACACAACCTGCTAAGGGTTCCCCCTAAGGGTTCCCCTTAGCAGGCAGGTTGCCTGGTATGGGTTCCCCTTAGCAGGTGAATGACCTGGTGACCGATGATGACCGTGCGTCCATGTAGTCATTTTTACTGACAAGTTGGGAGGTCAAGAAATTCAGCAGAAAGGGAAGTTAGAATCTCAAGAGGGGGAAGTGCACCGGATTGTCTGGTTGACTCATTTATCATTTAGGAAATGATTAGTAATCAATGGACCATTGGTTGAGAAACAGTGGGATGTATAGCATAGCACAAGCAAGTGTTAGATTGATTATAGAATCAAGCCATCCAGGATCCTTGTGAATCCTGTACCATAACACATTTGATTCTAGATAGAGTTAGATATAACCCATCTGTATGGGGCTGTGCTGTTTGCTGCAACGATTTGTAATGGATCTCAGAGGAGAATAGGAGCCACAGTTTACATTGTTGTCACAGTTAAACTGTAACTCCGTCCTCAGGGCGAAACGGCGAGCGAGTCAATGGCTTTGACAAACGTGAATGAAGTGGAGGCTGATTGGAAAATTGCATCGGGAGTGATTGTGCATGGCCGCATGCGACTGTGTGGTTGTTGGAGTTGCAATATACTGTCTGCTTACGAATGAGACACCTCACGTAACCTCTGGAGGGAGGCTGAGGATGCCTGGTAAATGGTAAATGGTGCATTTATATAGCGCCTTTATCCAAAGCGCTTTACATAGATTGTGCATTACATTCACCCAATTCACACACACATTCATACACCGATGGCGGCGGAAACCATGCATGGCACAGACCAGCACGAGGAAAGGAGGCACTGGAGACATGTGTTTAACAAATAATTACAAAGAAGAAAAAACAAGCTGTTTTTTCCTTCTTTCTAATTATTTGTTCGGCCCGAAATGTTTTGTTTGTTGTCATGATTTATCACAACTCGAGTAGGCTTTGTATGACGTTTACTTTTTGAAATGTCTATGAGGAAAATGAACGGGGAATCATTTCCTGGGCCCTGGTAGGGGGCAGGACTGCGACACTCTATAGACAGCTATGTGTGTGGCTGGCTGGGTCCCTGGGTCTATCTGTCCCTGTGTCCCTGGGTGTGTCCGAGCACGAAAATAGTGTTATAGCGTTTGTTCACCACCAAGTGTCACTGCCTAACACACAGACACAGACATGCACAGGCCAGGGAGGAGGGCTTGTATAGGTCTGTAACTCTGAGAGTGTTCAAATGGAACTAAACGGACCCATAAGGGTCCGATTGGTTCCATTTGAACACTCTCAGAGTTACAGACCTGTTATTCAGGTATATCTATGTATGTGTTTCTGCCTGGTAATATTATTGTCCACTCATTTTGTCTGTGGCAAAATAAAATATGGTGACAAAAACAGTGTTGTTTTTGGCAGCACATTTTGATTTTAGTTTTAGTCATAGTCTCTTGAATAGTTTTCATTTAGTTTTAGTCACATTTTAGTCACCTGGAATGTTTTAGTCGACTAAATCTACAGTTGATTTAGTCGAACAAAATGTATTTTGGCAGACCTTGACGCTGTTGTAATTACTTTTGTTCACTTGCTGAAAATGGCCAATCTACAAGCCCACAACGCGTCACAATGCGTTGTGAGTGTGGTGAAAAATGAATCTACAACCTCGCAGTGTGGCTTTACATCGACATACTGTATATTGTGGCCTAACCACGTTAACCCTAACCCTAGCGAACTGAGCGAGCGGAAGCGGTGCGTTTTGAGCCGTCTTACTTTTGATCCTTTCGACTTTGAATCCTCAACAGTAATGGATTTGGACATATGAGGTGAATAACAATTTACAATTTAGGCAATCCAGAGCGATTTACAGTAAGCAATAACAACACTTGGTAATACATAAAAACCTAGAAATAGGATCATAAGCAAGCTAAGAATCGACACATCCGTCTAACTAGTAGAATATCTACATAAAATACAATACAATTCAATAACAATATAAGTGCATCATCATCTATAAAGTGATGTTAAGAACTTAGAAGCTGCTATCTGATGTGTGGAAAAGTTTGTGGGAGTCATACATGTTTCTTCATCATTTAGATCAAATAGCATCCCGGGGGGGATTCAGTGGACACACACAGCTCCCAGTGGAGTCACAGTGAATGTGCAGATTCATGGTGTGTGACTCAACTCTTCTGATATGAGTCAACACACTGAGAAAGCCAAAAGGTCACACGCGTGATGATGATGACGATGAGGGGATTAGGAATCAGAGTGACAACCATACCATTTCTTTGTTTTGTTTTAATGAATATAGATAAATCTCCCTAAAACGTTTTGTTATCCGATAGAGAGGCTAATTGTGTTATGACACTTGACCACGCCTGATTGATTCATACTGGGTTTTTGCGTATCGTGTTCAGTCAGGAAGGCAGCGGCACACTAGCCTATATCTACAAGATGATCACGACTGCGCCACAATGTGGCGTGTTGTGGATGGACTCGTTTCGACGTACGAGAGGAACATGCATGCATATAGAAATTAGGCTTTAGCTTAGCAAGGAGCTCCCAACTATCATGATGGCTGGGTGATCTTGACCTAGATGGCACTTAGCGTACGTCTTATTGGAAGATATTGAATGTGTGCAATTGTGCATGATTTTCTAGGATCTGCTATTCGTGAGTGATGCTTTTGTGTGACACTGCAGTGTCATCAAGTAGGTCGTTCATTTATGAGAAGAACACTAACAGTTAGAATATGGAGATAAGATGTTTCTGCCCAACAGCAACTATACACGCACGCACGCACACAGGCACGTACACAGGCACGTACACACGCACGCACACAGGCACGTACACAGGCACGCACACAGGCACGCACACAGGCACGCACACAGGCACGTACACAGGCAGGCGCACAGTACAAGTTTTGCAGCAGAGATTCATAAGGTGGTGGTGAGTTTTTCCTGTGGTGGTTACAAGACGTCAGCAAGTGATTTAAAAGATTGGGGTAATGGCTCACCTCAGGTGACCAGAGACACTAGTGGGCCAGTGCATGCTTTACAGACACACACACACACACACACACACACACACACACATATAGGCGCACACACGCACACACACACACACACACACAAATACAATATATCCAACGAGCTACTCCGCACTGTATTTCAGATAACATTCACTGAGCAAATATTAGCTGGCAGCATGGCTGTGTACATTATATAGTTTTCATCGCTCACGTCGCCAGTGCTTTAGAGAGTCCCATGACGAATCGCACTTCCCGACGGGCTGTTACTTGCTGTTGCATAATTACATCCATTCAACTTTTAGTTAATGATTATTTGTGTGTTTTTCATCGCATTTGCCATGGGGGAAGAGAGGACACGCACAGATCTTTCGACTTGTTTCCACTTTGCTCTCACATGGAGTCAGTGTTTGGAGGACTGGTGAATGATGGTTAAACAAGGCCTGTGTAAACATGCCTGTTGTTGTTGTGGTTGTTTATTTGTTCAGATTATGACATGTAATTATGAAAAGTCAAGGAGATCAAGGCAGGAAAAGAAAGTCTGAGCAAAGCTTTCACCACAGACTCAGTATATGACTAAAGGTTTTCCCCCTGTATGGGGTCCTCGCGTGCTTTCTCACATCAGATTATTGACAAGCCTTTGCTTGTAATAGTTGTGGCAGGTCTCTCTGTCTAGAGAGAGAGACGGACAGTTACGGTGACAGAGGGAGAGAGGAGGAAGTGAAAGGAAGAGAGGGGCATGGTCTTTTCCTCCATGCTGCCACTGCGGTGGCTTTGATTCCACCCTGCTATAGCAGATAGAAGCCAAACAGCACCCCGCCAGCGCCTTCTGGCTGGGTGCCCTGACACCACACCCGTCACTGGCTGGCTGCACAGTGTACAGGCCTGTCAGAGCCATCTTGATGGCTAATTAGCAAGACCTTTATCAGAGACTGGTATCACAACACGCGCACAGACGCGTGTTGTCCTTCCTATCTCTCTCTGTGTGTGCGTCTGTGCGTGTGCGTGCGTGTGTGAGTGAGAGAGAGCGGTAGGCCTGGGACTACAGGGATCATGGAAGAGAATAAGTGATGCCACTATGGGGTTCATTTGGCTCCATTTGTAGTTGTACAGTACTACAGTACACTGTCTGAGTTGGCTGTAAGGGTCTGTGCAAGTTGTGACTATATGAAGCCTAAAAGGCAAACGGAAATAAATGTGTTCCAAATGTGTTCAATGCATAACACGACACGTCAAGTTAAATTTGTAATCGAGGTGAAAGTTAGCAATTGTTTTGAAATCATATCGCCCCGAGACCTTTACAGTATAGCTGCAAGGCAGACTTAATTTTTTTTATCGTGGTTTAAACATTTAGAATTTTCCAATTAACCCACCCAGGAGACCTTCTGCTGAGTGAGTTTTACACTTGGCACCGCTGCCAACAGTTTTGCCGTTTGGAGGGGCCGTCATTATCTCAATTTACACAAGAGAAATAGAAAGGGTGTGTGTGTGCGTGTGCGTGTGCGCGCGTTCCTGTGATTTTAAGTGGATGGTGTTTGAATGCGGACCCCTTCACCTTCAAGAGAGATTTGATACTTGAGCGCTTGGAGTGTTTTCAATGGAAACCCCCATGAATGATTGATAAAAATAAGGGCGAAGAGCGGCTTAAAAATCAACCCCCAGCCAACCAGTGAACCATCAATTATTCAACGCCTTGCTCTTGGGTATATTTTTGGTGTCTCGTAGAAATGTATCAGTGAACGAACTGTCTTGAAATCCGTTGAGTTGACACTGTGTGTTCAGAAAGGAAACGTGGAGTTTTGTATTGATCTCTTTCTTCTGCTTCCCTTCTGAGAACACTGGGCTGTTCTATCCATACTCTAGTGGGCCAATAACAGCTCCCAGCTGGCTGTCACTTTGGAGACGCTTGTCTCAAATGACAGGCTAAAGCCCCAGTTAAACATATGGTTGCGTGCGGGTGTCACGCACATGGGCACGTGGTACGTGCTCGCGACGACGGGCGCTCGACTTATAAACTATAAATCCAGTGAATTCTGGGCGGCGAACATTCAGTGAAAACAACTCGTTCTACTATTTTCGGGAAAGTGATTTTAGTGTAGAACGAGAACTGGAGGGTCTGCTAAGTCACAGTGGTTCTCAACCTGTGGATCGGGACCCTCCTTGGGGTCCCCACACGGTTTACATTGTGGGGACAGATTACATTGACGTGACAATCTCAGGACTTTTTTGATACCTCGCAAAAACTAAAACTAAAATTAGGAAGATAATATTGATACTATAAGTGCCTCGCAATGTGAGGCTATTTTCACTACATTTGTGGAGTCAAACAACATGTAATGCCTCAACTTCAAAGTGTTTGTCAGGATAGGGGGTCCCCAGTTCAAATATGATTATTCTTTTGGGGGGTCCCCAGTTCAAATATGATTTTTCTTGGGGGGTCCCCAGTTCAAATATGATAATTTTTTGGGGGGGTCCCCAGTTCAAATATGATTTTTTTGGGCGGGTCCCCAGTTCAAATATTATTATTTTTGGGGGGCTGCATGCCGCCTGAAAAGGTTGAGAACCACTGGTCTTATAAAATGGGTAAAGTTGTTTTAACGAGGCCCCCCGTTCGTCCGTACCACCTACTGGGTCCTTCTATGGCATGTGAAACAAGCGTGCTCTAATCCTGAACATTTTCCACCTTATTTCCACTGAGTGATTTTTATATCTCATTTAGACCCAAAGCCGATTCTAAAAATATGTCTTCTACAGTTTTCTGAAAAACCTGTTTCTACTGTATGTCAGTGGTGCTCAACCTTTTCCATGTCAAGGAATCCCAGAATTATCTGTATTTGGCCACGGACCCCCATCTGAAAATGTGTTCTTCCGGGGACCCTCCCAGAAGCAAAAAATGAAGTTAAAAACGTTTGCTGTGAAAGAATATATATTCAAAGATTTGCGCCACAACCTTTTCAAACATAGCAGATCTACAAGCTCGTAGCTTGTAGATCTGCTATTTTCCCAATAGCTAAAGTATAACATGATGCTTAAAACACCAAAAGGGGTTCCCGTCCAGATTGGGATATGCATGGATAACTGTGAGCGCTTCAGAAGCCTCTCACGGGAATGTGTGCGTGTTTGTTGGATAGCCGACGTCCTGCTCGGTGCAGTCAGTGTGCACACGTCACGGCCAGGCCCGTCACAAGTTATTACATAACCGCAGCGCTTAATAGCAATTATTTTAGATAATCGCTAGTGTTTTGCATAATTGTCATAATCCTTTCCATGTTTAAAAAAAATGCAGTGTGACTGCAGCGTTGTAAACTTGTAGATAAGATATTTCCACAACTTTCTTTTAAATATTATAAATGTGTCAGTAGTTTATTTGTATTTAAGTTATTGTCATATCTGCCCAGTGCAATTTGTCATTACAGTATGAATCCTAAAAACCAAATGGCAATTAAATGTGTATTCATAGCCCCAATCATGCCATGTGAAAGAGTCTACTGGAGATTCGTTTCAGGTCGTGCGTGCGTGCGTGCGTGCATGCGTGCGTGCACGCTGGTGTCAGTGGAGTGTATCTGAGGCCATGTGTAGACGAGCGGTGATGTGATCTGTGTGGAGACACACTGCCTGACAGGCCTATGGCTTCTTATGTGTCATCGCCCAGGCTATGGGTTCTTATGTGTTATGCGTCATTGCCCAGGCTATGGGTTCTTATGTGTCATCGCCCAGGCTATGGCTTCTTATGTGTCATCGCCCAGGCTATGGGTTCTTATGTGTTATGCGTCATCGCCCAGGCTATGGGTTCTTATGTGCTGTTTTCCAAAAAGTACAAAAGTATTGGCATCAAAATATAATCAAAGTAGCGAAAGTGAAAGTACTCATCATGCATGATGTCCTCTTCAACAGCTGTAGAAATATGGCAAAATCCTTCAAAAATAGCAGTATATAATACAAGCTCACACAGCCCATCGCGTATAGTGGTTAATCTGTCTTTTGTATTAACGATCTAAATCTACAAAGTAACTTTATAAAAATAAAAGGTCAAACAATTATACGTTTTACAGTAAAAAAAATGAGAGTAGAAGGAAATGTACCTCTGGGATTTGTACACACACGCAAGCACAGTACAAAATGTACCTTAGTCGTTAGTCTACTATCCATCACTGCACGTTAAAGTGTTTTGTGGCGTGACCCTCTTCACCAAGCTCCTCTCAGAGGGAGGCCGAGGCAGGCAGGCAGTAGGGTGGATGTTTCCTTGGATGTGTTGAGTGGTGCTTACAACCTTCCAGAAAGTAATGACTCTTGGCTGCCAAATGTGTAAAGCTCACAGGCAGCCTGCGTGCCAGTCAGTCAGTCAGTCAGCCCCGCTGGCCGGCCGGGCCAGGCTGGCCGACTGGGCCCCCCCAGTTGGTGGGACACATCATCCAGCGTGACTGACAAGCCCTCGTTTTGCCAGGTGTCAGCATCTCAGTTTCTCGTTGACTACACCATGGATGGTAAACTGTGTCTGACGTGGAGATAGTGATGAAGAGAGTGTGTAAAATGCTGTTCTGCGCCGTGAGAAGTTACATTAAACAAGAGAGTCAACGGTATAGCGGGTGTCAAAATACCAGGGGTCAATGGTGCACCATTCACATGTACTCTCTGTCGGGGTGGAAACCTCACATGTCCAAAACTGTTTTTAAAAAGTAGCAAAAATTCTGAGGTTTGACAAAAACGGTTAATTATTCATTTCGACATTTCGGACAAGCATATTCATGAACATTAACACAACCAAATTCAGTGTAAATCCACCAGAATAAACAAAGCTGCTAAATGTCATCCGCAGTAAAACATAAAAACAAAACAGACAGGCAGTGAAGCACACTATCGGTACATTTACGAGACAAAGCATACAAACATACAATAAAAATACATACAGTACATACAATGTACAAGAAACAAAGTGCAAGGTAAAAGGTGCATCTTTATAGTTTAGCAGCAATACAGAATTGTAACTAAAGTAACTTGTGCATAAAGTGCATCATTGCTTTCAAGTAACATGATGTTTTGAGCTTGCAGATCTGCTACTTTTGATTATTTTGTTTCTCCGGTTGGACGTATAGCGCGTGGCAAGAAGGAACACGTTATTCCAACCAGTTCCTTTCCCCTCCATCAGGCGCCCCCGGCTGACCAGGGGGAGGCAGTGTTAGAGACCAGGATTACTTTTATTTTGATTTTTATACCGCTTTATTTGTATTTATTTTTTAAACGGTGGCCTGCGTTGCAGAGAGAGCCCAGGCAGAAGCAGCGTGGCAGGGCAAGTGATTAGATGTACAGTACAGATGGAGATTAATATGAACAAGAGACGACGGTACAAAGGCATAAATCTCAGGGGGGGGAAGGAGGAGGGGGGAGGAGGGGGAGGGGGAGGAGACTGCCGGCACTGCGCTTGACCTTCCTGAGTGGTGATAATGATAGTGGGAGTGGGATGCATTCCTGCTGGGGGGGGGGGGGGGGGGGGATGCCGGCCCGGGACCGTACGGTACCGCTGAGGCTTATGTCAGGGCTAAAAGCCGCCCTAAACACACAGTGTGTGTGTGTGTGCGTGTGTGTGTGTGTGTGTGTGCGTGTGTGTGTGTGTGTGTGTGTGTGTGTGTGTGTGCGTGCGCTGCTACTGACTATACATATGTTGGGTATGTGAGGGGCTTAAAAAGGGTGCGTTCACAATGTAAGGCTTTACGTTAAAGGTCTCTCTCTACATATGCTATACCGTATCGTTGCTGTCTGTCGTCACTGCAGAAAAACAAACCTCTTATCTCCGTATCCTAAAACATTTTGTTTTAGGATAGCCAGCCCTGAGTGACACACACACGCAAAGGCACACACACACACACACACACACACACACACACACACAAAAGTAGAGTGCAACATATGCATCTTGATTTCTGCCGTTGTCAAGCCTCTCTCTGAAAGTGGGGAGTGAAACCTGCATGCCTACTGTATGTGTATGTGTGTGCACGTGCATGCGTGTGCGCACAGTGCATCAGCAGGGTTATTAAAGGAGCCCTGTGGCTGCCACTGATAAGGTGTGTGTGTGTGTGTGTGTGCAGCTTCTTGACACTGACGCTGGCACACACACACACACACACACACACACACGTACACACACGTACACACACACATTGACCTGGCTGGGGAGGATTACCGCCTTGCTGCCATTTCTGCTGATGCGTTTCTTTATATGTTATCCTCTCCACTCACATGTGCTGCGTTTCCTCGCTGCCTGTCCTGCAGAACCCTCGTATCTCCATATTCCCCCTTTTTCCCCATGTTTTGTAAATTATGCCATTCAGAACGGGAACCCCTTTTGGTGTTTTATGCATTTTGTTATACTTTAGCTATTGAAAAATAGCAGATCTACAAGCTACGAGCTTGTAGATACGGTCTGTGTGTAGATACTGCCTATATACACAGAAGGGCACGTGCACGTGTCCTATACTGCCTACACACGGGGACAGACAGGCGCGTGCACGTGTCCTATACTGCCTACACACAGGGACAGACAGGCGCGTGCACGTGCAGCGGGGTTTGGCGCGCACACGCTTATTATTTTCTTTAGTATTTGCAATATATTTGCAAAAATCTCGGACTACATTTATTTGACAGTGACTGTGTCTTACTGGGAGGAGCTGTGTTAATGGGAACCCCCCCCCTCCCCACACACACACACAGTACACACACACACACACACACACACCTACGTCACTGATGGACACTGCCTTGTCTTTCTTCCGTGCTACAGTATACTGACCTGCTACAGCACGGGTCCATTTGGTTCAATGTGTTACAGTCACGTAAGGGTCCATTTGGTTCAATGTGTTACAGTCACGTTAGGGTCCATTTGGTTCAATGTGTTACAGTCACGTAAGGGTCCATTTGGTTCAATGTGTTACAGTCACGTAAGGGTCCATTTGGTTCAATGTGTTACAGTCACGTAAGGGTCCATTTGGTTCCATTGGTACCCTCTGAGTTACAGGGTTCCATTTGAGTTACAGAGACCTGTAAATGGTCCGTTATTTGGACCCCTGGGTGGTCCTCGGACCTCACTTTGGGTACCAGTGTGCTGACTGCATGGTAATTGATCCTGTTTACTAGAGAGAGAGAGAGAGACTAAAGCATTGTCATTTGCTGCATTCATTTTTCAACCGTGGCCATTGAGACTGCAGAGATAACACACCATGCTATGTAGTACTTAGCACTGCTGCTTTGTGGACGCACGCACACACACACACACACACACACACACACACATGCACGCACACACACACACACACACAAGGGAGCCATGGTGCGCTGAGAGATCTCCTCTTAGGCTCTTAACTACGTTCTGCCTTTTTTCCCTGCTTTGGGCATATGCTTATTTCTATAGGTTGCAACACTTTGTGAGCTTGTAGATCTGCTGTGAAGTTTTCAACCGTCAAGGTGGGCCGATATTGTTACTTATTGTGTACAGTTACTGTATATTTAGTTTTTTTGTTTTTGATCCTCAGACACTTGTAGCAGTGATAAAGACAACAACAATTGTCTAAAATAACCGGTCTCAGTCAGGAGGAAACCTCATATACAGTATGTGACAAAACTGTTACTCTTCAGGAGTCAAATTCAAAAGTAGACACAGACCACCATGTGATGATATTTAGCCTCTCAGGCCCCAAACTTAGAATATATCAAAGAGTTAAAGATCTACTAGGGTCCATTTTGTTTTCCAACTCTCCTTTAGCTGCATGGGACCACCTGTAGGAACCTATAGAAGAATATGGAGATGAGAGGTTTCAACATCATACACACACAGTAGGAAGTAGGAAGTATGAGCAGTTAACCCAATTGTTTGGTGTTTTAAGCATTATGTTATACCTTAGCTATTGAAAAATAGCAGATCTACAAGCTCATAGCGCGGCACAGCTATGCTATTTTTGAAAAATCGTGAAAATGTGGCGCAAATCTTTCAGAGTTTTTAACTCAAATCTTTGCTTCTGGGGATGTCCCTGGAACAACATATTTTCAGATGGGGGTCGGCAGCCAATTACAGATAATTCTGGGGGTCGAAAAAGGTTGAGAACCACTGATATAGAAACATAGGTTTTTCAGACAACTGTCATGATTTAGAAGACATTTGTAGAATCGTCCTCAGGTCTAAATGGTTTAAGTGTCTCTTGGATTGTAACTGATCTCCACTCCTGTCTAGCAAGCTGATCGCTGCTCATCTATGGCTCCGCCTGTCAAGCGGTGACACATTTGTTTTTCCCCTCCGCCCATCCGCTCGCCTCACCGCCGCGGTGGATGTGAAATAGCGTTGTGTGTGTGTGTTGTGTGTGTGTGTGTGTGTGTGTGTGTGTGTGTGTGTGTGTGTGTGTATGACTCTCAGACTCTCAGGCCAGTACAATACTCTTATGTGTGGCCTCAATGATAGAGAGACCGCATTCTGGTCCCAAACAGCCGGCCTTGGTCACTGACTCACTGGTGATGCCACCTCTGACTGACCATGCCGTGGTGTTGGTGGCTTGGATAGGATTGGATTGGAGGCCAAGCGAAGGCTGGCGGACACGTCGGACAGCGACCAAAAATATCCCGCAATATAAATAGACTTCTTCTTCTTCAGCTTCTTAATCTTGTCACTGTGCTGTGCAAGTAACTCAAGTCGTTGATGTCTATCGTGGCAGATAGGCCTATAACTTATATTTTAGCCTTTTGTGTTTTTTAGAGCGATGGCACATGCCGTCTCCAATGCACAGCTATGTGTGTCTGTCCGTCCGTTGGAGTACGGACAGCTGCAAATGAGACCTGTCTGAGTGCGACCTTTGACCCCTATTGACCCTAAAGGTTTGAATATACAGGCCTTTTACTTTGTGACAGAGTGTTTTCATATTGCGGCATTGCTACTAAATTGGAGTACTTCTTCCCCCAGTGCTTCTTGCACAGAGATATAGTAGTACTTAGAGATCAGGACCATCGTTGTTCTGAATCACAGAGATATAGTAGTACTTGGAGATCAGGACCATCGTTGTTCTGAATCACAGAGATATAGTAGTACTTGGAGATCAGGACCATCGTTGTTCTGAATCACAGAGATATAGTAGTACTTAGAGATCAGGACCATCGTTGTTCTGAATCACAGAGATATAGTAGTACTTAGAGATCAGGACCATCGTTGTTCTGAATCACAGAGATATAGTAGTACTTAGAGATCAGGACCATCGTTGTTCTGAATCACAGAGATATAGTAGTACTTAGAGATCAGGACCATCGTTGTTCTGAATCACAGAGATATAGTAGTACTTAGAGATCAGGACCATCCCTTGTTCTGAATCATTAAAGTACTTGTTGTGCCATTATTTCTTAGTCCTGTTCCGCCACCTCTCTGCTCCGTTCTGCTCCGTTCTCCTCTGTTCTCTCCAGAGGGCTTTTTATCCCGACAAATTCTCAGATAAACACTTCCAATCTTATCACGGTCACTGCTGCTGCTGCTTTGTGGCTCCTCGCTAAACGGAGGAGGATTTGTGTGATTTCTATTCCCCTCTGAGACGATGATGAGCTATACGGCGTAGGAGAAGGAGCACTTTGTTTGTGTGTGGAGTGAGTCATGAAGTATGGGCCACATACACACCGGACGTCACTGATGACATTTTGTCGGCAATATGAGTCACGCGACAAAGCCTCGGCTCTTTTCAAATATATTTATTATTTCCTTTTCAGCGCTATTTATGAGTCATCGTTTTGAAGTCCACTTAACCACTTAAGCCCCCATGGATATGTTGTGTGGTGAACGGCTGAAATGGCCCCATCTGTAAGCACACAACGAGCGGAAATAGTCTGTTCGGCGTGCAACCCCTTTTTCACGTAATTTAGCCAATAATTACATGCCATATAATATATGTAAAAAAGAAATGTGGCCAGTAGGGGTGTGAAGAAGAATCGTGTGTAACCGTTTAACAGTGTCGAAAAGTAACTAAGTACTTACTAAGTATTTACCTCAAGTACTGTACTTAAGTACAATGTTGAGGTATTCTTTTACTTCACTGAAGTATTTGGAGAACTGCCGTATTCCACTACAACAGGCAAATATTGTACTTTTGCTCCATTACAATAATTATTACATAATTTGTAGATTTTTATTATTATTACAATTTTACAAAAACATAAATAAACATTTCGGCCATTTGAAAATAGCAGATCCACAAGACACGACACATTGTGAGCTTGTAGATCTTATACATTTAGAAAACCTGTGAACCGAGTACTTCTACATTGCAGTATTGATATGTTAACCTTTTTCCACCGCTGCTGTTTAGCCATTAAAGAAAGAGGAAGTCCCGTCCGCTGGAAGCGCACACAAGAGATTTATTTGAGGCCATACATACATTATATCAACATACTGTAGGAAGCAAGGTGACCTAATAAAAAGTGTGCATGTCCGTAAGTGGTCGTAAAAGGCAATTCAAACGAGTGAACTTCGACACCGCCGACACCTATAGGTCTAATACTAATTAGGCTGACTAATTAGGGCTACGGGCCAATATCAAAAGGCCAGGTATTTGACATTTTGTGAGTGAGTGAGCGCTTTGTACCGAGAGTGAGGGAGAGGTCAGGCTTGTATTTTCTCCGGGGCGGGTCGTCACACTTTGCTGACAATGGCAGGTTGTAGACAGGTTCACCCCGTGTCACTCAGAGCTATGGAGTTTGACATAATACATGCCGTATTACCTAGTCAGCGTTCCCGCACCACACCACCTTTTTCTTTTTTTCTTTTTAGCCCTGATAGCTGGAGAACTGGTCAATCTTGTGGGGGGGGGGGGGGGGGGGGGGGGGGGGGGGGGGGGGGGGGGGGGGGGGGGGGGGGGGGGGGGGGTGGAGGGGGGGGGGGGGATCAAGGGGGGGTTTGAGTCAAGGTGGTGTGTTTAAGCCTTTTCTGCGTCTGTGTCACTGTCCTTGCTGTCTGTCCTATGGAGTCTCTCTTCCTCCTCTCCTCTCGGGAGACATTGTGTAGCTTGCTTGTGCCCGTCTTGCGAGGCAGTCTTAGTGCCCCTCTTGCGAGTGCTGCAACAGGGGTTGTTGGCCCGCTGTTACCCCAGCCGTCTTCCCTGGAGGTCAGCTGTCTTTCCAGCGTCACCGACATTCCTCGGTTGCACATTATATCTTAAAAACTGGCCGGATTTGCCATGGAATTTGCTGAGTGCGTTCATGCTACCCCAGAGCATAAACCCCAACCATTTGAGTGACCGCCATGACATTTTATCCAGTGCCAGCTAGTACTGTAGAAATATATCCTTGGCAATGTGACGAAGAATGGCATGTCTAAGGATGTAAGCAGGTGTTATCCTCTGATTGTGGGCACTGCCCATCTCTTGGTGAGCTATATAGCCTACACCCATCGCCATGTTCTCACAAGGGATAGAGCTCGAAACCCGAGCCCATTACAAACTCCATAACAAATCTATTGAGACCCATTTATGAATAAGCTTTGGGCTTCTTGAGCCTGTTAACGAGTATAGCGGCCCACGGCACCATGTCTAAACGAGAAAGACGAGAGGCGATCAAGAAATAATACATCTAATCACCCACGCTGGCACAAACAGGTCAGTCTAGTGTATCGATACCTGCCAACCGATTGCATTGGCCGGGTGGTTTCATCGTTGTTGTGTTTGCATGTTCGGCGGAACAATTGCGTTGACACACTGAATCAAAGGTTTCATTCGTCGTCCTCTTCTACCCAAGGTATGTATCATGGTGCATGCAGCCCAGCATGGTAGGAATTCCTGCGAGTGACTTGAGTCGCTCTTATCGAAAATGGCAAGATCTACAAGCTCACAATGTGGTGTGAACAGACGCGGTGTGAGCTTCTATATCGGCTACTGTATGTGTGAATTTAAGTATGAATTAAGCTTTAAAAGTGACGGTACACACATGAACCAGTTAACCACCTCTTCAATATTATTTTCCAAAAGTAAAAAGGTCACTTCCCTTCTGTCTGTTACGAAAGTACTGTATTTGAAGACCTGAGTAAAATGTAGTGCAAGAGATATTTTTTGGGTTCGAAACAAAGACAATATAATAGATTTATAATTATAAAGCCATTTAAAAATTATTGCACATTAATCATTAATTAATGATTGTTTTAACCCATTCTGAACGGGAACCCCTTTTGGTGTTTATAGCTTTATGTTATACTTTAGCTATTGAAAACTAGCAGAACTACATAGCTCAGAGCTTGTAGATGTGCTATTTTTGAAAAATCGTGAAAACGTGGCACAAATCTTTGAATATATATTCTTTCAGAGCGAACATTTATAACTCAAATCTTTGCTTCTGGGGGGGGGGGTCCCTGGAACTACATATTTTCAGATGGGGGTCGGCGGCCAATTACTTAAAATTAAGGCGGTCCTTGACATGAAAAAGGTTGAGAACGACTGACATAGAAACATTTTTCAGAAAGAATTTAGAAGGCATTTGTAGAATTGTCCTCCGGTCTAAATGGGTTAATGATGGGCAAAAATATTTGTAGCTTGTTATCTTCTGTCTTCTGTCTAAAGATGTCAGCCATGTGTTAGCTGGTTTCCTCTGTCTTCTGTCTAAAGATGTCAGCCATGTGTTAGCTGGTTCCAAGGCTTTGGTCTGATCTGGGTGTACGGTCAGCCTCTAGACACCGGGCTTCTTGGCTGTATTATTATGGCTCATTTAGCACATTTAGCACACATAGTATTACCAAACATGATAAAAGCATACAGTAGGGCTCATATAAGTAGGCTAATTCAGTAGTGCTAATAGTCAGCTAATACAGTGGGCTAATACAGTCAGCTAATACAGTGGACTAATTCAGTAGGGCTAATACAGTAGGGCTAATACAGTCAGCTAATAGTGGGCTAATACAGTCAGCTAATACAGTGGACTAATTCAGTAGGGCTAATACAGTGGGCTAATACAGTCAGCTAATAGTGGGCTAATACAGTCAGCTAATAGTGGACTAATTCAGTAGGGCTAATACAGTGGGCTAATTCAGTAGGGCTAATACAGTGGGCTAATTCAGTAGGCTAATACAGTGGGCTAATACAGTGGGCTAATTCAGTAGGGCTAATACAGTGGGCTAATTCAGTAGGCTAATTCAGTAGGCTAATACAGTGAGGCTATACGGAGCACAGAGACGAGCCAATATACAGCGTTGGTCAGTCCAATGCATGCAGGTGAGAGTCCTCTCTTTGACTTCTCCCTGTTCTCAACCATCCAACAGCAACAGGTGTGTTTTCTCACCCCCCTCCGCACACACGCACGCACACACACCCTCATCCTCTCGTTCTCTCTCACCCTCCCACCAACCTTTGCTAGCCGGGACAAGCCCTCTGAAAAGCATGATGGAATTCTTGAGCTATTCCACCCCCCCCCCCCCCCCCCCCCCCCCACACACACACACACACACACACCAGCAGAACGATGGCTCAACGTAGAGCTCTTCTCCCTTTCAAGTAGAGGCTGTCGGCCTCCTTTGAAGATGCAATGTGTAAAAACACAGAGACATCTCCGGGATTATCTCAAAATGTCTTCAGTATGTCGTCAACAGCCCCCGAGTCCTGTCAGGAGCGTAATGACACCCCCCGACCTAGGGGAGGCGCTCCTGGCCACGCGAGGTCATTCAGAGGGTCACAACCTTGACGGACTTTCGTTCGACCTAAAGCCTGTTTGAACAACATGACGTAGTACATTTACAGAAGTACTGTACTTAACTACAATTTTCAGGTATTTGTACTTGAGTATTTCCAATTTCCAATACTTTCACTTCTACTCCACTACATCTCAGATCCAAATATTGTACTTTTTGGGGGGGGGAAACTTTAGTTACTATACAAATCGGAAGAATGACAATAAAAGCGTGCATCGTTCTCTCGTAGCATATTATTCTCTCGTAGCGGCTATTATTGGGAAAAATCAGTTTGAGGGAAAGGAAGTTCCAGATTGACGCTTCCTGCCTGATGACTACAAAACAATGACTACAAAACAATGACTACAAAACAATGACAACAACGTGACGTAACGATATCATCCGCTCCCGACCGGATCATAAACCTGAAAAGGAATGCTGCCCAGAGATGACATATTGTATATACTGTATATCTCCAGTGCGACCGTATACAGGATCTGTGTTGTCTATCATTAGAGGTAATGGTAGCTCATCCAGAAAGTGTGTTTTGACAATCAGTAAAGGGCTCCACATCACTACTGGCCACAGCACATTAAGATAAGCGCAGAGAGAGAGAGAGAGAGGGAAATAATTTGTGCGGGGGAGTGTGGGTCTGTCTGCACGGCAAATTACAGGCACGTTAAGTGGGTGCTCCTCCAAGTAGGAGATCCGGAGCTTTGTAATCACCGTCGGATGGTTTATACCGGCGAGTAAATGTATTTTTTTTTTGAAAGGGGGGGGGGGGTTGAGTGGTTGAGCTGTGAATCAAAGACAGAGTCTGTCAGTCTGTCTGTCTGTCCAGGGGAACACATTGTTATCGTAATTGGGCTGGTGAGCGTATGACTGCAGCTAGCGCTGGAGTTTAGCTAACGTAGAGCCGCCCCGCCGTCTCCAGCTGGGTTGGAGTGTGCGTTTGTGTGTGTGTGTGTGTGTGTGGGGTGTTCTTTTGGAGATTGTGCGTGCGACCGAGTGCGTGCGTGCGTGCCCGTGCACACAGAGAACTGCAGGGCAACAACACAGATATTGTTATGGTGAGATCTGGCCTGGAGATTTGCGATGGACTTACGTCAGAGTGAACGTGTGTGTGTGTGTGTGTGTGTGTGTGTGTGTGTGTTTTGTGCGCGCATGGCTGCATGCGCTGGCAGGCTCACACAGTAGAAATAATATACGTGTTGTAAGCTTGTAGATCAACAATGTTTTTTTAAATGTAATGGACACTTTTCAACATGGAAACGATTGGCCATTATGCAAAAATGATTGCGATTATCTCAAATAATTGCGATTGGGTGATTATATAGTAAGCCTGATGTATGGGAAAAGGAACTGGTTGGAATAACGTTTTCCTTCCACGCGTTACTGTACGTCTAACCAGGGAAATTCCCCACTGTCAGGTGAATAAAAGGCGGCTTAGACTCCTCATGCATTGAAGGAAGCATGAGGTCAGTCCTGTTGCTCTCCCCCAGGTTGGCGGAAGGAGTGTAGATTCCAGCCCAGGATTACATTAGAAAATTGTGGGATGAGAGAGAGAGAGAGAGAGAGAGAGAGAGAGAGAGAGAGAGAGAGAGAGAGAGAGAGAGAGAGAGACAGACTATGAACAGACTAGGTACCAGTGGGCGAGTAGAAACACTTGCCCTGTGTGTTTGGGGAGAATGATATTCCTGCTCTAATTTCCTCCTGATGATAAGCATCTGAAGGCTCATAGTAAAGTGTTTTATCTCCACCGGGGAATTGGCTTCTCTCGCTCACATCGCCAATCGATTCCATTCAGAGGGAGCCCTCAATGCACACACACACACACTTACTTTGTGCATGCACAGTTGCACACGCACGTGCGCGCATCCACAGACAGACACACATATGCACACGCACACTTTCTTTCTCTTGGTTTTAAATTGCATTTCCCTGTTTCGGAGATAGTCTTTTTGCATATTGTCGGAAACCTTGTATCTACATTATATTTCAACTTTTTGGTGTAATTTAACAACCCCGGACTTTGTTTGTCGTACAACGGCACCCTAGACACATAAAGGTTGCAGAAATAGGCGATCTACAACTACATGTACAAGCTCTCTGTGCTTGGCATCGCAACGACTCTTGGGGCTTGTAGATCGGCTATTTCCGCTAGTTTCAAATCTGTTGGAAAGTGGTTTTCGTCATCTGTCTGTGTGGTTTTGGGAATAATTTACCATTGAAAAGTATTAAAGCCTCACTATCTAACTTATTTTTAATAAATAAAATGTTTAATGTAATTTTTCCCCAATCTGTCTGGAGAATTTAATACAACAGAGTAGACATTTAGATCGTGTCAAAGGTCGTGCCTCACCTAGACACAGGATCTGACACAAATTCTGACCTGACAGTCAATATTCAATTTATCCCCTGAGCAAGCAGGCAGGCTCTACTACTAGGTCAATGCTAAAGCACTTAGTGGAGGAAAGTTTCTTTAACAAGAGCTTGCCATCCGTTTTCTTCCATTTCCTGAACAGCGACGGTTTTGGACATACAGGGTTTCCATGGTGACAGCGACAGTAAAGATAATCGATGCAGTCTCTCTCTCTCTCTCTCTCTCTCTCTCTCTCTCTCTCTCTCTCAGCTCCCCCGGCTGAGAGACTGGTCTGTCAGTGCTTCTCTCTCAGAGAGACACTGCTGGACGTTCTGACTCTGTCTTCCATCAGTGACTGCTGCTTGACTCTGTCTTTACCTTCCATCAGTGACTGCTGCTTGACTCTGTCTTTACCTTCCATCAGTGACTGCTGCTTGACTCTGTCTTTACCTTCCATCAGTGACTGCTGCTTGCCATGTTTGAGTCATTCATTTTATTACTGTATACTCTCTGTGTTATATTCTCACACACTATTTTGGTCGGTCTCTCTCTCCCTCTCTCTCTCTCTCTCTCTGGTTTTAACAGTTGAGTTGTGTGGAGATTCTCAGACAGTGATGCCTTTTTCTTGTCTTTTTTTCATCACTTTCAGCTTGGCGTTCCTATTTTGAGCCATGCCTAAATGCTTTGGTTTTTTTTCCAAAGAACTTCCAAAAATAAATTCTAATGTTTTAACACATTTAAAGACCTGAGGCCGATTCTACAAAATGCCTTCTAACGGGCATGACACGGATGGCACGTTGATGGAGCATATAGTATAGTATAGGGCCTAAGTGGCTATTAAGAAGATGAGCTGAACATTTTTTGTCCTTCCCTATAGCCTGTGATGGAGAGAGAGAGAGAGAGAGAGAGACTTAGGCTGCAGCCACTAGAGACTAGGATTCCCCTCAGGAAGCTGAAAGTAAACGTTGTGGTTTTGAGAGCTTTTAACAAGCAGAGCTCCAGCTTTGTGGAATCACTGAAGAGACATTACAGTGTAAAGACACTACAGTGCAGGGGCGTAACATCATGGTGATAAGGCCCCGGTGCAAATATTTTGTCTCTAGAATTATATATAATCTAGACTAGAGCATACATGATGGGCAACTGGGCCCGGGGGCCACATGCGGCCCCCGCAATCACTTAATGTGGCCTTCAGGTTAATATCAGAATACTGATATCTTATTGATGTCAGCTGTTACAATTCCAAACAAATTATTCAGGCTTTCAATTCATTCATTTCAAATACAGCGAAAATAGCTGATCTACAAGCTCAAAAGCACCCTGAAGTATGGTGGATGTGTACCACTGTTGGCTGTGGTTGGATCACGCGTTGCGTGGTCTCATGTTTTGAGGTCAACTTTTACGCACTTTTTGCGTCATGACGTCACTGACCGAGTGACCGTCTGTCCGTCCACATCCATGAACGTCCAGCTTTGGCCAGTATGGGTATTAGTGGCTTCACACACACACACACACACACACACACGCACACGCACACACACACACACGCGCGCACACCTCATTCAGCCACTTAACCACTCGAACCCGAGCATCCATCCATATTCTCGGGGGAACATTGGCCAAACAAAAGTACAGTACTGAGCCAACTCAGGTCCAATTAACTACGTCTACACGGTCTTTAAGCGCTTAAGCTCTTCTTAGATACTTTGTTGTCCGACAAAATGGAGCAAATTGCCAATCCGAGCTCGGCTAATTCCGCTATTTATTCTTGACAAATGTTTGACACTTTTACCGTACTTACTTCTTACACGCCCTGACAGTTTCCACCTCCAACGACACGCATGCCCAGAACGGGGATATATTATATATATATGTGCCAGGTTGAAGGTGCTTAACCCATTCTGACCTGAGATCAGATTCATACGAGGTTTCCACTGGACACACACTGGTCTGATCAACCCATTCTGACCTGAGATCAGATTTAAAAAAATGTCAGTCGCTCTTCGATTTTTCAAAATAGCAGACCTACAAGCTCGTAGCGCGCCACTCGGTGGCGCGCTATGAGCTTGTAGATCTGCTGTTTTTCAATAGCTAAAGCATAACATGATGCTAACACCAAAATGGGTTCCCGTTCAGAATGGGTTAACACGATTAGTTTCATTGGAGGATTAGTGTGTTTTTTTTTTACTGCAGAGCTACTTTCATCCCAGATGAAAGCGTTCGGCACTCACTCTGTCGAACATGAGGAAAAAAGAGTCGACAGATGTTTATGAACTGCTTTTGACTGCAATATTCTCTCCTCGTTACCAGTCCTTGTTGTTACCGCTGTGCTGCTCTCAATGCCCTCCATACATACATGCATGTATACTGTCTGGTACCGTATGTATAGGGGGGCTGCCCAAGTGGTAGCAATTTCCTTTAGTTTCATGTTTTCCTCTGCGAGTATTACAAAGTAAAATTGGATTGCAGGAATCTCCACTCGACGTTCCGGTTCATTAGGTTCCTCATAAACGTTTGCATTTTTTTTCAGCAATTGCTCTCCAGCACCGGTCTCTAATAATATATCGTGGCTGTCGTGGTGTGGGAGGGAAACCACGTATGTCCACAGTATGTCCACAGTACACCAGCAGCCGCTTGCTGTTCAGGATATGGACAATAGAGCCTCTGTTGTTCCACTCGGTGTTATTCAGTCACAAACTTCCGTCCATACTTTTCATTGGTTCAATCATATGTTCGTAAAAACAGGCAGACAGGCAGAGACGTAACCAATTTCCCTTTTGAAATGCTTCTATGGAAATAGTCGATCTACAAGCTCCCAAAGTGTCTCATCTCGCTGTGCCGTGAGCTTGTAGATTGGCTATTTTCGCTATAGGTGCGACATTATTTTGTACAAATAAACGGTGCATAAAACACATGAAGTTGAAAAATGGAGATACAAGGTTTGACAATAATACGCAGACAAGCACTGGCTTCTCACAATATACCTCTCTCTCTCTCTCTCTCTCTCTCTCTCTCTCGCTCGCTCGCTCACTGACAATGAAACCTGATCTCATTTCAAACTATGAAAGCAAAACGGCCTACTTAATGTTATTCTTTTGTTTGGAATCCAATCTAACCCACATTGTTGGAAAAAAACATATTGGACTCTTTCTTTTTTTTCTCTTCCTCCCCCTCCTAAGCGTCGCTCACCTCACCTCTAATACTGCTGCTGAATGATGTCATCTTAATGGAAAGGTTGTCTTTGTCTGTTGTTGAAAAGCAGATGGACACGATAGGAGCAATTAATGGACCGCTGGATGTGTAATAGTTTATGCAGAAGAGTTAACGTGAAGATAAGATTACGTCGTAGCTCTCTCTGAAGTACTTTTACTTCATTGGAGCATTTTTCAATACTCCATATGTCTACTCCACTATTGTACAAATATTGCACCGCTTTATTCCACTATGGTTATTAGAAACCTTTTGTTACAAGTTACTTAGTTTGCAGATTATTATTATTTTTTAAAACATACACATTTGTTTGGCAATTAAGACCCGTTTAATACAGTGGCTATTCGAAAACAGCTGCTCTAAGATGTGAGCCTGTAGATCTGCTACTTTCAAACGCTTTATTTTTGCGTTGGCTATTCAAAAATGGCAGATCTACATACAGGTAAGCTCACAACACAAGCTTTGCTCATCTTTTTTGGTAAAATCTTGAAAGTGTGAGCTACTGATTTAGATGGGGCAGCCGGCGGGCCAATTACATATAATTATTGGGGTTCTTGACATGAAATATTGAGCACCACTGAAACATAGGGTTTTTCAGTCATGATTTAGAAGAAGATTTTTTTTTTTATTTCAACGTCTGGCCAAATGGGATAAAGCAAAGATTGTGCGTGTGTGTGTGTGTGTGTGTGCGTGCGCTCCCACCATGTGATGGTGTCATGTTTAAGAGGGCCCATCGGTGCGTGTTATAGCGGCCCTAATAGGCTTACCTGTCAGCGCTGTACGGGACATGGCTCCTGTAAATCACATTTGTCAGCGACACCTGCTTTGTGCGCTCTCTCTCTCTCTCTCTCTCTCTCTCTCTCTCTCTCTCTCTCTCTCTCTCTCTCTCTCTGTGTGTATTTATGACTGTCTACCTCCTTCTCTCTCTACTTCTTCTTCCTCCATGGCCAGGGACCAAAAATTCCACCCCCTCTTCTTCCCTCAAAGGATAATCTCCCAGTACCTCCTCCACCCTCCTCCACCCCAGTGAATGAATGGGGTTGTATGGGTGGGTGTTAAAAATATATGGCGGGACCCCCGTCCCCGTCCCCCTCCTCCCCCCGCAGTACCTTTTTTACTTTAAACCCATCCAAGCTCTTGTAACGTGCCATTGAAAGGGAGGGTATGGAGTGTAAGGACTGGCAGGGTATTAAGGCCCCTCGGGGCGGCTCTATCTGCATCCAGGCTGCTTCTCAAACAATTTCTGGTCCAAGACCCCCAAATTTGGCTGCGGATCTCCCCCCCCCCCCCCCTTCCCCCCGTCGGAGAAGAAGATTTGTGTTTATAAACTCTCCCCTGGAACCCCTTCAAGGACCTCTGTGGGTGGTGGTCCCCGGCGCCCCAGACCCCTTTCTTTGAGACCCCCCCCCCCCCCCAGAAAAGCAAGGGGGCTCTGAGAAGGAGAGTCTGAGAAGGAAGTGTAATAAGGCACTGAAGCTGATGGCTTTAGCCAACTCTCTCTGTGTGTGTGTGTGTGTGTGTGTGTGTGTGTGTGTGTGTGTGTGTAATGGACTCTGGGATGATGGCTGACCAAGTGCTCGGCTGCTGATAACCTTTAGGAAGGACATTGTGTGTGTGTGTGTGTGTGTGTGTGTGTGTGTGTGTGTGTGTGTGTGTGTGTGTGTGTGTGTGTGTGTGTGTGTGTGTGTGTGTGTGTGTGTGTGTGCGCGTGCGCGTGCGTGTGCGCTGCAGTATACAAGCTCCGTGCCGTAATGGGAGGTGCAGTGGTTCATTGGCTTGTCGGTTCTCAGCAAGGGTTTAGGTGTGTGTGTGGTGAGGGGGAGGGGTTCCCCAGTGGCTCTCTGCGTACGTTTTGTTTTTGTATGCAGGGACCCGGGTCTATCATTCATTTACCCTCTGTCTGAACCGGGCTTTTCACTGGAATGTCACTGCAGAAAGAAATAAGAATGAAAAAAATAATCATAACCGAGAATCATTATCAGCTTTACTGTCAACATCACAGGTTTGCAGGTGTAATGTAAAGACGAGAAGTGGGTGATATATTTTGTTTTGTTTTTGTTATAATTTATACACACCCCATTTAGATGTTTTGGTGAGAGGTAGAGTAACAGCAGGAGAGAAATGTAAAAAAACACGATCCAAGCAGAACAAACATCTAAAATATTTACTTATTACAGTATGTAGCCTAGTGGAAGGACCATGATGGTTAGAATATTAGCGTCGTCATTATGCAGGTGTGTACATGTTCTTAGAACAATAGAATCACACGCAGGTGTGTTATTAGAACAACAATCATTATGCAGGTGTGTACATGTACTTCAGAGTATTAACATCTTATGCAGGTGTGTTCATGTTCTTCAGAATACTAACATCTCATGCAGGTGTGTTCATGTTCTTCAGAATAACATCTCATGCAGGTGTGTTCATGTTCTTCAGAATAACATCTCATGCAGGTGTGTTCATGTTCTTTAGAATAACATCTCATGCAGGTGTGTTCATGTTCTTTAGAATAACATCTCATGCAGGTGTGTTCATGTTCTTTAGAATAACATCTCATGGAGGTGTGTTCATGTTCTTCAGAATAACATCTCATGGAGGTGTGTTCATGTTCTTCAGAATAACATCTCATGCAGGTGTGTTCATGTTCTTCAGAATAACATCTCATGCAGGTGTGTTCATGTTCTTCAGAATAACATCTCATGCAGGTGTGTTCATGTTCTTCAGAATAACATCTCATGCAGGTGTGTTCATGTTCTTTAGAATAACATCTCATGCAGGTGTGTTCATGTTCTTTAGAATAACATCTCATGCAGGTGTGTTCATGTTCTTCAGAATAACATCTCATGCAGGTGTGTTCATGTTCTTCAGAATAACATCTCATGCAGGTGTGTTCATGTTCTTCAGAATAACATCTCATGCAGGTGTGTTCATGTTCTTCAGAATAACATCTCATGGAGGTGTGTTCATGTTCTTCAGAATAACATCTCATGGAGGTGTGTTCATGTTCTTCAGAATAACATCTCATGCAGGTGTGTTCATGTTCTTCAGAATAACATCTCATGCAGGTGTGTTCATGTTCTTCAGAATAACATCTCATGGAGGTGTGTTCATGTTCTTCAGAATAACATCTCATGGAGGTGTGTTCATGTTCTTCAGAATAACATCTCATGCAGGTGTGTACATAAACGTGGCGTCGCGAGGCGAGGTTAAAACGAGTTTATCGGCAGCACTTCACTTCACTAGAGCCGTTTGTGCAACGAGGAGGAAAAGGGTGTATAATAAAATCCACATAACGGCGTGTTTGTTTGTTTGTTTTTCTCCAGAGCACACCTTGAGACTGGAGGAGGAGAGCAGGAGGAGGGGGAGGAGGTGGAGGAGGAGGAGGGGCTGCGGGGGACGGGAGTCGTCGCGCCGCGCCGCCTGAGGAATACATGAAGGGAGGGAGGAGGGTGGAGGGCGAGGAGAACGCCTCTACGACACCGCCACACTCCGCGCTCACAGTCTGTACAGGTAAACCAACCCGCTCTTCAAGTTTCTGTTCACTCCACATTTTTCCTTGTGGCTTGTTTTCTTTGTCTATCATGCAGAGTCTATCATCGATGTGCAAGCTAGTCCTCTAGTCCAGCTGGTTTTGTCATTGGCTGACGTATGTGCACACCGCAAATATGTCCGGGCGGAAACGACTCGGAACACAATAGTTCCGCCTTAGATAATTTTGGTTCTTACCTAAACTACTGCACTGAGACTGACACAGAGGCAGTTATAGCGGACCCCCGCAGTTAATAACAATGCAGCTGGTAATTAATTGATTTAATCAATTCTTGTAGCTTGTCGCAGCATTGTGATTATTCCGAGTGGTTTGATTCATTGATTGATAGAAAATTTTATTTCACAATATGCAGAATGGGTACATTTCGGTGCTTATACCCCCGGGCCTCATCTGGGAGACACATGCCAAGTTTTTGATTTTTAGCATTGCCTGTTCAAAAATAGCAGATGTACAATCTCGCAGCACGTCACTTCGTGCCGCGCTTTGTGAACGTTTTAGAAAGAAATCTTGAAATTGTGCAAAGAATTACTGATTTTTAGAAGCCATGGGTAGAATCGGCCTCGTGTCATAATGGGTCAACTCTTTCCAAAATGTGTGTATGACATTTGGGGGCGGGGAATTGTTCACCTACGATGACACCTCCGAGATATGGGGACACCAGGTTAAGTGCTTATTATTAAAGTCTTGATGAGGAGGAGGAGGGCGTTTAATCTTTTGCACGGAAACCAGGGAACCAGACGGCGCAGTGCACAGCGACTGCTTTTCATTGAGGTTTTCCTGGGGCAGGAATCAGACAAACACGGGGTCCGTCTGGGCGTCTGCTGCTGGTTATACGATGGGGATGGGAGGGGAGGCGACGTCGGTTCTGGGTCCCCCCCCTCCGATAGAGATGCCTGAGAGAGAGAGGGAGGAGAGAGGCCCCTCAACACCTGCAGGACTAAATAACATGTGTTATATTCCTGCACAGAAACCGTAGGCAGATGAAAAGCTACGTTTAGGTGTTTCAGCAGTGGTTGGAGGTGGTCTCCCTGTAGTACAGTGGTCTTACGTTTAGGTGTTTCAGCAGTGGTTGGAGGTGGTCTCCCTATAGTACAGTGGTCTTACGTTTAGGTGTTTCAGCAGTGGTTGGAGGTGGTCTCCCTGTAGTACAGTAGTCTTACGTTTAGGTGTTTCAGCAGTGGTTGGAGGTGGTCTCCCTGTAGTACAGTGGTCTTACGTTTAGGTGTTTCAGCAGTGGTTGGAGGTGGTCTCCCTGTAGTACAGTGGTCTTACGTTTAGGTGTTTCAGCAGTGGTTGGAGGTGGTCTCCCTGTAGTACAGTGGTCTTACGTTTAGGTGTTTCAGCAGTGGTTGGAGGTGGTCTCCCTGTAGTACAGTGGTCTTACGTTTAGGTGTTTCAGCAGTGGTTGGAGGTGGTCTCCCTGTAGTACAGTGGTCTTACGTTTAGGTGTTTCAGCAGTGGTTGGAGGTGGTCTCCCTGTAGTACAGTGGTCTTACGTTTAGGTGTTTCAGCAGTGGTTGGAGGTGGTCTCCCTGTAGTACAGTGGTCTTACGTTTAGGTGTTTCAGCAGTGGTTGGAGGTGGTCTCCCTGTAGTACAGTGGTCTTACGTTTAGGTGTTTCAGCAGTGGTTGGAGGTGGTCTCCCTGTAGTACAGTGGTCTTACGTTTAGGTGTTTCAGCAGTGGTTGGAGGTGGTCTCCCTGTAGTACAGTGGTCTTACGTTTAGGTGTTTCAGCAGTGGTTGGAGGTGGTCTCCCTGTAGTACAGTGGTCTTACGTTTAGGTGTTTCAGCAGTGGTTGGAGGTGGTCTCCCTGTAGTACAGTGGTCTTACGTTTAGGTGTTTCAGCAGTGGTTGGAGGTGGTCTCCCTGTAGTACAGTGGTCTTTTTTTTAGCTCAGTTCACCCCTGTAAATAATTTTCTCATCCACGGTACCCCTGAATGATATTGTTACTTGTCATAGTAACGTAAATATTTCCCCTAAGATACATAATGTAACGAGGAAAACTGTGAATATCTGTTTCCATTAGGACAAATATATATATATAGACTTCTATACTAGGTGTGGTTTAACCACGTAAGCACCAACATCCCTATTCTGGGGGGAACATTCCCCCAGAATAGCCAATCTACGTGACGCGTTGTGATCGGCTATTGTTGGTGAAGAGACTTGGGGCTCCATTTTCGTCACGGCAAAACCCCTTATCCCTAATCTTCTTTGCCTTTTTTTTTACTATTTTGCAAAACATTTTTGAAAATGGCCTGTCTACAAGCTCACAACGTGTCAATGTATATTGGCTAGTTGAACTATTCAAAAATGTTTTTCAAAATAGTACAAAAGGCAAAGAAGTTTAGTGATAAAGGGGTTTAGCCGTGACAAAAATGGAGCCCTTGGTGTGTACTGTAGACTGTTTAATGCCCATATATGGAGTTCTGTGCAGCGTACAGTATATTAAGGGGACAAAGTACGTGAGCTTGAACTCTTGCACTTTGCAGCGCAACACAGGTGATTTCATGCATATCTATCGTCTCTGTCTGCAGTAAACCTCATTACGTCCAAAACGGTTCATTCTCAGGATTCAAAGTCAAAAGTATAAAAATGAGCAGATTTACAAGCTTTGCGGATCTGCTACTTTTGACACTTTTGTGTGATCAAGTAGGCCGTTAATTTTACGGAAAAAAAACAAAAAATGCCATCATATATCAGCTTTCATTCCATTGTCTTGCATATTGTACCTTTAGTGGTGCTTTCTGGAGTCTCTAGTCATGGTGCGGTGGGGGAGAGGAGAGCAGGCTTAGTGTCCCATTGGCCGTATAGGGCTAGTCTCCCATTGGCTTAGAGGCCAGCCAATCATGAAAATCTCACCAGTACATCGCTACTACTACTTCTACTACTACTACTAGTACTGCTACTAATACTACTACTAATAATAATAATAATAATTCATACATACAATTTCTATAGCGCTTTTCAAGGTGCTTGACCTGAGGGAGTGGGATGGGGACATGGCGATTGATGAGTTCAGAGAGGGTATTTTAACCCTGCAGTTAGACCTGAGGACGATTCTACAAATGCCTTCTAAATCCTGACGGATAAAAACAAAAAAAGCAGATCTACAAGCTCGTAGCGCGGCTAGCTAAACTATAACCTAATGCTTAAAACACAAAAAGGGGTTCACGGAGGAGGACAGGTGTGATGTGGTCCCTGTATGGGGTTCTGGTGAGCAGAACCTAGCCTAGTACTCTGGGCTATTATTGACCAGCTTTGCATGCTGTTAAAAACATTTGACTGTTTTTCCCCTTGTGTTGTTGGTCTCCAACCAGTACTCCTCCTTCCTAGTGGGGATTAAACAGGAGGCCCCGGTGTGGGTGGTGCTGGGTGGTGTTGGGTGGTGTTGGGGGGTGGTGTTGGGTGGTGTTGGGGAGAGATATACAGGAGGCGAGGAAATAAAGAAATAAAAGGATGCTTTAATCTTCCTTATGCCGCGTGTGAGGGATGTGCAGCAGCGCTGCATGCCTGCCGCCCGTGGAACATCAGCATGACACGCACACACACACACACACACACACACACACACACACACACACACACACACACAGAGGCAGGGATCAGCAGCCAAAGCGATTAGCACACGGACGTCAGAACATAGAGAGAGACAGATTTAACACACATACAGACGTGCGTGCGTGCACATGACTGCACTGCAGACATGTGATGGTAAGACGTCATCCAGACTGTTCAGAGGGGGCTCTGAAGAGTCTGGGGGAGGATGTATTAGACTATTAGTCTGCCTATACACTTACCATAAGATCTCCCTTCCACACATCTGATTCAAATGAAGGATCAATGGCTCTCAACAGCCAGAGCCATATAGACATGGAGCGGTGCCCTGTAAGGCCAGGTGTAGGCAATCAATACTGAGGTGTCAAGTTGCGCTTCACGGTATACACCTCAGCTATGGCTGTGCCCAGTGCAGGCACACCTCCGTGAATTTATCTAGAAGAAGTGTTGCGTCACTTCTTTCAGGCCAGTCTTCTACACAGAGACTGCTATCGGCGAATATAGTGACAAAGGCCTGTACTGGAAGTGTACAGAATGCACTAGTCTATGAGTGTTTGTCACTGTTTCACTGGAGTCTATGAGTGTCTGTCACTGTTTCACTGGAGTCTATGGGTGTTTGTCACTATTTCACTGGAGTCTATGAGCGTTTTTCACTAATTCAGGAGTCTATAGCATTTTTACTATTTCACTGGAATCTGAGTTTGTCACTATTTCACTGGAATATATGAGTTTCTGCCCCCTCAGGCCCTCATTGATGCAACCTATCCAATAGAATGTCTCTGGCTCTTAGCAGTAGCCTACAGTACTGTGTTTGTACCTTCTTTACCAAACCAGACAAATCTGCCACAGGAAAAAAAGATCCCTGGGGAGATTGGGTCTGGCACTCCTCAGGTTGAATCACATTTTGCTAACCCCAGAGTTGTGGGTGACCAATCAGAGTACACTATTCAAAGTGAAGACATCTTTGCTGTGACGTTGGAATCTGTTTGTAACCGCCCCTCGGAAAGAAATCTTCCACGCCTAAGTTCCAGACTAATATGTACACAGTGGTGTTAGCCTGGCCGTGCCAGGCGTAGTGTGTATATGCGGTATATAGCGAGAGCGCTGTTCGTTGACAGGACTTGGCTGTTATGCTGTGCAGTTTCTTCTGCTTTTTTTATTTTTTTCCTTAACATGGGTGAATGGCTCCCGTAGTGACCGGCCAGCAGCGCGGGTCGCTCTCAACAAGGACTCTTTAACCAGCCTGAATGACAGGAAGGCAGACAGGCGGGCACAGGGCCAACCGCACACACTCAGTCTCACAGGCCTGAGTGGCAACGCTGCCAACTCTACCAGACCACAGGAGGCCACGTGACCGTGTGTGTGTGTGTGTGTGTGTGTGTGTGCTAGTAGAATTTGAGAAATGTTCCTCGTCCTGTTTTGTGGACAGAGAGAGAGAATGGAGAACGTCGGCAAAATCTATATGAACATCTAGTGCTGTTTTGTAGAGCGTCAGACATACATTAGACACAGATATAGCATAGGCCTACATATGTACAGTAAAGATGAATAGATGGTAGATGGATTGGCCAGCTCAGTGGCCTTGAATCATGTATGACAAGCCGTTTTATTTTTTCGCAACAGAGAGAGAACCCAACTCGTTACATTAATTGTCTTCAGCTGTGAGCGCCAAGTGGCCGGCCCACATATCCCCACCAGGCCAGGTTTTATACCCAGGCCTGTGGAATTCATAGGCAGTCACTGTAGCCAATTTGAATGGAATCTGCTCAAACTGACTGATACTGATAGTCTGATACAGAACCTATTATTGCTGTCCAAAACCATTAAAATAATAATAATAAAAAATAAATAAAATAGTTAAAATAGCCTATCTACAAGCTCACAATACATCATATCTCAACATGTTGGGAGCTTGTAGATCTTCTATTCTTTACACTTATAGTGAGTATGATGAAGTTGCGCATTCATTATGAAAAGTTGAAATATATACCGTGAAATATTTAATCATTGGCATTTTGTATCCATTTATGCTTATTTGTATTTATTACCTTGCTTTTTCTTTAAAATGTTATAAACTTTAATACAAATTTTTATACGAAGTTTTTCTAATTCATTTTCTAAACTTAAAATCGTCTCACAATATATGGATCAAAAACATCCGCATCGGTGGTCTAGGACTCTCCAACATCGGTATCGGAATCAAAAACCTGGCATCGGTCAGGCTCTATAACTTGTACATCATGTCCAGGGGGTGTACTTGTACATCCATCTGCCCCATGCTGCACGCTACAGAAACAGGAGATAGTCTCCTGCCCAGGCTGTCCTGTGGGCCTCAGGGCTCGGTAAGGCTTGCCCAGGCTGCCCTATGGGCCTCAGGGCTCGGTAAGGCTTGCCCAGGCTGCCCTATGGGCCTCAGGGCTCGGTAAGGCCTGCCCAGGCTGCCCTATGGGCCTCAGGGCTCGGTAAGGCCTGCCCAGGCTGCCCTATGGGCCTCAGGGCTCGGTAAGGCCTGCCCAGGCTGCCCTATGGGCCTCAGGGCTCGGTAAGGCCTGCCCAGGCTGCCCTATGGGCCTCAGGGCTCGGTAAGGCCTGCCCAGGCTGCCCTATGGGCCTCAGGGCTCGGTAAGGCTTGCCCAGGCTGCCCTATGGGCCTCAGGGCTCGGTAAGGCTTACTTCGGTGATCCTTGGCACGAAAACACTTTGAGAAGCACTAGTGTTTTAAAACACTGCGTCCAGCGCATGAACTGTGTGTTCGTGGAGCTCTCTGTGCATAGTGACTGACGGAGAACTCAGCCCAGCGATGACACAGCAAACAGGAATGTCTCTATCCCTGGCAGTCTATCCCCCTTTTCCTTTCTTTTTTTCCCCTTTCTTCTCTCTTTCTCTCTCTTTTTTTACTCTCTCTCCCTCCCGCTGTGGGCTAGGCCCACATGTAACCCAGTAATTATGGAGGTTATTTTTCTCCGGTTGATCCAAATCCCCGTTTATGGGGCACACGCGTGTGTCAAAAAAGCCGGAGGCTATTTGACGGCCGTCAAAGCCACGCAGGATTGTCGGAACCCCCCCCCAGAGTAAAAAACTGACAAAACAAGCATCATCTTTCGCGTAAAAGGCTCCAGTCATGGCGGTTTTAACCCCCAGACCCACAACGTATACAGTACAGTACAGTATCTGCTCCCGGGTGTCTACCAAATGAGAGAGAGAGAAACACACACCATCCAGAGCTTTCGGTAGCTGTGTCATGACCCCATGCACGAAGGCGAGGGCAGTGGAAATGATGTTCGCGTGTGAGCGTAGACCCCAGCGCTGGCCTCGGCCCAAGAGAAATCTGGTGGTGGAAAAACCACTATCCACACATACTGTAGATGTGTGTGTGTGTGTGTGTGTGTGTGTGTGTGTGTGTGTGTGTGTGTGTGTGTGTGTGTGTGTGGGAGGGGGGAGGGGGGTCGTCTGACAGAAAAGACGTTGAGGACTTGACAAAATAAAAGGGCAACGCTTGCACACAAAACCGGCTTTATGAAGAAGAGGAGAAAAAAACACAAAACAACATGAAAACCCCACAGGGCTCTTTAGCACACATATGGGGACATTAAGTGTATGTTTCCTGTTTCCGTGTCCATTTAAGTTGAACAAACTAAAGGAGATGTTTTTTTGTTAACAGTGTTAAATAGGGTCCTATTGAAACGACACCCTGGGAGAACTGTGACCCGCGTTTACGGTGCACATTTCCTGTGGCGATGGAGAGAGAGGAAGCAGGGCTGTGAAAGGGCATAACTGTAAAAAAAAAAAAAAAAAAAAGAAAAAAGAAAAGAAGCAAAAAGAAAAGAACATACACCAATTAACTCAACGAGCCACAGGTATTAAAACAGTTAATTACAACTCTGCCTTTCTGAAACGGATACGGTTGTTCTGGTAGCGCTGAAGCACTGCTACTGCTACCAAAACAACGTCCCATTAGCCTAATAACTTAACTTATTTTGAGCCAAAAGGCACATTTGTATGTAACGAGCTGTGTAAGCCAGGACGCACGAAGTAACGCATGCATGCGCGCACGCACGCCACGCACAAACACGCGCACGCCCGCACATCGAAAAACGTCTCCCCTTCACAAAAGCTGCTTCCTCTGTGTTTCATCACTCGGGCAGGGCTTTGTTAGTGTGCGGAAATGCCTGGAGAGGGAATGAAAATACTGGCAAGTCCCTGCAACGCTTTCTGGAGAGAAAGAGAGAGAGAGAGAGTCTTGCAGCTGCACAGAGTTCTCTCTCTTACGCACATACTCGTACACACACACACACACACACACACGCACGCACGCGCGCGCGCGCGTACACACACACACACACACACACACACACGCACACAGTACACACACATATAGGCTGAAGAGGGGTTCAGGTTACTTACTACAGAGAGATAAGCACATAAACAGAGGAGTGTTGTTTTGTTCCACTGTGGCCAGGTCACAGGAACCAGGCAGTGTGTGTGTGTGTGTGTGTGTGTGTGTGTGTGTGTGCCAATGTTGACAGTACGTATATACGTACGTATGTATGTACGGGGGTCTATCTACATCATCACAAACACACACACACCAGACAAGACCACCGGTCCGGACCACAGTGGAGGGTAGCGCTGGCCTCGTGTAGCAAGCCTTTATCTGCCTTTGCAATGCAAATGGCCCCAGGCAGATTTAGTCTGGTGTCGCTCAATTGTGGGAGGACTTAGCGGAACAGCAGTAGCATAGGACCAACCAGATTGGTGTGGAACCAGGCTATAACCAACCAGGGTTATGCAAATATGGGGCGGGACATTGCAAGAGGTTCGTTCCTTTTTCACAACAAAGATGGATGCCGCCATAGCAGCAGTAAACCGGACATTTGTGCTCGTACTGGCTAAATAGGCCATTCAAAACTCGCACCCGTGTGAAATGAGGTGCGCTCTTATCATCATCATGACGTAAAATAGACACTCTGCCTATTTGTTCAGACACTATGACGTAAATTCTCCATTCATAATTTTAATGGGAATTTAATGTTTGTGTAAGATGAAAATCTACACTAATAGTAATAGCTGAATTGGCTAGCGCCCCTCAAAAGTTATGAATTTCTATCGAATATCTTTAGTGTCCTGCACTGTCCACGTATAGCTCAATCGTTAGAGCTCTCGCCTTTGGACCACAAGTTCATGGGTTCGATCCCAGGCACCTCCAACTCAGCGAATGAGTATAGCACGGCTTGGGTGCAGCAAGTCGTTCGTGAAGTACTGGGACCTGATGGTAGGTGTGGCGCTCCACCTCAGCAATCCATCTGTAGCGCATTGTAACGGGGACAGACTCTCACATGTTGATGCCGACAATATGCCACTCTTTTCAAACACAAATTGTTAGCATAATATGGAGATGAGAGGTGACGGTGACAAAATAGCGAAATTGTTCCTGACTTCTAGACAGCAGCACTGCCCTGTTGTGTCCGTGGGGTAAATAGTTCCTGACTTCCAGACAGCAGCACTGCCCCGTTGTGTCCATGGAGTAAATAGTTCCTTCTCCCAGACAGCAGCACTGCCCCGTTGTGTCCATGGAGTAAATAGTTCCTTCTTCCAGACAGCAGCACTGCCCTGTTGTGTCCATGGAGTAAATAGTTCCTTCTCCCAGACAGCAGCACTGCCCCGTTGTGTCCATGGAGTAAATAGTTCCTTCTCCCAGACAGCAGCACTGCCCCGTTGTGTCCATGGGGTAAATAGTTCCTTCTCCCAGAGAGCAGCACTGCCCCGTTGTGTCCATGGGGTAAATAGTTCCTTCTCCCAGACAGCAGCACTGCCCCGTTGTGTCCATGGAGTAAATAGTTCCTTCTCCCAGAGAGCAGCACTGCCCTGTTGTGTCCATGGGGTAAATAGTTCATTCTCCCAGACAGCAGCACTGCCCTGTTGTGTCCATGGAGTCATCCATCCATCCATCAACGAGGGGCCTGGCGTTGTCAATTACCCGCAGGAAAACACCATTAGAGGGGCTGAATGGGACAGGGAGCCGTGGCAGGCCTGACATGACTGTGTTATATGATTACACAACCTGTTGGATGTCCGCCTGTCAGTGTCTCCCGTCCCGGCCCCTCTCTCTCTCTCTCTCTCTCTCTGATGAATGGCTGTAATATGGCACGCATCACAATGTGCGGCTAGCTCGCCACACACTCATTAATGGCTCTTCATAATGCCACGCACGCCGCCTCCACGCATGCAGTGCCACGGTGATGCACACGGAGGGAGAGAGAGAGAGTTCATGAATACACCAGCCTTGTTCCTGTGTCGCCATTCAACACAAATCAACCGCGACAACAAAACAACAACAATGTCCCTCATTTGAATAATTTCACAAACGTTTGTGGCAAGATGCCAGAGTCACAGTCACGCTTTGCGCTCTCTCTGTCTCTGTCTCTCTCTCTCTCTCTCTCGCTCTCTCTCTCTACTCCTGAATTAAGGAATGAGGAGGCGGAGGGGCGAACTAGGGGCGAGAAGTGAGAGATCATAAGAATCAAAGTTGTTTTTGGTGTGAAACACACGTGTTTTGTTTGATTGGATTCACCCGCTTGTTTAGTTCGCGGTCGCATTTGCATAGATAATCAAATCTGTGAGCAGCGGGGCACGCACGTGCGACAACAAGCACAACACGGATACTCTGAGAGAGAGAGAGAGAGAGAGAGAAGGAAGCTTGTACGGGATTGTGGCGCTCGAGTTGATTGTGTTTTTTCTCTGGCAGAATCAATGTCTATCAAAGACGCTCCACTACTTCACTCTCAACTGTGACAAAATGCATTTGATTTCCAGTTTGCTCTGTGGGGGGTTAGATTTTAAGATTGAAAGTTAATTCAGTTATTTTCCGCTAACATCTATAGCGAGAGAACAGTCAGTTACAGTGGCTTCATAGCCAGAAAAGTGAAGAATGTTTGACTGTAGCACAGCTGACCGTTTGGGAGAGGTTTGCTAAAACAACCATGACCTGCTGCCTGGCCCCTGCAACCATGTTAGAGTATTTATGGCCCTGTCAGTCTGCAGTGGGCAGTTCTACTACCCAGTAGTACATTCACCCTGTCTGTCAGTCTGCAGTGGGCAGTTCTACTACCCAGTAGTACATTCACCCTGTCTGTCAGTCTGCAGTGGGCAGTACTACTACCCAGTAGTACATTCACCCTGTCTGTCAGTCTGCAGTGGGCAGTTCTACTACCCAGTAGTACATTCACCAGGGGTGGCTGGTATCAATGGGCAAGTGGAGTGAAGATGAGAAATTAGTATTCAAATGTTTTAGAAGAAATAATGTTATATTCTGGTATAATCTAAAGCAGCAACAGCATCAAATAGTTACAAGAAATACACAAAATAGGTCAAATTTGGCATCTTTCTTTTACAGCCCAAATTGGCTTCTATTGAGTTGAATGATTGACAGCTGACATGACACACCTGCTTGAATTTCTTGCCATTGGGGCTAAAATCTCTCAGCCCCAGAGCCAATAGAGGGCTCTGCTCAGCCCTAAGGCCCGCCTCAGGCCGCGAGGTCACTTTGACCAATCACAGTGCATGCTCGTGTGTGGTTGTTTATGATGTGAAAGAATGGCAGGTGGAAGTATTTTAAATGAAAGAAATGTATTATTTACTTTATAATCCGAAATCCCCAAAGATTTGAGTTAAAATGTTCACTCTGTAATAATATATAATTCAAAGATTTGAATTTCACGATTTTTCAAAAATAGCAGACCTACACGTTCATAATCTATTCTATTCTATTCTATGAGCTTGTAGATCTGCTATTTTTCAATAGCTAAAGTATAACATAATGCTTAAAACACCAAAAGCGGTTCCCGCCCCAAAATGGGTTAAGAAACATGATCGCGAATTTAATGACATTGAAAGTGGCTGGAGCTCTCATTGTGTTGGGACCAAGTAGGGCATCGATGTATGAAATACCACAAATGGTTAGAATACGGCGATACGAGGTTTCTGCCCCGTCACCAGCTACGCTAATAATAATGACAATGCCGGACGGTGCTCAACATACCATACAGGCTACTACAGCCAAGCCTCCCCGTTGGTCTTGTCATATTATACTTGTGCGTTCCCTCCTCCTGTTAATATCGCTGCTCTTTTCTCTTCTCTACGAAGCCGTCTTAAATAGAGACAGCTGTTGTGAGGGTTTCAGTTTCACCCCCGCTCGCATCACAATGTGTGTGCCAAGCGCTTTCCCAGGGCTGCCTCCATGCAGTGGCGCAAACTCGCAAAGTACTGAACAGCAAACTGCACTTGCAGTCTGTGTGCGTGCGTGCGTGCGTGTGTGCGTGCGTGCGTGCGTGCGTGCGTGCGTGCGTGCGTGTGTGTGTGTGTGTGTGTGTGTGTGTGTGTGTGTGCGTGTGTGTGTGTGCGTGCGGCTGCACGCGTGCGTTACTATACTTGTGAGGTGAGGACCAGAATTGTCCACATAGTAGAATTCAAGACATTTGAGATGTTGTGAGGATGAGGACCATTTCCCTGTTCCTAAAAAGAAAAAAATGGTTTTCTGGTTGAAAAAGACTATTAATTCATTAAGTCTTTTGCCACTGCCAGTCTTATTTTTATAGTCTTATTTTGAAGGGGAAAACCGGAAGTAAACAACGTAAAGTCTCCCGCAATCTTATATGATTTTTTTTAACCCATTTAAGACTAATGACAATTCTACAAATGTCTTCTAAATCCTGACAGCAGTGGTTCTCAAACATTTTCATGTCAACGACCCCCAGAATTATCTGTATTTGGCCGCCGACCCCCATCTGAATTTATGTTGTTCCAGGGACCCCCCCGGAAGCAAAGATTTAAGTTAAAAACGTTAGCTCTGAAAGAATATATATTCAAAGATTTGCGCCACATTTTCACACAAAAAATTGGTTAATTTACCCGAAATATACATTTTGTAACCGCTATCAGCGACGCTTTAGTTATGGGCCGTGAATAAAGATGGTTTTGACCAGAAATGCAATCTGGGAAAAGAATCAGAGATAAATGGATTAAAAAAAAATAATAATAATAATCTGCATGTTCTGCTGGAGGCGGACGTCAAAGATCACTTTTCACCTCCGGTTACTTCCTGTTTACTCCATCGCCTAGAAACCCAGAGCTATTGCTATTCATGTGTTGTATAAGAGCGCGACCTATCATCAGTGTTGTAAAGTAACAAGAAAAATAAATCGTCATCGATTTATTTTCTTCCAATGGTATTTATGAATGCCATCGTGTGTGCGTGTGTGTGTGTGTGTGTGTGTGTTTGCGCGTGCACGCACACACCAGAGATTATCCCTGTATCGGTGTGTGCCTCTGTGTCCGTGTGAGTGCGTGCATGTCCGTGTGCGTGCGTGTGTGTGTGTGTGTCTGTGTTGTTGCTTCACAGCGTGAGTTTTTCTCATTTTGTAATCCAACACCTGCAGATGTGTCTTGTAAACTGGCACAGCCCGCCAGCTTTTCTCCTCGTATTCAGAGGGGGCCGGTGAAACAAAGCAATTAACTAACGGAGGCCCACTGCATAGGTGTGTGTGTATGTGTATGTATGTGTGTGTGTGTGTGTGTGTGTGTGTGTGTGTGTGCGCGTGCGTGCGTGCATGCGTGCATACTTGCGTGCGTGTCCTTTGGAAAGTACACATGTCGGTGTGCGATTTGCCAGCAGGTATGACATCGTCTCTGTCAGCAGTGGAAACCTCACATGTCCAAAATGGTTACTTTTCAGGTTTAAAAAACAGCCAAAAAAGTGGCTGTTTTTGACGAGATCGACGAAAACAGTTAGAATATTGGAGACAAGAGGTTTCTGCCTGACAGCGAGGATATGAAGTGTGTGTTTGGTATCAGATCCAGTGTGGTGGTTCTCACGCTGAGCAGAGACATTCATTCACAGCCCTGTTCACGACATTCACAAAGAAACCTTGTATCTTCATCATTAATTTTTTTTTTTTTAATTTTTATCGTGTTTTGTCCTAAATTAATGTCCTACTTCGTCGCGCAAGAGCGCATGTGAATCATGTAACAAGTTAACAGTCACATGAAGCAGGCTAGTGAAACTAGCAGATCTGGAAATAAGCTATATTTTTTATACATACAAGGTTTCCAGCCGATAGAGACCATGTCCCAAATTAGAAGGAAGGGGTCACACGTCCTGTGTCAGCATACACGCACGCATGCACACACGCACACACACGCGTGCACATGCACACACACGTCCTGTCAGCAGGACAACCTGTTGACACAGGGTGGATTTATGTGTGCGCAGGCACGCATGCGTGCGCACACACACACTCACACACACACACACACACACACACACAGTCACACACACACACACACACACACACGCACACACTGACAGCAAAGCAGTATACTGTAGCTGTAAGAATACACTACAGTACCACACTACTCCACTAAGACTAAATATATTGACAATTCTGTCAACAAATAAAAACTAGACTAAAACGTTACGGAGGGACTAGTGGACGAGAGATCCAGTAGAAAATAGCAGATCTACACGATGCTGCGATGCGTTGTGAACTTGGAGATCGGCTATTTCCAGCATTTCAGCTACGACTAAATCAAACGGTAGCAGTGGTTCCTCAGTACGCTGCTGATTCAAAGTCATACGATTTGTTACACACGTTACCGCAGTGAAATTTGTTCAGCCGTGCCGCGCTCGGGAATCATTTGATTAGTTGACTTGACCCCCCCAATCCAACCCATTGATGCTGAGTGCCAAGCATGGAGGCCCTAATTGGGTCCCATTTATTACAGTCTTTGGTATGACCCGGCCGGGGATCGAACGCCCGACCTCCCAGTATCAGGGCGGACACTCTAACCACAAGGCCACTGTCTGGTTCATTCAGACAGTGCAGAAGCAGCAGTGGTTCCTCAGTTCCGCGCATGGGCTGCGGCCCCAGATCATACCAGAGCCCTGTGCTGTTCTCTCCCTCCATCGCCCCCTGACCCTGCTAATTGACAACGGCTGTGGAAGAGAGACACGCACGGCGACAGAGAGAGAGAGAGAGGGAGGGGTGGGAGAGAAAGGTCTTTGCGTGAGAATGGGGGGAAATAGCAGGAACGAATGAGAGAATGCAAGAAACAGCACTTACTGTACTACAGGCCATAGAACTGAATGTACTACTTACTGTACTACAGGCCACAGAACTGAATGTACTACTCACTGTACTACAGGCCATAGAACTGAATGTACTACTCACTGTACTACAGGCCATAGAACTGAATGTACTACTCACTGTACTACAGGCCACAGAACTGAATGTACTACTCACTGTACTACAGGCCATAGAACTGAATGTACTACCCACTGTACTACAGGCCACAGAACTGAATGTACTACCCACTGTACTACATGCCACAGAACTGAATGTACTACTCACTGTACTACAGGCCACAGAACTGAATGTACTACCCACTGTACTACAGGCCACAGAACTGAATGTACCACTCACTGTACTACAGGCCACAGAACTGAATGTACTACCCACTGTACTACAGGCCACAGAACTGAATGTACTACCCACTGTACTACAGGCCACAGAACTGAATGTACTACTCACTGTACTACAGGCCACAGAACTGAATGTACTACCCACTGTACTACAGGCCATAGAACTGAATGTACTACCCACTGTACTACAGGCCACAGAACTGAATGTACTACTCACTGTACTACAGGCCACAGAACTGAATGTAACTACCCACTGTACTACAGGCCATAGAACTGAATGTACTACTCACTGTACTACAGGCCACAGAACTGAATGTACTACTCACTGTACTACAGGCCACAGAACTGAATGTACTACTCACTGTACTACAGGCCATAGAACTGAATGTACTACCCACTGTACTACAGGCCACAGAACTGAATGTACTACTCACTGTACTACAGGCCATAGAATTGAATGTACTACTCACTGTACTACAGGCCACAGAACTGAATGTACTACTCACTGTACTACAGGCCATAGAACTGAATGTACTACTTACTGTACTACAGGCCATAGAACTGAATGTACTACTCACTGTACTACAGGCCACAGAACTGAATGTACTACTCACTGTACTACAGGCCACAGAACTGAATGTACTACCCACTGTACTACATGCCACAGAACTGAATGTACTACTCACTGTACTACAGGCCACAGAACTGAATGTACTACCCACTGTACTACAGGCCACAGAACTGAATGTACCACTCACTGTACTACAGGCCACAGAACTGAATGTACTACCCACTGTACTACAGGCCACAGAACTGAATGTACTACCCACTGTACTACAGGCCACAGAACTGAATGTACTACTCACTGTACTACAGGCCACAGAACTGAATGTACTACCCACTGTACTACAGGCCATATAACTGAATGTACTACCCACTGTACTACAGGCCACAGAACTGAATGTACTACTCACTGTACTACAGGCCACAGAACTGAATGTAACTACCCACTGTACTACAGGCCATAGAACTGAATGTACTACTCACTGTACTACAGGCCACAGAACTGAATGTACTACTCACTGTACTACAGGCCACAGAACTGAATGTACTACTCACTGTACTACAGGCCATAGAACTGAATGTACTACCCACTGTACTACAGGCCACAGAACTGAATGTACTACTCACTGTACTACAGGCCATAGAATTGAATGTACTACTCACTGTACTACAGGCCACAGAACTGAATGTACTACTCACTGTACTACAGGCCATAGAACTGAATGTACTACTCACTGTACTACAGGCCATAGAACTGAATGTACTACTTACTGTACTACAGGCCATAGAACTGAATGTACTACCCACTGTACTACAGGCCATATAACTGAATGTACTACCCACTGTACTACAGGCCATAGAACTGAATGTACTACCCACTGTACTACAGGCCATAGAACTGAATGTACTACTCACTGTACTACAGGCCATAGAACTGAATGTACTACTCACTGTACTACAGGCCACAGAACTGAATGTACTACTTACTGTACTACAGGCCATAGAACTGAATGTACTACTTACTGTACTACAGGCCATAGAACTGAATGTACTACTCACTGTACTACAGGCCACAGAACTGAATGTACTACTCACTGTACTACAGGCCACAGAACTGAATGTACTACTCACTGTACTACAGGCCACAGAACTGAATGTACTACTCACTGTACTACAGGCCATAGAACTGAATGTACTACTCACTGTACTACAGGCCACATAACTGAATGTACTACCCACTGTACTACAGGCCACAGAACTGAATGTACTACCCACTGTACTACAGGCCACAGAACTGAATGTACTACCCACTGTACTACAGGCCATAAAACTGAATGTACTACCCACTGTACTACAGGCCACATAACTGAATTTATTACTCACTGTACTACAGGCCACATAACTGAATGTACTACTCACTGTACTACAGGCCACATAACTGAATGTACTACTCACTGTACTACAGGCCACAGAACTGAATGTACTACCCACTGTACTACAGGCCACAGAACTGAATGTACTACTCACTGTACTACAGGCCACAGAACTGAATGTACTACCCACTGTACTACAGGCCATAGAACTGAATGTACTACTCACTGTACTACAGGCCACAGAACTGAATGTACTACTCACTGTACTACAGGCCATAGAACTGAATGTACTACCCACTGTACTACAGGCCATAGAACTTAATGTACTACTTACTGTACTACAGGCCATAGAACTTAATGTACAGAACATAGTGTTTACATCACACCTATAGCGACGCTTGTGTTTTCCATGTCGAACATATACCGAAGGGGGAGAAAACAGGCATCCAATTCTCTATTTCAATTCAAAGGAGCTTTATTGGCATTAGATAAACATATGTTTACATTGCCACAGCAAGTGTCAAAAATTCAAACTGTTGAACATGGCGGAAAGTATATACAGTTGGAGGGGCTACAGCATTTTGTAAACAGCTATGTGTCACATTACATCGTTACAGTATATACATGTTATACGGGGTATGAAGCTTTTTTGCGGTCACTTTGGGACAGAGGGCAGCATTTTTCTCAAGACTATGGGTGCCATCCATGGGTGCCTCCGTCACGTGTCCATAGCCGAGTATAGGTGACTATTATGCACTACTTGCAGAGTGACGCAAGTGACTTTGCCTGGGTTACATCTTCTGATAGTTGTGCTTTAATGTTGACATGAAATAATAATCCTGTTTAGTGTCTTATTGCGACTGCAGGTCGCATTTACTATGATGAAATCGTACATCTTTGTCCATCAGTCAGGGCGAGTAGAATCGAACAAGAAGGGAACAGCCAGCTTCTTGACAGCCCACACACGCGTGTTGTGGTGTGGCGGGCTGACCTGTCTGTCCGTCCGTCTGTCAGTCAGAGTGGATATTTCTGTCTGCTTAGCGGCTGGCCCGCTGGCTTACCAGAGACACTATGTCATCACTGGCTGCCTGCTGTCATTGGCTAAAAAGGAGCGAGGCAGAGAGAGAGAGACACAGAGTGTGCGTGTGACACTGTGACAGAGAGAGAGAGTGTGTGCGTGTGACAGAGAGAGAAACAGCTCCAGCAGCTGTCTTGAAGCCTTCTCCACTCTGTCACTAGGTTAACACCCCCCCCCTTCCCGTTCCTCACCACTATAGTCTATGGGGCTCTATCTATGGGGCTCTGTCTATGGGGCGATAGTGGCTCAGGGGTATAGAGTGGCCGGTATAGCCGATGTGCAGGTTAGTGCCTTCCATGGTTTCCTCCACCATCGGTGTGTGTGTGTGTGTGTGTGTGTGTGTTGGGTGAACGTAATGCACAATTGTGTGTGTGTGTGTGTGTGTGTGTGTGTGTGTGTGTGTGTGTGTGTGTGTGTGTGTGTGTGTGTGTGTGTGTGTGTGTGTGTGTGTGTGTGTGTGTGTGTGTGTGTGTGTGTGTGTGTGTGTGTGTGTGAATGGGTGAACGTTATGCACACGTAATGCACAATCTATGTAAAGGGCTTTTTAAACGGGATGCGAGGAACGCACACGTTGTTGCCTGGACCAATGAGAGGTCTGCTACAGGTCTGCTCAAGAGGGGCGCGACAACGCAAGCATAAAAAAACCCAGAATCCAGGTCTGGTGAGTCGCGGGCGTGTGCACGAAACGAGCATGTGCGCAACAAATTCACGGGACCGCGCTCACGTAAATACGCTAGAGTAAAAATGCGCAAAAACGCAGGTCTCATTGAAAATTAACTATAGGCGCGTTATATCGCTTCACGTTTGAAAGGCCCTTTAAGCCCTTTGTATAAAAGCGCTATAATAATCCATTTAACCATTAAGACCTGAGGCCGATTCTGAATCACTAATTCCCACACTTTCAAGATTTTGTTTTTAAAGGGATTGTGACATAAAAAAAGTTTTTTTAGTTCAATTGCGCCCAAAAATAACTTTTAACATTCAGTAGATTTTCTGTGGTATGGGGTTTTCTGACTCAAACAAGTGCTCTGATTTTCCTGTGGAGTGTGATGTAAGAGCCAGCAAATCCCATATATGACAATGGGATTTGCCAGCAGATGTCACTGACTGTTTTCACCGTTTTGCCTGTTTTCAATACAGCTCAAAAGGCTCCACTGAATGTTCAAAGTTCAGGTTGTTGGGGCACAATTAATGTCATGAAACATCTAATGTTCAAAAATAGCACATGTACGAGCTTGTTGTGGATCTGCTGTATTTTTGAATAGCCAACACTAAAATGTAAAATGACACACAGGTGGTTGTTTCCAGGGTTCCAAACACGGTGTGATCCTTTGGATAACGTCCTCCTCCGTCCATGACGTGGTGGTGTTTACGCCGGGGGCGATAATACTACTATAGCGACGGACGAGGACTCTGTCGGAGTCGCCCTGCTGTGTTTCCAGGGCGGCACTTTGATTACAAACACCTGTTTGTTCGTTTTGTTTGGCCAGAAAAGATGGTCGTGAGAGAGATGATGTCATGGAGTGTAGTTTTATTTTTACCAGTTTTATCTACACCGCCAAGCAGCGGTGTAAAGTAACTAAGTACATTTACTTAAGTACTGTATTTAAGTACTGTTTTTAGGTATTTTTAATTTACTTCAGTATTTTCAATTTCCAATAGTTTTAGTTTTCTACTCTCAGAGGCAAATATTGTATTTTTACTCCACTACATTTATTTGACAACTTTAGTTATACAACTAGTTACTTTGTAGATTTTGATTATTATAACACATTAACCACTTGTATGTACATATTTGGCCATATACAGTACATTTCATATACCAATACTTTCGTACTTTTACTTACAGTACATGTAACAGAGTATATTTCTACATTGCATTATTGATACCGTTACCTATAAGTAAAACATGCAAGTACTTTTTTCCTCCACTGCCGACAAGGAAGGCAACACACTTGGTGCTCAGGACGGTGACATTTGACAGACGAATACAATTTGTTTATTTCATAACCCCCAGGCTGCCAATTATAGCTTGGCTTTAACTGCAGCGCTTCTGTCTCTGTCAGGAGGAAACCTCATATGTGACCTGAGACTGAGGGGCTGCCATTTTTATCCAAAATGAGTTAATAGCACAGGCAGCCTCTTCACATACTAGAGCATGTCTGAAATAAATATCAGAGCCGAAATCGACATGTAAATATGAAATAAATGCTCAAACATGTAGCTAGGTGTAACGTTAGAGCCCACAGAAGTGAACCTTTCAAGCCTGTTTTCTCAACTCGCTGTTTTCTGCAAGACATTACTCTATAAGCCATATCTCCGGTGGGTCAAACTGAACAACCTGCAATATCTTCACAATATCTTTCATGAAGAAACGGAAATTCAAAAAATTCAATGGCAGTCCCTCAGTCAAATTTCGTCACATAACCGTCCAAAACCTTTTCAGGATTGTAATTAGAAAAAAGCAACAAAATATGTCTGTTTATGGCAGCTTAAAGCTTCTGATCTGCTACTTTTGAGGCTTTTGTGTGACTCCGTAGGACGATCAAGTAGAGGGCGGTTAATTTACGGAAAAACATCAAAGTTAAAATAATATGAATAATAATAATAATTCTGTCTGACAGCGACAAAGTGTCAGCCAGAATGGTGGCAGCAGAAGATGTCCGTGGCCCGGGCTGACGTCATCATCAGCCATCGAGTCGAGACACATCTTTTTCACTGCCATTGACGAGATAATACCTCATCATTCACTTTTTTAAATCAACTGTAGATTTATAGTCGACTACACTTATGATATCGAATCGAAGAAAACTAGACCAAAACTAAAACATTTCTTCAGGTAACTAAAATACAAAAAACTAAAAGGAATTTGAATCAAAAGACTGACTAAAGCTGCATCAGAATGTTGCTGTCCAAATCGACAGCGCGGCCGTGACTGAGTGAGGCATGCAGTGACACACCAGTGGAGTAGAGAGAGTCTATCCTCACATAACCTGTTCATCCAGTGTTCCACTGAGACGCAGCCAGAATACCACACTCCTACTCTGGGCACAGCGGGCCTTTTTAAGCCCTTAACCCATTTTGGCCTGACGATCGAAATTTAAAATATTTCTATGTCAGTGGTTCTCAAACATATTCATGTCAAGGACCCCAAATATATATGACATTGACCGTCGACCCCCATCTGAAAATATGTTGTTCCAGGCAGGGACCCTCCCAGTAGCAAAGATTTGAGTTAAAAACTCGCTCTGTAACAATATATATTCAAAGATTTTTCAAAAACAGCAGACCTACAAGCTCGTAGCTCGCCACTCGTTGGCTCGCTATGAGCTTGTAGATCTGCTATTTTTCAATAGCTAAATTATAACATAATGTTTAAAACACCAAAAGGGGTTCCCGCCCAAAATGGGTTAAGACCTGAGACCATTCTAAAAATCTCAATTTTCGGAAACAAAAGTATGTTGCTGTATGTATTTGGACACGGAACGCCATCTCAAAATACTGTGTTCCAGCCAGGGATGCCCAGAAGCAAAGATTTGAATTAAAAATGTTTTGCTTAAAAAAAAAAAAAATAAGATAGATAGATACGATAATACAAGCAGCTTGTATATCTGCCATTTGTGAATGTCCAAAGCATAAAATATGGTTCAAGCAAGTGGTTAAAAAGATTGTGATGCATGTATTAACTATAGGCTACTTCAGCTGGGGACCCCCGCAGGTCCGCTGAGGGACCCTCTGTAATGCTTTATTGGGTCGTCCACTCACAGTTAACAGTCTTTGTTTTGAGTTTGTGCTTGAAATGTACTGTAATTATGCAAACTGTTAATACATATTTCAATCAATCAATCAAAAGAACCCTGCAGGTCCGCTGGGGACCTGGACCCCCACAGGTCCACGGTGGACCCCTGTAGGTCTAGGTCTAAAATCTAAAATGACACTTTCCCGGTTTTAACGCATGGTTAAACTCGCCTCTGTTGCTTTGGGGTGGGGGGAGAGAGAGGGGGAGAGGGAGGAAGAGTGGGTTTCATCATAACACAGTGAGCTGTATTACTGTGGTGGGTTGCATATATGAGACCATCAACCACCAATAACAAACATACGGGACCTAACGAACACACTGGATGAGTGAATGAATGAATGAACACACTGAATGAGTGAATGAATGAATACACTGGATGAGTGAATGAATTAATACACTGAATGAGTGAATGAATGAATACACTGGATGAGTGAATGAATGAATACACTGAATGCGTGAATGAATGAATACACTGGATGAGTGAATGAATGAATGAACACTGGATGAGTGAATGAATGAATACACTGGATGAGTGAATGAATGAATACACTGGATGAGTGAATGAATGAATGAACACTGGATGAGTGAATGAATGAATGAACACTGGATGAGTGAATGAATGAATGAACACTGGATGAGTGAATGAATGAATACACTGGATGAGTGAATGAATGAATACACTGGATGAGTGAATGAATGAATGAACACTGGATGAGTGAATGAATGAATGAACACTGGATGAGTGAATGAATGAATACACTGGATGAGTGAATGAATGAATACACTGGATGAGTGAATGAATGAACACACTGAATGAGTGAATGAATGAATACACTGAATGAGTGAATGAATGAATACACTGGATGAGTGAATGAATGAATGAACACTGGATGAGTGAATGAATGAATACACTGGATGAGTGAATGAATGAATACACTGGATGAGTGAATGAATGAACACACTGAATGAGTGAATGAATGAATACACTGAATGAGTGAATGAATGAATACACTGAATGCGTGCATCATGGGTTTCTGCTGCCTCGGGCCAACAACAAGCTCCTTGGAGGAGAACGTTTGCTGCCGCGACACTAAAGAAACCACTCTTCTTATTTACGTCTTTATTTCTTTGTTCCTCTCTCTCTCTCTCTCTCTCTCTCTCTTTCTCTCTCTCTCTCTCTCTCTCTCTCTCTGGATGACATTGGCGTAGGCTACTGTAGACTGTAGAGATAATATTTTGTTGTTGCTTAAACAAACAGATGATTGATTATTCGATTAACATCCTAGACGATCGAGATAAAGTCGCTTATTAGCTCTAAATATGAGTTCCGACATATATTTTTGGTTAATTGCCCCCAGCGCTGCACGCTGCCCCCCCCCTAAATCCTGATTAATACATAGTTGAACGCAGGCAGTAAATAGCCAATCTACAAGCTCACAACACGTCGCATTCGCGACGCATTGTGAGCTTGTAGATCTGCTATTTACTAAGCCCGACAGCGGCACGCAAACCACGTATAATACCTGTAATTGAGGCTGTACGACGTTGACCTTCCGTCGCGTGCCAATCACAACAAATGTGCTCTCGCCGTTTGAACACGGGGAGGAAGAGATTGTAAACGTGAAAGGAAGAAATCCCTGTGTGCTGAGAGAGGGACAGAGAGACACAGAGAGAGAGAAAGAGAGAGAGAGGATGGATGGATGCTGCTGCCTTGAATAAATTATTCAGATGGCAGCCTCTCTCCTGCGTGGAAATCTCGCCTTCTGCTACGTTTAATGACATCTGTGATAACGCCCAATGGAGATGAATCCAGATGTAACACTTGCATGCGTGCGTGCGTGCATGGGTCTACTTGTATTACTATCTTTGTGAGGGTCATGATGTTGCTGTTGGGCAGAAACCTCTTATCTCCATATTTTAACTTGTTTTTGTTTTTTTTCTCCGTAAATGACCTTGATCACACCAGAGCGTCACACAAAGGCATCACAAGTAGCAGATCCACAAGTTGAAAGTTGAAACGCGGCACAAAGCGACACATTTTGAGCTTGTAGATCTGCTACTTTTTGCTATTTATGAATTTGCGTCCTGAAAACGGTTTTGGACATGTGAGGTTTCCACCTGACAGATACATTTATGTTCCTAGTGTGGTAGACTTTTTTTAAGAAATAAGACCTTGTGTTTCCTGGAGACTTGTTTGTTTTATGGTTGAAAAATAAAAAAAAATATGTTAGGGTATGGCTTACAATGAATTAGAAAAGAAGATTGAGGTTGTGGTTGGCGCTTAGCTTTAGACATTTAGAGGTTAGCTTTTGGGTTGTATTCCTGGTTTTATACTTGGTTGCACACAACGCAATGCCTGCTATTTTCATTCTCAGTTAAAACGTCTGAAATTGCCACAAGTTATAAAATCAGCATTCTTAAAAACAATCGGCATCCTCCTAAAAGGTTTGCGACGTCCTCACAAGTATTGTAATAAGCCCCGGTGCTCGAGCATGCGTGCGTGTGTGTGTGTGTGTGTGTGTGTGTGTGTGTGCCGTTGTGCCGTGGTGGGGAAACAAAGCACAAACAGGGGAATTTATTTCTCCTCCTGAGAGGGCCGTAAATAAACAAGCAGTGAATCAGTGCTTCCATTTGTTTTCCTCTCTGATAATTCTGCCCGTGTCACGAGGCGCTGTGACCGCCTGTTCCACAGAGACGCCGCCCTCGCTCGCTCACTCGCTAGGCGGCCATATTTCCTCTCACCGAGAGAGAGAGAGGGACAGGGACAGGGATAAAGCATGCCACACACAACGGTTCATGTTTCATAACCGTGGGTCGGCCTTATCGTTTGGTTTTTCTTCGTCTTTCTTTCGTATTATTTATTTAGCGGTAACCCTGACGGAATATTTCTGTGGGGTGTGACATTAATCCTTGTGTTAAAGTATTGCGTTTATATTGTGACTGGCCCGGGAGTCGACGGAACAGGCTTTGAAAATACCCGGGGCAGATGAGATATCTGTTGTTGAAGAGTGAAACCCAGGCCAGACTGGGCCAGACTAGAACCCCATCTCTGCTGCAGAATTATGACCTTAGTGGATGTTGAGGGCTATGCGAAGTTCACGGGTTTCGATTCCACGGGCCGGGCAGGAAAAGAAGTTGCCCTTTGAGCAATGCGCGGAACCCTCAATCCACCGCTCCGGTGGAAAGCTGGTCAGTAAGTAAGCTTCGCCGAGCCATGTAGGGTGGACCACCTGGCCCACATCTCACGGGACAGTCCCGAAAGTGGACCATCTGTGCCGCCACAAACAGAACAGTTCCTCGCTAAATCAAGTCAGAATCAGAATGGCCTTGTAACAGAGTACTTCTACGTGGCACTATTGATACTTTTGCTCATGCGAAGAACTTGAGTAACGTAACGTTTTCCATCACCGGTCTTTGGCCATACGACCTGGCCGGGGAATCGAACCCCCGCACCGTGCCGTACCTCCCAGTCTCGGGGCGGACGGTCGGTGCCAACGAGCTGGTCAGTCGCCAGCCAGTATTCCGTGGTCGTACTGGGCAGTTCCCATGGTTTTAATGTGTGTGTGTGTGTGATTGTTAAGCAGGGCGTTGCTGAACAACAGCCTTCATGCTCAGCGAATCTCCCCGGGACATAATAATAACGGGTGGAAAAAATTAAACAAATACACTCATGAGGTTGGATTTATTTTGTTTTTATGCTGCATCTATCTATATCCACTTTGTGCACACAGCATTTGTTCCTTATAAGCTCTTTGTTATTCACAATCTTACTATGATTTGGGGGTGTCATTGAAGCAAAGTCTGGAAACTCATTTTCTGGGACAATAATGGTTCAAACTTGAACTTGACAAAAATCAACATTTCCTTTCATTACTGGAGTTCCGTGGCCTCGCAATATAACGCTAATGAGCTGTGTGTGCACCGGCCGGCCGCTCCCCGGAAAATATGAGAGAAGAGAGTTGGAAAGTTCTGTTTGCTCTGGTTCAGTGATATCTAGGAACAGTTCTGTTTGCTCTGGTTCAGTGATATCTAGGAACAGAGAATAATAATAATTATTATTATTATTATCCTACTATAAATGTGCCACGTCTCTGTGTGTACGGTTGTAATGCACGTAACTCGAGAACCGTTTGCCCCACGGACTTCAAATTCGACACACGCGTTCCACACCCCCGCAGGGAGTGCAGTGCCCGGTATCGAGTGGGTCAACCCACGGTTCTCCAGAACCACCACAAAAGGCTCTGGTCAGACTCTGCCAGTGGGCCTAATCAGCCTAAATCCCCTCACCTGTGCAATTTCCAGCCTCTGCCTCAGCCAATTGATTGCCATGGCAACCCCACACCTGCGAATTGATTACTTAACCAGTACACTTTTCACAGTCAGTTTACACTCTTCAGTTCAGAATGACAGGAAAGGGGGAGAGAGAGAAGGGGAGAGACACGCAGCAAAGGTCGTCATGAATGGGACTCGAACACGTGACGCGCTGTCAGGCCAGAGCCTATATGTGGCATGATGCGCCTGGACCACTAGGCCAGCGGGCGCCCAGTATTTCCAACTTCTACTCCACTACAATTTTTTTTACTTTAGATACTAATTACTTTGAAGTTTTTAATTATTATCACAAAACATACATCATTTTAAAATAGCCGATCTACAAGCTCACGATGAGTCACAATGTGACAAATGTCCGATGCTCATCTAACCTAGTATATATACACGTCGCTTCTTTTGGGCTTGTTTTCAATTCATAGTCGACCTGGCTGCTTGTTTCTCGCCGCAATATCTGGCGGTGATCTGCAGCGATCACCGCGAGCGCTGTTGCTAACGCCCGCCGTAGGAATGAAAAGCACACGAGGGCCCAGCTAATGAACACCGCTCCGCCATGTTCCTTTGTGTTCAAGCACCACCACTCTGTATCCCCCATATCCAAGTGTGAAATTACAATATCTGATCACATTTAGTTAATTAAACCCATATGACTAATTTAATTTGACTCAAATATGGTCGGTTGGTGGTGGTGGTGAGGGGGGGGCATGAATAAATCATACAGGCGTCTTTAGCTAGCTAGTGCTGGCGTTAACAGTAATTAAAATGTGGGGCAATCTGTAAAGCACTGTGCAGATCGCTCCAGTCGTTTTCTCCCCTCTGCCTCCTACTGTATGCAAGCTCGCAGGATGTGTACGGAAAAATGAAAGCCAGACATCTTTGTGGGGGGAAAAAAAGACTAGTCTAGCAGAATGCTAATGTATTAACAAGGGAGTTCCCAAAAACCCAGAAATAATAAAGCAGTTAATAAAGATGCAGTACTTGCTGCTAAGTAGTGCATTAACAGCAGTGGTGAACTTTGATTAAGTACATTTACTCAAGGACTGTATTCACGTACATGTTGTACTGTGCGTGCAGTATCTGTACTTATTCTCGCAACACGTTGTGATCTTGTAGATCTGGTATTTTGTCAGTAGTATTGATTATTTTCAACACAGCAATGCATTGATATTACAGAAAGTAGAGCATCTCACTTGTAAGTTGACGTCACAGTCAGTCAGACCGTGTCTGTCTTGTAATTTCTGCGTATCTAGTTTCCATAGTTTCCATGTCTTACCAAGCTATATCTCACACACACACACACACACACACACACACACACACACACACACACACACACACACACACACACACACACACACACACACACACACACACATACACATATATATATACGCACACATTCGCACACATTATCATGTTTTGTTTTCTCCAGAAATAGCAGATCTACAAGCTTGTATATCTGCTATTTTAGAGAAATCGTGAACAGGTATAGTATCTATAGCTATACTTTGACTTGAGTACTGATGTTGAGTACTCTGTCCACATCTAATGCTTATACACCCAAGAATTAAAGCCAGACATCTTTGAGGAAAAAAGGCCACCGTCTAGCAGAATGCTAATGTGTTAACATGGGAGTTTCAAAGGCAGAAATAAATGAGTTGAAGATACAGTATAGTTCCTATTTATCAACACTGAGTGCGGTTTAGCACCGTTGACTTTGTTTATTGTTTGGAGCAGACTTTGTAACGCAAAATGCTACAGAGAGCATCGGGACTTGTTTGGGGCGGGAGGGGTTTTGAAAGAGAATATGAGACCCCGGGGCAGACCAAGGCGCAGTTGGCGGAAATACATCGCCCCCGCGACCCGACTACGGATAAGCGGTTGAAGATGGATGGATGGATGGATATTGTTTGTTGATTCCAGTCTGTTTGCCTGTTTATTTCCTTTATTTTTGTAGAGGGAGAGACAGGGACAGACGCACTGTGCCAAGTGCATTGTTTCATTAAGAACCGTTTTATTTTGTCAGTTACCTTTTGTGGCATCTCTATATGAATACATAAACTGTAACCCTACGATCCCGTTGTTAATGATTTTCCCTAACGCATACAGGGCGATTGTTACAGTGCTCTCTCCTCTCTCTCTTCAGACCCGCCTGTGATTGAGGCCTGTGAGGATCCACTGTTTACCCAATAGGAAACACAGGACCCTCCTCCTCCTCATCCACTGGTAAGAGAAAATAAACTATTCTTTTAGTCAACGTCTGTCTGTCTGCCCTGCCCTGTACAGGTGGTCAGGGGGGGGGGGGGCGGATTAACCCTTGGTGGTGCGTGTTGTGTGTTTAGTTGACCAAGAGTCTCCATCTAAACTAAAGGGAGGTGCTGGGTGAGGATCATCAGAGAACATCATGTCAACGCCAGGCCGCATTGCACATACATTCTAGTGCATTAGACACACGCAGAGAAATATATACAGTATATATGACGTGCCTAGCAGATATGGAGCCGAGGATGTAAGAACAGAAGGAAATGGAACAATACATGCATCTTGTCTTGGGCGGAAGTGAGGACGCTGGCGTCGACTGTTCGCCGCTTCACCGCCCAATGTATGAATGAATGAACCATTGTAAAGCACTTTGAGCACTTGGAAAAGCGCTATAAAATGCAATTCATTATCTCGTATCGTCGTGCAGTCTCGTTGATACAGTATAGTGGCTAGTGATCGTATCGTGGATATCAATATGCTTACGTACTGTAGATGTGGATGAGCCACTGAGTCACGCAGAAAAGGACATATACTGTGAATCATGACAGTGCCCTGTGCCCTACAATGCGTGTTGGTGTGGTGGTCAGTGTTGATTTTGTCGACTAAAACTAAGGCGAAAAATGTTCGTCGACTACCTTTTTTCACTGACGAAAACTAAATGGAGACTAAATGAAAACTAAGTTATGATGACTAAAACTAAGACTAAATATACTGACAATTTCGTCAACGAATAAAAACTAGACTAAAATGTCAGGAAGGGACTATAGTGGACAAGAAATCCAGAATAAGTCATTTTACAATTAGTTGCATGCTGAAAATAGCTGATCTACAAGCCCACAACGCGTCACACTGCGACGCGTTGTGGGCTTGTAGATCGTGTGTGTGTGTGTGTGTGTGTGTGTGTGTGTGTGTGTGTGTGTGTAAAACCTTCTCCCACCACTACTGGTGCAGCGCACTTACTTACGTCAGCTTCTGTTGTCGTGCAACAGATGCCTGCCTAACGCTGTTCTATAAACTTTTTTATACCGTCAAATAAATAACGGCTTCTAGAGTGAAAGCAGCGATCTGAGCATTAGTGATCTCAGCGCTAGAGAGAGAGGGAGAGGGATTAGCTTAACTGGATATAACGACACGCTCCACGCACGCACACACACACACACACACACACACACACACACAGAGAGAGAGTGTGTTTTGCAATGTCTGGGAATGGAATGGCCTGCTGTTTGTGTTCTGCCCACAACACTGCGGTAAGGGACACTCAGTGCTCTTTAAAAGAACATAAACAGAAAACAGACCATCTCGTCTTATATTGTAACATTCATGGTGATTTAGTAGAAGTAAAAAAAAAACAACAACAAACAACAATAATAACCAGCCGTGTGTATGTGTGTGTGTGTGTGTGTGTGTGTGTGTGTGTGTGTGTGTGTGTGTGTGTGTGTGTGTGCGCGACCAAAAAAAAGAACAAGGCCTCTATAATACAAATCATCTGTTGTATGAGCAGCAAAAAGTCATTATTCTTGCATCACGATGGATGCCGGGCTAAACGGCTCTGCATGCTTGTCAAATATCAGAGTGCAGTGGTTCTCAAACAATGTTTCGCATTTATTCCCACATAACTCTGAGGGTGCACAAATGGAACCGGCAAATGGACCAGTAAAAGGGTCCATTTGGTTCTGCAGTCAGGGGTAGAGTGGCCGGATGTTCGATCCCGGGCAACCCCAGAGTTAGTGTCGAAACGGAACCCCTAATTGCTCCCGGTAGTGGTTTTCTCTGTCATCGGTGTGTGTGTGTGTGTGTGGGTGGGTGAATGTAATGCTCAATCTATGTATAGCACCTTGGATAAAGGCGCTATATATAAATGCACCATTTACCATTTACTCTCAGAGTTACATTGTACAAATGTCTTCTAAATCCCAACAGTCTTCTGAAAACGCTATATTTTCTATGTCAGTCGTTCTGAAACATTTTGCAGTCAAGGACCCTCAAAAATGTAATTGGCCGCCGAACCCCACCTGGAAATATGTTGTTCCTTGGACCCTCCAGTGGGGTTCCCCATGCTGGGGGGTCCCCACCTTGAGAACCACCGTGCTGGCGGAACCCACGCCCCTCTGTTCAAGTACTGCACCACTGTTTTTATGGTGATTTACATCAGGGGTTTTCAACCCTTTTCATTTCAAGGCGGCAGTTCCATTATTTATTCCACATTTCAGCCACGGACCACCATTTGATGACATTTAGCCTCTCAGAGCCAATAGCCTACTAAAGAATATTTTGTTGTCGTTGGATACGATTTTTGTCTACAATTCCTTGCTTTTGGCAAACGCTGATCAAAATCACAATTCTTCTATACATTCTCTAATTGTGTAGACATCAGAGGTTTGCGTGCATGGCAAACCAGCCTGTTGCTCTTCAATGAAACCATAGGCACGGGAAAAACACAAACCCACTCCTCAGTCACCTCACCATACATCATATATATCACTGTTAGGAGCTCTGTTGTGGTCGACTTCAAACAGGGGCCTATAGGCAGGGAATGTTGACGAGGACTCATGTCCTCATACGTCTGCTAATACGTACCCCCCCCCCCCTTGTTGTTGCTGTCAATATATATTTGTCCTATAGTTTTCATATAGCTTAGTTTTTATTTTGTTTATCCCGTTTTCATCAGTGGAAAAAAACGTTGTCGAAATAGTTTTAAGGCCTATTATTCATACTCCTAGTTTTAGGTGATAAAGGTGACCGCCGAAAACTGCGAGACCTGGCCAAAGCATTTCCGGGGGTCCCCAGCCAAAAACGTTGAGAACCCCTGCTCTAGCACCACCTAGTGTCTATCTGTGCACGCCCCAGATCCGCGACAACGCGGACCGTACCGTACAGTAACACGTTAGTGACATGTTGGCGTTTTTCTCCCTTTGTTTGTGGCAGCCAGCCAGCCAGACGCTGGTGGTGTTGAAATGTCGGCGCTGGTAGTTTTGTGTAACCCCACAGTATGTAAAGCAAAAAGCAGCATTAAAAAAACACGCCCGGAAGGTGGATAATAATTTATTTTCTTCCTTTTTTTTGTGGCATCTGCACATTCTGCAATATGTTAATGAGCCAAAAAAAAAGCTGCAAAAGCCAGATTGCAGAGAGAAAGAGAGAGAGAGGGGGGGAGAGAGAGAGAGGGGGAGGGAGGGAGAGAGAGGGGGAGAGGGAGGAAGAGGAGGAGAGAGGAAGAGAGAGGGAGAGGAAGAGGGGGAGAGGGAGGAAGAGGGGGAGAGGGAGGAAGAGGAGGAGAGAGGGAGAGAGAGAGAGAGGGAGGGAGGGAGAGAGAGAGAGGGGGAGAGGGAGGAAGAGGAGGAGAGAGGGAGAGGAAGAGAGAGGGAGAGGGAGAGGAAGAGAGAGGGAGAGGAAGAGAGAGGGAGAGGAGGAGGGGGAGAGGGAGGAAGAGGAGGAGAGAGGGAGAGAGAGAGAGAGGGAGAGAGAGAGAGGGAGAGAGAGAGAGAGAGAGAGAGAGAGAGAGAGAGAGAGAGAGAGAGAGAGAGAGAGAGAGAGCAGACGGAGGCTGATGTGAATTATGGATGCAACCTGCGATTTCCAAGAGGAAAAAGAGAAAGGAGGAAAATAATCTGAGAGGAACCTCAAGTCATGCATATCAGATTACGTATTTTTTACCACGTTTTCTCATCACGGTCCGTTGAGCAAATGCGCACACAATCTGGCCTCATGACGTGCGTGCGCGTACGTGCGCGCGCACTTGTGTTGCTATGCTTGTGAGGGCCATGTGTCACCCATAAGTATATGGCAGAGAGTTGATAAATAGACATGATTGTGAGGGCCTATTGTCCTAGTCCTCGTCAGTCATGGTGTGTGGAGCATTAATGTCTTCTAAATCATGACAGTGTTGTACCAGGGACCCGCCCAGAAGCAAAGATTTGAGTTAGAAAAACGTTTGCTGTGAAAGAATATATATGGTATGCCAGTAGCTTACTTTAGTTGCGTGTCATGATGCGAGACACCTTGTAGATTTCATAGGCTTTTAGGGGATATAGCGTTAAAAACCGGGGGAAAGATTGTAGAAATCGTATCTAGTTGTATAGTTGTGTCAACTATACGTGTGAGTGTGTGAGTGAGTGAGTGAGAGAGAGACTAATGGTGCTTCTCCACAGCAGCAGCAGCACGCTATGCTAGATGTTGGCAAGCATTTGATCAGCCCCGCAGCGCGCAGCCTGCTCGGCTTCTCCATTAAACCATTTTGGGCGGGAACCCCTGTTGGTGTTTTAAGCATTATGTTATACTTTATCTATTGAAAAATATCAGATCTACAAGCTCATAGCACGCCCTACGAGCTTGTAGGTTTTTGAAAAGTTGTGAAAATGTGGCGCAATTTTTTCAAAATTCAAATATTTCAGAGCGAACATTTTTAACTAAAATATTGGCTCCTGGGGGGGTCCATGGAACTACATATTTTGAGATGGGGGTCCGTGGCCCAATAGAGATAATTCTGGGGCTCGTTGACAAGAAAAAGGTTGAGCACCACTGACATAGAAACATGTTTTTTAGAAGCCTTTTTTTATCAACCTCAGTCCAAAATGGGTTAAACGACAGACCTGTTAATCTAGTCGCACGGAGAGAGAGAGAGAGAGAGAGAGAGAGAGAGAGAGAGAGAGAGAGAGAGAGAGAAGAGTCTCCAGAATCAGAAGTCAAAATTAACGCTGTTGACTTTGTTAGTCAGCATATATAAACACAAGAACACAGGTGTGCTTTGTTCTCCTTCACAGCTCCAGCGTATGCATGGCAGCTTGCGACATTACGACTGCCTTTTTTTCCTTTTTTTTGGTTCTGAATTCACATGAAAACGTTGCCGTCGCCTTCCCTCTCGTCCACTGGCGGACGCCTCCGTCTGATGAATGATTTGAATAACTCAAGCACACATTTTTGACGGAGCAACTTTCAGTTGTAGTTGAGTAACTTATACGCCTGGTAACTTAAGCCAGGCGTATAGGCAGCGTCCACAGGGACACACGTCCACGCCTGTCCCCTGATGGCCTGGACTCTATGAAAAATGTTGGATCCCCTGTCGTAGACATTTAGATGTAAACATTTAATAACACCCCTTTATGAAAGAGTATCTCCTCTAAGTTGAGGTCCAGCCATTTCCTCTGAGATGATCTCATCTGTCACACCCCTGTGGTGCTGTTTGTTTCACTCATTGTTGAACTGATAGGCTCACGTCTTGAGGCTATGTTGGGGGCTGGCTGTTGTGGGAGTGAAAGCTATAAAGGCTGTGATCCTATATGTAACTCTGGGAGTCAGACTGGGGTTTCCATACATGAACAGGTCATGTAAGTCTTGGCTCCTTACTCGACTAAAATCCTCATACTTCCAAACAGCAAAAGAGTACATTCAAACACTCAGTTCAAAAGGGATGGTCCCAAAAATAGTCCTTGCGGTCTTATTTCCATTTAGGCCCTACCGTATACGCAATCAATTCATAGACATGACATGACATGAATAATAATAACAAAAAATAAATCTAAATCATTTCAGGAAAAAAAAAAAACTGTATGTACAAAGTGGGGGGGAAAGGAAGGGGTTGGTGATCCCCTGTTTGAGGGGGAGGGAGATGTAAAATATGTAAGTGATCTACAAAAAGGGAGGGGGTCAGGGCATTCCACGCCTGGGTGGCTGTGTTGTAGAAGGAGAATTGAACCATATTTGTTTTTTGAGTGGGTGGTGCTAGATTGTTGTTCACGCTCCCTCTAGTGTTGTGGCTGTGGGTGTCACTCACTTTTTTGAGGTACCGGTAGTTAAGTCAGGTTGGATGGATCGGGGGAAAAGAGCCCATCTATCGCCATAAGCTCGCCGTTCTCCATGCTTCTCCCTGACTATTCTCCTTCTGCTTTTGTACAAACTTTGGGGAGAAAATGTGTCCTATAGACAGGGATGCCAAAGTTAACGGAGATATACGTTAGTTAGATCCCAACAGGTGTGTGTGTGTGTGTGTGTGTGTGTGTGTGTGTGTGTGTGTGTGTGTGTGTGTGTGTGTGTGTGTGTGTGTGTGTGTGTGTGTGTGTGTGTGTGTGTGTGTGTGTGTGTGTGTGTGTGTGTGTGTGTGCGCGCGTGTACATGTGTGTGTGTGCGCGCGTGTACATGTGTGTGTGTGCGCGCGTGTACATGTGTGACTGTGTGTGTGTGTGTGTGCGTGCGTGCGGGGGTGTCCGACGACGGACAGACAGACAGAAAACACAACTGCAGATAGCTGCCCTAAAATTCATCCTAAATCAGATTACCAAACAAACTGCTAAGAGGATTAATTCTGATCTCTCTCTTTTTTTCTCTTTTTTTGATGTGGCGGAGATTAAAATCTAAAATCTATAAAATCCTCCCCCAAAATAAATTTAGTTTTTTTCTTTTTTTCGTATTCTTTCTCTCAATAGCCTTGGTGAGCGGCAGTGCACTTTCATTGCGAGTCCGTTTTGTAAATGAGCATTATAACAAACACATTGAGCACTCAAGATGATGGAGTGGAACAACATGAATCTGACCCCCTGATCAGATGGCCGTGATGCCGTGTGACAGACCGACCGGTGGGTAAGTGCGCCTATTGCCATGCGATTAGCCCGTGTTTTTTAAAGCATTATTTTTATACTTTAACTATTGAAAAATCTCGAAAATTTGGTGCAAATCAAATTTTCAAATGGGGGTCCGTGGGCAAATACAGATAATTCTGGGGGTCCTTGAACTGAAAAAAATTGAGTACCACTGACGTTTTTCAGAAAACTGTCAGGATTTAGAAGACATTTGTAGAATCGTCCTCGGGTCTAAATGGGTTAGGAATGTATATGGACATATACATATGTATATCCATATATCCATATATATCCATATCATATATATACAGTAGATACAGATACTGTACATCTTGTCTGTCTGAAACGTTGCTCTCATCTCTGTGTCCACAACAGATCTTTTGGCATTGGCAGCTATACAGCTACGAGTGCGACTAACACATTGTTTCATTATTAGTATATTTTCTCCCCGTTGGCTGCAGACACCTCACACAAGGACACGACCCGTTGTTTCTTTAAGTAAAACGTCTGCAATACGGCACCACAATGTAGAAATAGTCCCATTACACAATATGGCACAAAAGCTGTACAGGCTGTATTTAGCTCAATGGCATAAGTAGTAGTACATGGTGCTGCTTTAAGCTGTCAAATAGGCTACTTCGGCTGGAGTACACTATATCTCCCTCTGGGATGTGGCATTGAACAAGGGGAACACTAATACCATTAAAATACTCAAGTAAAAGCACCTACAATTTTTACTTAAGTACAGAAATTGAGTACTTTATAGTACTTATAGGACAGAACTAATGAATAAAATAACGTAGAACTGATACAAGAAGAACACAGTGTCTCCTCGACATAAGGCTTTGTTTTTATAATCATTAATCTCTACGGCTTTTCTACTTTTTTGTGTGTATGTGTGTGTGGGAGGGAAAACTCGGTCAGCTTCGCTAGCTCGCACAGAGACTGTGGAATAGATTAATTTGGTTAATATTTCACGAAGCTTAACAAAGACTAGGGTGCATTTAAGGGCTTTGCAGATTATTTGCTCTCGGCCAACAGTGCGAGCCGAGCTCGTCGCGTTGCGCGGCGTTGAGACTCTTTTACAGTGTATACTTTACAGTGTGAGTGCAAGGCCGGCGGTGCGAGGCGCTTGCCATTAGGAGTGTTTGTCTGCGATAGTGATGTTTGTGAAAGGCGTAGCGGAAGGCAGACATACTGTAGTGTACTGTAGTACTGTGTGTAAGCTGTATTCAGCATCATAATGACGGTATAAGTATCCAGAGCCAATAATGGTTAACTGACAGTATTCCGTAGGCTCATTGATACCTCCTGTAATGGAAAAAAATATATTCTTCCAAAAATGAAGGTTAAGTTGAAGGACCACTTCACCACTTTTCAACCTATCTTCATATAATAGGTCCTCACTAATAATCATGATAAAATGCCACCATTTTTTTCTACTCAGTCTGTGTCTCATAGGATGGCTGTGGGCAGTTCATAAACCAGTCTGTCTCATAGGAGGGGCTGTGGGCAGTTCAGAAACCCGTCCACCAGTGACATCATCGTTAGGCAGACATTTTTAAATGTTTAGATTGTTATTATCGTGAAAACGATGGCTTCCATTTTGACATTGCAACTTTTCAGGACTAGAAAGCCTGCCGTTTCTATTAGCGTTGATTCCTCCATTGATGATGTCATTGGTGGGCGCGTTTCTGAACTGCCCACACCCCTCCTATGAGACACACTGAGTAGAAAGAAGTTTGACGTTGTATCACTGCGCAGCTACTGCTGCGTTTCACTAAACTCACCCCACACAGCTACTGCTGTTGTCCTGCAACGTCCCCTTATCATTCACTAAACTCACCCCACACAGCTACTGCTGTTGTCCTGCGACGTCCCCTTATCATTCACTAAACTCACCCCACACAGCTACTGCTGTTGTCCTGCGACGTCCCCTTATCATTCACTAAACTCACCCCACACAGCTACTGCTGTTGTCCTGTGACGTCCCCTTATCATTCACTAAACTCACCCCACACAGCTACTGCTGTTGTCCTGCGACGTCCCCTCATCATTCACTAAACTCACCCCACACAGCTACTGCTGTTGTCCTGTGACGTCCCCTTATCATTCACTAAACTCACCCCACACAGCTACTGCTGTTGTCCTGCAACGTCCCCTTATCATTCACTAAACTCACCCCATACAGCTACTGCTGTTGTCCTGCAACATCCCCTTATCATTCACTAAACTCACCCCATACAGCTACTGCTGTTGTCCTGCAACATCCCCTTATCATTCACTAAACTCACCCCATACAGCTACTGCTGTTGTCCTGCAATGTCCCCTTATCATTCACTAAACTCACCCCATACAGCTACTGCTGTTGTCCTGCGACGTCCCCTTATCATTCACTAAACTCACCCCACACAGCTACTGCTGTTGTCCTGCAACGTCCCCTTATCATTCACTAAACTCACCCCACACAGCTACTGCTGTTGTCCTGCAACGTCCCCTTATCATTCACTAAACTCACCCCACACAGCTACTGCTGTTGTCCTGCAACGTCCCCTTATCATTCACTAAACTCACCCCACACAGCTACTGCTGTTGTCCTGCGACGTCCCCTCATCATTCACTAAACTCACCCCACACAGCTACTGCTGTTGTCCTGCGACGTCCCCTTATCATTCACTAAACTCACCCCACACAGTTTAAAAAGAATGGTTAAAGTGGTTATAAATAAAAGCTAATAAGGTGACACAGATGCGTTCCAGGTCTTAATGGGTTTTGCACTTTGTTACGTTCGACCAACACTGCTGGCTCCACCACTGTATGGCTCCAGCTCCCTCTCCTCCATTGACAGTGTGTGTGTGTGTGTGTGTGTGTCATATCAACACAGCAGCAGATATACACATACAGAGTACAGTGCTTGAACATTACAGTACATACATACTGTACTGCTCGGCCGGGCCGCGTCGTGGAAATGTCACCGCCAAGTAGGAGATTTTCTAAATGTCACAGTCAACATAATAGCTCTGCTCGCTCGCTCACTCGGCAGAGAGGAGAGAGAGACGGCTCATGCAATGTTTGTATCTCTATGTCAGCCCCGTGTGTGTGTGTGTGTGTGTGTATCTGTGTGTGTGTGTGTGGGGGGGGGGGGAATGCGTGTGTGTGTGTGTTTTCAGAATGATGGCTACTTTTGGCGAATGTGAAAGTGAGCGCACCTGCGGGGGGAACCTGGCTTCTGTTTGCTGAAATCATTGATAGGCTGACGGGGGGGGAAATAGTGGAATTGGCCAATTAAACTGTGTTTAAGATCCACACACACACACACATACGCACACACATACGCATGCAGAGAGAGAGGTGTCCTAGAGGCTACATAGCTTTCCTCCTGCCGATAATGAGGCTTGGAGACCTGTGTGTGTGTGTGTGTGTGTGTGTGTGTGCACGTGTGCAATTCTCCTTCCACAGTGTGCGTTGGCTAACAGGCTATCACGTTCGCTCTTGTCCACTTGACTTATAAAAACACACTCCATGGTTCTCCCTAGCCTGGCTAACGGCTGATTCGGTCTGGCTTATTAGCCAGGCTAGGTTCTCCCCACGTGCACACGCTCGCGCGCGCGCACACACACACACACACACACACACACACACACACACACACACACACACACACACACACATACATAGACACACACACACACACATACACACGCGCGTGCAGAGGGAGATCGCATGTGAAAGGACCAATTACAGTAGTGCCAACACTACATCAGGGGGTAAGTAGAGAGAGAGAGAGAGAGAGAGCACAGCCACATCTGACATGTTATGAGACAGTGTTAACTCCTTCACCGCCACCCGCCATTCAGTCTAAATGACTGCCCCTACTTATAGCAGCGGGGTCTTTTATTTTGAAAACACCGAAATATAATCTACATGGTTCCACTTTAACCCATGCAGACCTGGTGTAACCTTTGACCTTAAATGCTGGCTGCGCCCTCTGTGTCACATACACCTATGTGTCTCATATAGCAACATCATTTTTTTTTGTAACAATTTTAAGGTTTTCAGAAAACCTTAGGTTATAGGTTTTAGGAGGCCTCAGGTCTAAATGGGTGGTTCAAAGTTGTTTAGTTGAACGTCTGCCATGGCATCATCGTGCTCGGCTCGGCCGCGCTGAGACGATGAAGACGATAAGATGATGATGAAGACGATAAGAATCTGCTTCACTTGAAATTACTTCAGAACTTAGTACCCGATGGCGGTCCTCCTCCTCCTAAAAACATGAAAAAGCTTTTGTAAATATCACTTGGCTGTCTTCACACAGCTGCAGCACTTCAATGTGGAGTCGGTTGAATTATTGAATGCCGGCTGTGTTGGAGTCGTTTTTACCAGCTGCTGTGTATAAAGCATAGCTGGTCAATGTTCTCTCTGTGTTGGAGTCGTTTTTACCAGCTGCTGTGTAAGCTGGTCAATGTTCTCTCTGCGGTGGTCTCTGCTGTAGTTTTAGACCTATATGTCTCATTGGCTGTACTGACAACCTATCGTCCTGATTGGCTGCCTCGTCTCTATAGTAAACCACACAGTTTTTGCCTCTAGTCGACCTCTCAACCATGGGATATAAGGCAGCAGCTGGTAATTAATTGATGTCATCCATTCTTGTCATCTTTATTGTGTGTATTTATTTAACCTGTTAAGACCACGAAAGCAGCTGTGTCATTTTAGATTTGATACATTTTGTAGAACCTGCTCTCTCTCTCTCTCTCTCTCTCTCTCTCTCTCTCTCTCTCCATGAGTCTAACAGAGCTGTGGGTGCTGCTGTGTGATCTAAACCATCTCTTTGTAATGCTGTGTTGTTTGTGTTCAACACCACACTGACAAACCAAAGGCTAGCGCTGGTCAAATCAAGACCGACATCATTGGCAACAAACAGCTGCAGGGCTGTGTGTGTGTGTGTGTGTGTGTGTGTGTGTGTGTGTGTGTGTGTGTGTGTGTGTGTGTGTGTGTGTGTGTGTGTGTGTGTGTGTGTGTGTGTGTGTGTGTGTGTGTGTGTGTGTGTGTGTGTGTGTGTGTGTGTGTGTGTGTGTGTGTGTGTGTGTGTGTGTGTGTGTGTGTGTGTGTGTGTGTGTGTGTGTGTGTGTGTGTGTGTGTGTGTGTGTGTGTGTGTGTGTGTGTGTGTGTGTGTGTGTGTGTGTGTGTGTGTGTCAAGACGGGATGACCTGATTGCTCAGCTGAGCAGGGAGGGGGGAGGACCCAGCCCTGTGGCTGATCTGCTGTTACTAACACACACACACAGAGGGAGGGTCTGCAGTTGCATGAAGAACAGAGATGGAGCACGCACGTTGCCTCCATATTTGCCATGTTCTCTCTCAGGACTAGCCAATCAGAACCGACAACCCGCCTTACTGTGTATCCCAGTAATCAGGGAAGCACATCCCTCCATTTTCTTTCACTTCTTCTTTTCATTGTTTAACCCATTCTGACCTGAGATCAGATTCTATAAATGTCTTCTACATCCTGGCAGTTGTACATCCTACATCCAAAGCTACGTTTCTGTGTCAGTGGTTCTTCGATTTTTCAAAAGCTAAACTTTAGCTGCTAAAGCTTTTTAGCAGAGCTACAAGCAGCTTGCTGTGAGCTTGTACACCTGCTATAGTTTTGAATAGGCAACGCTAAAATTACGCTAAAATGACACGGATGCTTAAAGCAGGGGTTCTCAAGGTTTTTGGCTGGGGATCCCCGGAAATGCTTTGGCCATGTCTCGCTAATGTTCATGATAAAATACCACAATTTTTTTTTTTAAGTCAAGCTGAGTCTATAATTGATGTGATGTGCAAGCTAGGCCAGCTGGTTTTCTCATTGGCTGACGAATGTGCGCCCGCAAATATATCCGGGCGGAAACGAACGACTCAGAACACAATAGTTCCACCTTAGATAATTTTGGTTCCTATCTAAACTACTGAAACTGACACGGAGGCAGTTATAGCGGACCCCCGCAGATAATAATAATGCAGCTGGTAATTAATTGATTTAATCAATTGGGCTGTGGGCAGTTCAGAAACCTGTCCACCAGTGACATCATCATTGGGGAATCCAAGCTAATAGAAACTGCAGGCTTTCTATTGCTGAAAAGTTGCAATGCGAAAATGGAAGCCATCGTCCTCACGATAATACAAATCTAAAGTGTGTGTGTGTGTGTGTGTGTGTGTGTGTGTGTGTGTGTGTGTGTGTGTGTGTGTGTGTGTGTGTGTGTGTGTGTGTGTGTAAAGTGTAATAACCGGAGGGGGGGACCACCGCTGCTCTCTTATTACCCTCCCAGTGTCCTCTCTACTTCTTTGTCCCGAGGAAGGAAGAGGAGACGGCATGCGTGGCACACTGCGTGTGTGCGTGCGAGTGTGTGTGCGTGTGTGCGACCCATTAAGCGTTCCCAAACAACTGAATGCAATGTCAATGTCATTATAACTGGCAAAATTACTCTTTTTAATGTCTTTATTACAGACTCAAGGTCGATAGAAAAACACAATTACAACTCACTCATTCACTCACTCAGTCATGCACGCACACACGCACATACATAGTTCAAATGTACACGTTAGACCGGCATTTGTGACGGTTATAAATACAGGCTTTTAAGCCAATGTCTCCTATAAGGCTAGAGGAGTATCTGGTGCAGCTCTTCACAGGGTTACTTAAACTGACAACAATGCTATTCACAGACTCATCCAAGCGACGCATTACGTTCCCAAGAACAGCTTGAAAAGTATTGACTCTCGCAGCCACAAACGTTTCACCCGCACTGCACCATCTAGGCCTTCTGAGTAAAGTTCTCATCATTGTAGCTTTGTGCCAATGTATTGCATTCTTTTCGCAAGCACATGGAAGTTTGTGGACGTTTTTTTCTTTATTATTCTTTTGTTGGAGGCATGTATGAAATGATAATGGCTCTGTCCTGTCGGGCCACATCCTGTGCTGCTGAAGAGTGGACCGGTCAGCGGGGCATGAAAACACACCAAACCCTGCCTAAGCTGCCGCAGTGAAGGAGTTGTTAGGAGTGTTTGTGTTTGCCTCATTAAACTTAAGCAGCAGTTGAACTTTGATCGGAACCGTACTTGGCTGGGCTTGTGTATATCCGTCTGATGGCCAACTGGACGGACCATGAGCTCTGTCTTCCTCTCTGATCAAAGCTATTCTACCTCCTCCTCCTGGCTCAAACTAAAAAGAAAATAGACCAAACTGGCTGACCAGCGCTTTCCCCCATTCAGATTGCTGCAATTACCACTCAACAAGAAGTGCGTGCACGTGTGGCATGTGTGCGTAGTATTCTTGTAAGGGCCAAATGTTCACAAGTAATCTACAGTAGAATTTGACAAATGGTCATTTGCTAGACCAATTTCCGTGGCCCTCGCAAAAGAGCAAGATTTTGCTTTATTATGGTTTTAAAAGAAGTGGTTTAGACTTCCAGATGGGAAAGGGTTCAGGTTGTGGTCAGGGGTTGGATTAAAGGTTAGGTTTAGGGCTCAGGGTTATAGAGTTATGCCTGATTTATAGGTGGCTGTGTTTGTCTGTGTCACTCACCTAACAGAACCCATCTGAAAGCTCACCTAACAGAACCCATCTGAAAGCTCACCTAACAGAACCCATCTGAAAGCTCACCTAACAGAACCCATCTGAAAGCTCACCTAACAGAACCCATCTGAAAGCTCACCTAACAGAACCCATCTGAAAGCTCACCTAACAGAACCCATCTGAAAGCTCACCTAACAGAACCCATCTGAAAGCTCACCTAACAGAACCCATCTGAAAGCTCACCTAACAGAACCCATCTGAAAGCTCACCTAACAGAACCCATCCGAAAGCTCACCTAACAGAACCCATCTGAAAGCTCACCTAACAGAACCCATCTGAAAGCTCACCTAACAGAACCCATCTGAAAGCTCACGGCTGCAGCTCATTTGTCTCTGAGGTGTCGTGGATACGTGGAGTAGTAGTAACATGTACACATGCAGTGTACGTATGTAGTAGAGTAAAAAATACTGTCAAGTACTTGAGTAAAATGTACTTGGTTCCTTGACACCATTGGTTATCAAAGTGGCGTCCAGGGACCCCCAGGGGTCCTTGGAGGGGTTCCAGGGGCTCTCCACAGCTAATCATATAAATACAAATAGCTGGCAGTGCAGCACTATACGCCGGGAGCTTGTATCTGCAAGTGTTTGAATACAAAAAATCTGCATTCATCCCTTATGGGGGTCGACGCTGGCACAAAACCTTTTCAGATGTGCGTCCACGGCTAAATACAAATCATTTTGTGGTCCTTGACATGAAATGGTTTGAGAAGTACTGGCGCTTGTGCTCCAGCCCCCCCCCCCCCTGGAACACTGGCTCAACTAAATCAATGTTTGATTTGCCGCTACTTGATGAAGGATTTAATGCTGAAACATGTTTCTCCCTCTCCTCTCCTCTCCTCTCCTCTCCTCTCCTCTCCTCTCCTCTCCTCTCCTCTCCTCTCCTCTCCTCCTCTCCTCTCCTCTCAGAGACATTACCTTATTGAGCTCATTTGTTCGTTTTGCTTTCATTTAGGGCTGTGTGTACCATGTTAAATGTCGGTGTTTGCCTGTGATTAAGTGTGTGTGTGTGTGTGTGTGTGTGTGTGTGTGTGTGTGTGTGTGTGTGTGTGTGTGTGTGTGTGTGTGTGTGTGTGTGTGTGTGTGTGTGCGCGTGCGTGCGATGCAAAGGGGGTGGGGCTGTTTTTACGAGTGTGTATGTGTGGGTAATAAGGTAGCGGTGATTACCTGACAAGCATTGTGTCCACTCATTGCAGATAGAGTGTGTGTGTGTGTGTGTGTGGGGTGTCTGCAGTGATGTATAAAGCCCCCCCCCCCCCCAGTGTGTGTATCGACCAGACCCTGGATGGAGAAACGCCTGCCCAGCAAACAAAATCAATGGATGCGTTTTTTTTTTTACCTCCTCCTTCTTAACCTCCTGCACACCTTCCTTCCTCCTAGCGGCACTGAATGCATATTATGGTCTGTGTCGGCTGTATAAAACCTCCTCTATGGTGTTCCAAAACCCCTTACTGCGTTCCAATCGATCCGGCGTAGCTGTTAATGCTTTTCATTGGTTATCAATGTTTACGAAACGTACACGGGCAAGATTCAACCACGTTCAAAATCTTGAACTTGAAATTCAAGATCGGCTATTTTCGCTACTTTTCCTGACACACAAATGACGACATATGCGTTACACATACGCTGCACGCACACGGCACGCAGACACACGCACGCATGCACACACACGCGTGCACACGCACACTCATAATCCTTATCGTTACATGGACCCCCACCCCCACTAATGTCCACTCCCACCCAACAGTCTGTGACAGCTCGGGGCGAGGCGGGGTGGGGTGGGGCGCCGACCAACCAACAGAAGATTGGGATAAACGACGAGTCCCGTTGGTGTAATTGGAAGAGCTATTGGCCTCTCCCCTCCTCAGCACTCCCTGACTGTGTGTGTGTGTGTGTGTGTGTGTGTGTGTGTGTGTGTGTGTGTGTGGTTGTGTGTGCGACGTGGTTGGAGCATGTGTCACATGCACGTACATGTACAGTGTACATGCTGGTGTGACAGAGTGCATGTAGACCAGACCCCTGCAACCCACGCAACACCGCCGATGCTGGAGTGAGCGAGTGCAGAGTGAGCGAAAGGCCCAGATTTTGGCATTCTGCTTGAGATTTGAGTCTGTTGTCTGTTGTATATCCACAGTGAACCACTTCAACTCTCACTATCTTTTCTGTTGTCCATCCATCTGTACACCTGTGCTTATCAAACTGTTTTTGTGCAGAGGAACCCCAGATGGATATAGGCTATAGTCAGTAAGTTAGCGTCCATAGAAAGGTCTAGAAAGGCTTTGTGCCAGGGTCCCCCCTCCCCTCTCCCCCCCATAGGAGAGAAGATTTGTTAAAAAAAATATATATTATTTTATATATATTTTCAAATAACAGATGTACAAGCTTGAGCCGCAGCATGCACGCAGTGATGCGCTGTGTGAGCTTGTAGATCTGCTGTTTTTGGAATAGTGCAACATGAAGTGGTTATGATGATCGTGATGGATGGAAGGATGGACGGATGGATGGACGGACAGACAGACTAATGCATGAACGAATGCAATTTATGAACGAATGAATAAATGAACGAATGAATGAATGAAGAAATAAACAAACACACACACGGTTCATCTTCTCTCTGGAACATGCGTAGCGACGTCTCCAGCCAGAGTGGCTGCTGAGTGTTTATCTATATCCGCTGGGAAGTCCACTCTGACACTACAGGCATCACACCAAGTCTGCACTCTCTCTCTCTCTCTTTCTCTCTGTCTCTGTCTCTCTCTGTCTCTCTTTCTCTCTGTCTCTCTCTCTCTCTGTGTCTCTGTCTCCCTCTAACAGGGATTATAAGTAGGGATGCGAAGAGGGCAGGAAATAATGTAGATTAGTAGTCTGTGACGGGTCTGTCTGTCTGTCTGTCTGAAAATAGAATTAAATCTGCGACTTGCGTGATGCAGATGCTAGTAGTGCTATGTTTGTGCGATGCTCGCTCAGCTGAGAGGATTGAGAGGAGGGGGAGGGGAGGAGACTCACATCCCCCATGAGGCTGCGTTTCTATGATCAGAGAGGATGGCCTTCCTCTAGTGGCACACAGGGTATGGGATGGAGACGTGACATAGGCCCTGCCCTGCTGCCATCCCCACAGGGTATGGGATGGAGACGTCACATAGGATGAATATGACATAAATGGCATTTTATTCAAAAGACTATGGGCCCCATTTTTGCCAGTGCTATATCCCCATTTGCCATCTTCTTACTATTTTGATTTTTTTTTTAAAATAGTTCAAATAGGCGATCTACAAGATCACAGCGTGTCGATTGATTGATTAATTGATTTTATTTGGTGATATTCAAAGAGCACAACAAGTCGGCATCACCGAGGTTGAAAGATGCCAGAAAGACATTTCCATTGAGGTTCACAAAGGATAAAATAGACATGCTGCCAAAAGCCAGACTTCACACCCACGCCGTTTCCTCCTTCTGCCGCTAGCTGTGTGTGCGTTTTTAAAAGTGTCGATGGACGTACTTATTTAGCGAGTTCTGACGACCACTTCCTTTGCTATTTTTGGGTGGTCTTTTGGGGTCGGCGCTAATAGACTTGAGTTGAGCAATTTACAATTTAAGCATTTAGCAGACGCTCTTAACCCATTCTGACCGGGCACCCATTTTGGTGTTAGCATCATGTTATGCTTTACCTATTGAAAAATAGCAGATCTACAAGCTCATATCGCGCCACCGAGTGGCGCGATACGAGCTTGTAGGTCTACTATTTTTGAAAAATTCGAAGAACGACTGACATTTTTAGAATCTGATCTCAGGTCAGAATGGGTTCATCAGACCAGTGTGTGTCCAGTGGAAACCTGGTATGAATCTGATCTCAGGTCAGAATGGGTTAATCCAGCGTGATTTACAGTTAGCAAGAACAAATGCATAGAAATAGTCATCAAGGATCATAAGTAAGCTAAGAACCTACAGTACCTTCAGTCTAAACAGTATAATATCTGTACAATGAAACCCTAAGTACAGTATACGGGTAGATTGCTACAGTATATGTATAGTATGTAGTACATTTTGGAGTGGCTGTATAGCTTGGTGTTTCCCAACCTGGTGTCTGGGGAGAGTGTACACATCATTTGTATACTGAGTTAAATTTACATTGAGGATTGTACAGTGTAGATTGGGGGTCCTTGGGTGAGGGGGGGGGTAGTGCTGTCGCCTCACAGCTAGAAGGTCCTGGGTTCGATTCCCGCTGGGGACGCTGTGGGTTGCTGGCGGCGTGTTTCCTCCTCCGCGTCATCAGTGCCCATAGCCGAGGCGGGGTTGGCGAAAGGGCCTTTCTGTGTGGAGTTTGCATGTTCTCCCCGTGTCCACTAGGGTACCCTCACAAAAAACATGCAGTAAAGCTGGTCTCTAAACTGCCTCCCCCTGGCCAGCCGGGGCGCCTGATGGAGGGGAAAGGAACTGGTTGGAATAACGTGTTCCTTCTACGTGCTACGTCCAACCAGGGAAACTCCCCCCTGTCAGGTGTAGGAGCTACTTGGACACTCAGGCATGAAGGAAGCATGAGTTCAAGTCCGTTGCTCTCCCCAGGTTGGCGGAGGGTGTGCAGAGCCCAGGATCACATTAGATAATTGACACAGGGGTGAAAAATGGGTTACAAAATCGTGGGATAAAAATTATAGAGAACAAACTGGCCCCCACCATTGAGACTTTTAAATCTAGTTTGAGTCTTCTGTGTTTTTGTTTGGCTTTGTTATGTGTGTGTGTTTTTTGCTGTTTTTTGTGTTAGCTTTACAGTGTATTTAGCTTTTAACTTTCTGTACAGCACTTTGTAAACCCAGAGTTGTGAAATGTGCTATATAAATAAAGTGGATTGGATTGGATTGGATATCAAACTGGAGGTCCTTGAAATTAAAAAGGTTGTAGCTGTGCAATTCATCACCGTCTCTGTGATGTTGCAGCTTCAGGAGCAAACTCTTCCCTGAGTAGAACATCATCCAAAGGTTAGCGGCTGCTTTCCAAGGGTAAACAGTTCACCTACAACTGTGTGTGTGTGTGTGTGTGTGTGTGTGTGTGTGTGTGTGTGTGTGTGTGAACTTCAGTCTGCTTACTTAAAGAGACAGGGAGGAAATTGACTGGTGTTTTAACCACTGTAGGTCACAGCATAGACATGTGTGCACACGCACGCGCACACACACACACACACACACACACACACACACACACACAGAGAGAGAGAGAGAACTGCTATTCTAATCTGTGTCAGTCTGAAGTGCGTCCGTAGCAAACAGGCAGTGTTTATAGCAGGGTGTTGCGGAGGTGTTAGCCTGTAGTCCAGGGGTGGTGCGGTGGGTGGGTGGTAGTGCGTGAGTGGGTAGGTGGGGAAGTGAGTGGGTGGTGGTGTGGTGGGGTAGTGAGTGGGTGGTGGTGTGGTGGGGTAGTGAGTGGGTGGTGGTGCGGTGGGGTAGTGAGTGGGTGGTGGTGCGGTGGGGTAGTGAGTGGGTGGTGGTGCGGTGGGGTAGTGAGTGGGTGGTGGTCTCCACCGTCCCGGCTGGCCGGCTGTGTGCGTTCAGGGTGGCGTGTCTGATGGATGGGCGGGGGGCTGTGGGGGGGTGGGGGTCCCGCTGGGAGGGAGAGAGAGGATGGGGGGGAGAGAGAGCGTTAAAAGAGAGGGAAAGATGGACAGATGGAAAGGAGGGCAGTGGAGGAAGAAGTTTGTTCTGGTTACTCACTTTAAAGTAACAATAACCCTACATTGTTAAATGATACTGTACCAAAATCCTGTATGTGTGACTTGGGTGAAAGTACAAACGTATTGGCAGTAAATGTACTTTACCAGTGGTTACACATTTGGGGGAATGTTTTTGAAGTAATAATAACAATTCCAAAAACAAATGCAGGAAACCAAAAAATATTATACAAAACTTACAAATGGGTCCCAGCCCACTGTCTGGGGACCAGTGAGAGAGAGAGAGAGAGAGAGAGAGAGAGAGAGAAAGAGAGAGAGACACAGAGAGAGAGAGAGCCCAGAGAGCGCCGTCATTAATCAAAGTGCCTCCACCACCTGCCACCTCTCCTCTGGCCTTCATGTCCTCTCTTTATCCCTGAGACGCTACGCTGCCAGACCTCCTCTCTATTCTCCTTCCCTCTCTGTCCTAACCTTGTCTGGTGTTCCCTCTATAAGTACCGCTGGACCGCTCCGCTTGCTTCTTAACTCCACTCCTTTCCTTCCTTCCCCACCAAACATAACAGCCAGGGTGTGGCGAGGGAGGGAGGGAGGCTGTTTAATGCTATTACAAGGTGACATTAAACCACCCAGGCACCCTGCTCTCTGCTACAAGGAGACTGACTGACACCCTCCTCATCACCCCACACTCTCTCTCTTTCTGCTCCTCTCTCTCTCTCGTGAGTCGTGCAAATACGGGACTTTGGGAGTTTTAACTCATTTGTCGCCGAGATGGTCTTTTGACGTCTTTTCTTTTGTATTTATTGATTACGCTTCATGCCGTGCAATGACGTAAACAGGGGGAAAAAACAGAAGTGAAAAGTCAGCTGGCTTATATATGTCTATGGGAATGGATTTTTTTAGAATCCATTTTCTGATCAAAACAAGCTTGATTTGCGACACATAACTAAAGCGCTTATGACCACCGGTTACAACATGTATGTTTTACATTTGCGGGACTCGTTGCATAGCGATTTCACCTGTTTTTCCGTGACCCACAGGTTGAGAACCTCTAGTGCAGTCAAGTACAGTTTACAGGTGTTTAAGTAGTTACCCTTTCTCTCTCTCTCTCTCTCTGGCCCCTTTGCCTCCCGGATAGCCAAGGCGCTGTGCGTGTGTGTGTGTGTGTGTGTGTGTGTGTGTGTGTGTGTGTGTGTGTGTGTGTGTGTGTGTGTGTGTGTGTGTGTGTGTGTGTGTGTGTGTGTGTGTGTGTGTGTGTGTGTGTGTGTGTGTGTGTGTGTGTGTGTGTGTGTGTGTGTGTGTGTGTGTGTGTGTGTGTGTGTGTGTGTGTGTGTGTGTGTGTGTGTGTGTGTGTGTGTGTGTGTGTGTGTGTGTGTGTGTGTGTGTGTGTGTGTGTGTGTGTGTGTGTGTGTGTGTGTGTGTGTGTGTGTGTGTGTGTGTGTGTGTGTGTGTGAGAGAGAGAGAGAGAACAGTGTAATTGGTGAGGTCACTCCCTTTGACCGGCCCGGGGGAGTCAGGAAGTACAGTACTGTACACCGTACATTATGAGGTGCTTCAGGAGAGGTCATGAGGTCGTGGCTGCCGGGGCACATGGAGGACATGTTCTCTCACTAACAGCCTGTAATAGCCCAGACCAGGAGGTCTGTCTGGCCAAGGACTGGTTGGTTGGTTGTTTGTCTGTTTGTTGGCTGACGGGTCATGGCGGCACGCTGCTGACACAGAATGCTGTAGTGGTCCAATGCATAGCTCTGTCTGTCTGTCTGTCTGTCTGTCTGTCTGTCTGTCAGATCACACCATGGTTTGCATGCTGATGTGCGTGTACAGTATGTGAGCGTGTGACATCCAATCAGCCTTTTCTAAGTCCATGCTGGTTAATCCTTATTCTTTAGATAACTTTAGATTTTTCAGGTTTAAAAAGCAGACAAATTACTCGTGTATAATCCGTCCTCTTGGCTGTGGAGAAAAAAAGAGAGAAAGAAAAGACATGGATCTTGTAGCAGTATAGTCAGGGAAAGTTAACAGAAGTTTGGACCAATCTGGTCCAGTAGCATTGACCCGTCACATGCAGAATGACATTTAGGAGAAACAAAAACTGCCTGCATATTGGTTGTTAATTATGCCAACTTTCAGCAGCCGTCAGGAAGTTTCCCAAGGGAGTTGGCTTGGAACAAATTCAGAGGGGATAGTAGACACCGTTATGAACACGTTCAATTTGTGAAGAAAGCTATTATGGGTAATCATTTATTTTCCAGATTGGTCCAAAATTCGGCTAACTTTCCCGAACTAAGAGTTAAAACATGGTCAACACATACTGTTTCTTTGCCTTTACTTTTATATCTTGTGTTAAATGCTTCCACACAGTCTGCTAAGTCAGTGCTTCTCAAGGGTTTTCATGTCCAGGGCCCCAAATTAATATTTGTCCGCAGACCCCCATTTGAAAACATTCAGTGCATTTTCAACGACACACGATTTGTTCTTACAATGATTTAAACCTATTCCAAATTATTCATGTTTTCTTTTTTTTTTTTTACAAAATTGTCGGTATATTTAGTCTTAGCTTCAGTCATCATCATAACTTATAGTTTTATTTAGTTTCTGTTTAGTTTTTGTGGAGAAATCACACCTAGATCTCTAGGTTTGAGATGTTCATGGCTGCTGACTGGCAGAGGAAAAAGTCCTCCCTCCTTTTGCTCCCTGTGTAGGTGTTGTTAACCCATTCTGACCGGGCACCCATTTTGGTGTTGGCATCATGTTATGCTTTAGCTATTGAAAAATAGCAGATCTACAAGCTCATATCGCGCCACCGAGTGGCGCGATACGAGCTTGTAGGTCTGCTATTTTTGAAAAATTCGAAGAACGACTGACATTTTTAGAATCTGATCTCAGGTCAGAATGGGTTAATCAGACCAGTGTGTGTCCCGTGGAAACCTGGTATGAATCTGATCTCAGGTCAGAATGGGTTAACTGTCCGGATCTGGGTGTAATTAACGAGGAGGAGAGAAAGAGAGAGAGATTAAAAAAATATGTTGTACCAGCGTCAACTAAGACGTTGAACGAGGCCGGGAGGCAAACGTCCCAGAATCCCAGATTCTGGGGAAGCAGACTGCTGCGCACGAGGACGGAGGAGAGTAGAAGTTCTAGAAGTCAGACGGAACTGAGCGATTATTACCTCTTAACTCATTCTGGACGGGAACCCCTTATGGTGTTTTAAAGCATTATGTTATACTTTAGCTACTGAAAACAACCTTGTAGATTTGCTATTTTTGAACAAAAGAAATAATAATCGTGAAAAATGTGGCCCAAATCTTTGAATATATACTCTTTTAGAGCGAACATTTTTAACTCAAATCTTTGCTTCTGGGGGGTCCCTGGAACAACATATTTTCAGATGGGGATGGTTTGGCAGCCAATTTCAAATAGTTATTTTGGTCCTTGACATGAAATAGTTTGAGCACCACTGACATAGAAACACAGGTTTTTTCAAAACTGTCTGTCTGATTTAGAAGACATTTGTAGAATGGTCCTCGGGTCTACATGGGTTAAAGCCGGTTTGAGTTATTGTGTAATCTGGACAGTGTGACGTGAGACGCCCTATAGTGTCATCTGGGATCTTACTTACCGTATACGGCCAGATTATTTTACATCGTCTTTTTTTGTTTTTACTGCTCATGAAAGGCCAGTCAGGGTCAGCGAGTGCAGTCCACAGGAATGAGACTGCAGTTCTTAACTCGCATTTTGGGCGGGAAGCCTTTTTGGTGTCTTAAGCATTATGTCATACTTTAGCTATTGAAAAATATCAGATCTACAAGCTCATAACGCGGCACTCAGTTTTGGAGTATTTTCCAGAGAAAACCGTTCCAGGGGGGAGGAGGGGCCACTCAGCCTGTGTCTTGGGGAAGGTCATGTATGTCCATGGAGGAGCCGTCACCCAGGCATATTCTCAAACGTACAAGTTGGACATCACCACAATGTTCTGGACTTTAATTAACATCAGTGGCACCCCTCCACCTTGGTCATGGTCTCATTTATCTGCCACCATGGTCGGGACAAAGATGTTTGTTTGTAGTTTGAGTTTGACCAACAGGCCCAAAGTATCAGTGTTTGACACAGAGACAAACTTCTGGATGAGGACGCCTTATCCCTTTCTTCCAGTAGGAAGCCGGCATCATTCAGCCTTTGCCTACAATGGAGAGCTGTACATACTGTTAGAGCTAATTCATGGTACAAACCAGTACGAGATCCTCAGACATGAACTGTTGAAATTCAGTCCAGAGACCTTCTCCTGGAAGAAGGTTGAGCTCAAGGGGACAGGCCCGAGTTCAGTGTCTAGTCTGGGCTGTTGCATTGTGGGAGATCGTGTCATCCTCTTGCGTGATGACCTGTATATCTTAGATTTGAATCCTAGTCTGAAGACGTTAAGCAAGCTAGCAGTTATTCAGTACGGTCTGGATCTGTCGAAACTCCCACACAACATCAGGTGGGAACTGGCTGCCATGCCCACCAAGAACAGATTGGTTCGTCTACATATGATGTAAATTGTGTTGCCACAAATTTACGTCACATTTGACTGCAGACATTTGACCTAATTTGTCCTTTCAGTGTCAATGGCAAATATTGAGACGTGTGGGGACAAAGGCTGTATAGTGATTGGTTAGCCGATTTGCTCGTCTACATATGACGTAAAATTTCCCTTCATTGTCAATGGCAATTAATGTTTGTGTTGCCACAAATTTATGTCATATTTGGCGGACATTTGACCTAATTTCTCCTATCATTGTCAATGGCAAATATTGAGATGTGTGGGGACAAAAGCTGTATATAGGAGGGGCTAGCGCCCCTCAAAAATGGAGTTTGAAGTTACAACGGGTTTGTGAAGGAAGAGGGCGCGGCAGCTAAAATAGATCAAACAATCGAAAAATACTGAATCGAACAACTTAAAAACTATCTGCGGTCTTCACAAAAAGCCTCTGAGTAGATGGCCAAATTCTTTTTTTGAAAGTGAAATATCCCGGGGTCTCGGCACATGTGTTTACCGGGGCAACCGGGGTGGAAAACATGAAGTGGAGACGGCTATAGAGCGCTGGGGCTGGGCTGGGCTCGGCGTCGGCGGGAGAAGGAAAACTGGCCCTCCTCTCAGGAAGTGTTGCTCCTCCACCGCTCTCCATAAACAGTGGAAAAGAGACCCAGCGAAAATGTCCCAGACTCACTGTTTCCACTGTAAACACGCGCACTCACACACACACACACACACACACACACACACACACACACACACACACACACACACACACACACACACACACACACACACACACACACACACACACACACACACACACACACACACACACAGAGAGAGAGAGAGAGCATACTGCGGTCGTTCTGTCTGACTCTGGCTGTGTAACAACCCCCCCCCCCCCCCCCCTCATCAGTGGACTGTATACATTTTCACATATAGAGAACATACATAATCAGTGGTGGAAAAAGTACTCAGACATTTGGAGAGGCGCTAGCCCCTCCTATGTGCAGCTTTTTTAGTGTGCGTGTAAATGCCATTGATAATGAATGGCCAGTTTTGAGTGCCTTGCATAAACATAAACATTAACCCATTTAGACCTGACACAAGATTCTACAAAATGTCTTATAAATCCTGAAGGTTTTCTTAAAAACACATGTTTCTATCTCAAAAGATTCCATGTCAAGGACCCCCAGAATTATATGTATTTGGCCGCCGACCCCATCTGAAAATATGTTGTTCCAGGGACCTCCCCAAAAGCAAAGATTTGAGTTAAAAACGTCTGAAATAATATATATTAAAAGGTTTGCACCACATTTTCAAAAATTGAGTGGTGCAACCACTCCTACAACCAGCAATGTCCGTGTCCGCCTACGTGTGTGTCTGTGACGTTAATGAGCACGAGAATGAGTACCAGTAGGGGCGCTGTTGTGCCAGAAACAGAGAGAGAGTGCTGCAGTTGCCTGCTAATGAGAGAGAGGGGGGGGAGGGGGGGGGGGGGGGGGAGTTGCACCACTCAGTTCACACAGGTGTGATTTTTCAAAAATAGCAGATTTACAAGCTCATAGCGCTCTTCATATGACCACCACGCTCTGACTACAGGTGCGCTACCCGTTCAAAACATATCAATATAACGGTAGTGGGTCGCACACACCAAGACTTCACTTCAAATAGTTTATTTCATATTGAACAAATATAAGGACAATGTTTCAGCTATACAGTCTTCATCAGTGTCAGCTGGATAGCCGAAACGTTGTCCTTATTTGTTCAACTATGAAATAAACTATTCAAGCTCATAGCGTGTCACTCGGTGCCGCACTATGAGCTTGTAAAGCTGCTATTTTTCACCAGCTAAAGCACCGAGTGGAGCTACGAGCTTGTAGGTCTGCTATTTTTGATAAATCGTGAAAATGTGGCCCAAATGTTTGAATATATTCTTTCACAGCGAACGTTAACCACTGACATATAGAAATATGGGTTTTTCAAGAAAACTGTCAGGATTTAGAAGACATTTGTAGAATCGTTCCCAGGTCAAAATGGGTTAACATTCTGTCTGCCTGAGTTATGTTTACACGGCTCTGTGTGATAAAGACATCCATGTTTGATCCTTCTATGACACACACACACACACACACACACACACACACCTGCAACGGCACGCGCACACACACGTGCATGTGAGTGGCAGAGAGAGTGTATACAAACACATTATATAGAACTGTACTGTCGGGGCAGAAACCTCCACAGTTTTGGACTTCAACCCTTCAACCTGACAGAGACGATTGTGTACGCGCGTTTGTGTGTGTGTGTGTGCGTGTGCGTGTGTTGATGGCAGCTCTTTGATGAGAGGCAGGCTTCACCATATGGGGGCTTTCAAGTATTCCAGTGATGCTGCCTCTCTCTCTCTCTCGTTCTCTCTCTCTCTTCCCACACACATGCATATTTGATGTACAGCATGTGGCAGAGCAGGGAAACAGCTCTCTCAGTGCTGCTGGCAGCACTGTGATCATGTTGAAGAGATCGCTGTCACATCGCATGATGGAAATACTGCGCGCTGGAACAGCCTCATCTGGAGGCTCTCGTGGGCCAGAGAGACACTGATGCTGCGTTCACTAGCACGGGGCAGATCAGATGCAAAGCTACGGACCACCATTCGTTGCCAATGGAAGCACGGCGACATGAAGATGCAAAGATGCATCCGACGTTTGTACCGTAGCTGCCGCCCCGCAAAGATGCAAAGCCTGTGATCTTTGCATCTTTGCATCTGCCTCGTGTGAACGCACGGGCAAATGCAAAGCCTACCATTTCATTATCAAATGAAAGCACAGTGACATGAAGATGCAAAGATGCATCCAGCGTTTGTAGCTGCTGCAAAAGCTATACAACGGCTACAAATTTGCATCTTTGTATATTTTGCCCGCCTGAGCACAGCATTACAGTTACAGTTACGCCTGTATGGATATACTGTCTGTGGCGGAACAATGCTGCTTTGTGTCTTTGTAGCTGAAGTTGAAAAAAGCTCAGCCTTGTTGTAGCTGCTGTAGCTTTTGCAGTAGACTGCATCTTTGTGTCGCTGTGCATCCATTGACAATCAATGGTAGACTGCATATTTGCATCTTCATGTCACTGTGCATCCATTGACAATCAATGGTAGACTGTATCTTTGCATCTTCATGTCGCTGTGCATCCATTGACAATGAATGGTAGACTGTATCTTTGCATCTTCATGTCGCTGTGCATCCATTGACAATGAATGGTAGACTGTATCTTTGCATCTTCATGTCGCTGTGCATCCATTGACAATGAATGGTAGACTGCATCTTTGCATCTTCATGTCTCTGTGCATCCATTGACAATGAATGGTAGACTGTATCTTTGCATCTTCATGTCTCTGTGCATCCATTGACAATGAATGGTAGACTGTATCTTTGCATCTGCCCGTGTGTACGCAGCATCAGAAGTACTCAGATTTTCTTTTTTTTTTACGTAAAGAGGCACTGTGTGACTTTCCTCTTCTACCCCAGATTTGAACCCGGTTTCCTGCGTGCGCGCACACACACACACACGCTGACATTTATTTTTATATTTTTTAACCATTGAGCTAATAGTGCCTGCCTTCTTGCTCATGTAATCTTGACCATCAAGTCAGAATTGGTATCAGATCCTGTGTCTAGGTGAGACACGACCTTTGACACCATCTAAATGTTTCCATAGAAGAGCAGGGAGACCAAATACAACCACCCTGACTGTATAAGTCATATTGTTCTCTATACTGTAGGCCTACTGTCAGTTACAACATACCCTACTTGAGTACATGTACTAGTACATGAGTAAGTTAGTTTTGTAGAGGGTGAGAGAGGGGGGGGAGAGAGAGAGAGGGGGAGGAGAGGGAGAGAGAGGGGGGGGGGGAGGAGAGAGAGAGAAAGGGAGAGAGACTGCAGGGGTATTCATTATCAGCCATTGTGAAGGAGCTAGGTGGGATAATTGGCCTCCTAAGCTCAATGCACAGCATGCATATTTGATGAGCACACTATATAATATATATATATATATATATATATATTATATATATATATATATTTATGCATGCATATGTGTTTTTTACACGCAACAAACAGCAGTGGCTTTTTGACATTATTATTCATTTGAAGTTTATTTGGAGGATAATCAACTTGAGATCTCATTTTCGAGGGAGGGGGTCCTAAGTTTTCATGTCAAGTATTTGAACCCCACAATGATATGTATTTGAATCCCAAAATGATATGTATTTGGACCCCCAAATGATATGTATTTGGACCCCCAAATGATATGTATTTGGACCCCCAAATGATATGTATTTGGACCCCCAAATCATATGTATTTGGACCCCCAAATCATATGTATTTGGACCCCCAAATCATATGTATTTGGACCCCCAAATCATATGTATTTGGAAAATATGTTGTTCCAGGGACCCAGAAGCAATGAAACATTCTCTCTGAAAGAATATATATTCAAAGATTTGCGCCACATTTTCTTGTACGACCTGCTATTTTTCAATAGCTAAAGTATTTCATAATGTTTAAAACAGCAAAAAGGGGTTCCCGTCCTGAATATAGGTGAAACTCTGTTGTAAATGAATGCCCTATACTTGGCCGTGCAGCGGTGTGACACACACAGGCAGGAGAGATTAAGCGGACCCACATCAGGCTCAGAACGAGTCAGAGCTTGTGGATGTCATCATGTGCAACGGTGTGCTTGTTACGATACAAATCGTGACACGAAGGAGAAAAAAATGTCATTCATCTCCGTCCTATGTTGCTGTCCTCACATGTATAGTTGTGCGTGCGTACTGTGTGCGTGCGTGCCTGCGTGCGTGCGTGCGTGCGCGCGCGCGAGCGGGGACTGGGGAAAGTGAAGGAATAGCAAAGGAGAGGGTTAGAAGGAGGGAGGTTAGAGACCCATTTTTATTCCATTTCCTCCGCAGTGAAAGAGGAGGCAAGATGGACACTCCATATCTCCACAGCACTGCTGCCTGTCTGCTGCTGCAGCCACACAGCACAGCCACACAACTCATCTAAATGGAAAACACATTGTCTTCATTATTTTTTTTGCGAAAAGGGAACCGAAAGAAACGGCGAGCGTTGTCATGGTAACAGCCATCGTCGGAGCAAAGCGGGCGGGCGGCCCAGGGCTGGTTGTATAGGGCCAGAGGAATGGAGAGAGAGAGGGGTGGGGAGGGAGGGGGGATATAGAGATTCAGAGAGAGAGAGAGAGAGAGCTCAAGGTGCAGGAGATGAGAGAGAGAGAGAGGACAGATAGAGAGACACAGACAGACAGAGCAGAGCAGTACAGGGAGTGCCTCTGCTTCACTTTGCAAATGGCCTGCAGTTGGTGGCATTGAGACAGACAGACAGACAGCTAGCAGACAGACAGCTCGCAGGCAGCCAGCTAGCAGACAGACAGCTCACAGACAGCTAGCAGACAGACAGCTCACAGACAGCTCACAGACAGACAGACAGCTAGCAGACCCAAAAAAAAGAAAAGAGAAAGAAAAAAATATAAGTCATATCTCTCTCCAAAGACCTTTAAAAAACGATGGAAGGCATGATTTTGGACACAATCTCGAAAGTGTCAGAACTACTGATTTAGATGGCATTTGTTGTAGAGTCTGCCCCGTGCACTTTTAAAAAGCACTCCGGGACAAATGTGACCGAGCAAACTTTCACTCATGAGTGATAGTTGACCAGGATAGTGCCTGTACTTTAGTACTCATGAGTGATAGTTGACCAGGATAGTGTCTGTACTTTAGTACTCATGAGTGATAGTTGACCAGGATAGTGTCTGTACTTTAGTACTCATGAGTGATAGTTGACCAGGATAGTGTCTGTACTTTAGTACTCATGAGTGATAGTTGACCAGGAGAGTGCCTGTACTTTAATACTCATGAGTGATAGTTGACCAGGATAGTGCCTGTATTTTAGTACTCATGAGTGATAGTTGACCAGCATAGTGCCTGTACTTGTCTTTGACTCAAGTATAGTACTCTGTCCACTTCTGGCCCAGTGTAATGACCAACAACACCCTGGCTGGCTGCTGCCATCTTTATTAGCTGCTCCCAGAGCCATAGAGAGTAGACAGACTCAGTTGCGCAAACTCCGTTCACTTCATGGGGCCAGTCCAATGGCGGCTCTTCTACACAGACTTCTATTGGTTTGTCCCTATATGAAGGCTTCAAATATAGGGACAAACCGGACGTTTACGGAATGCATTGGAGTCTATGGGCTCGCGCGAGTATACATGAACCAGGTGACCGTGCTGTTTTCTGCCCCCTCAATATCGCAACTTCTTCTATTAGATGGCTCTGGCTGGTCCCTATAAAGGCAGCATGCAGCAAGTCCAACAGCACAATGGCCTTCATCAAATATTTACCCCCTCCTCTCCCCTCTCCTCTCCTCTCCCCGCGCCTCCTCCCCTCCGCTCGAATCTACAAGCGCACCCCGCCAAGGCCGACATGAAATAAAGCCAAGTGCCAAAGCACAGATATCTAATCCAGTTCAATCCTTCTCCTTGTCAACTTCATTCTCCCCCCACCTCTGACGGCGGCGGGCGGATTCTCATGACGTTCCCTGTCAGTTTAGCATCAACGGGAGGATTAGCGCCGTAGCCGAAGAGAGTGAACAAGAGAGAGAGAGAGAGAGAGAGAGAGAGAGAGGGGGGTGGTGTAGGGAACTAGCTCATTGTTTATTTACACGTTGTTCCGTTGGTACTTGGCTTGCGTTGCCGCCGGTGGCCCCGACGACGTTTGATGGCCGCCTTGACGCGACGTGGTTTTGACAGGCGGCAGGCGATTAACCAAATTCACAGTAATTGCTGGAGTTTTGTTCACCACTCACCATGCAGACTCACCCGTCTTAAGCCCTTCTGGACGGGGAACCCCTTTTGGTGTTTTAAGCATTACTTTAATGCTTAAAACACTTTAGCTATTGAAAAATAGCAGATCTTCAAGCTCGGTGCCGCGCTATGAGCTTGTAGATCTGCTATTTATTTATTTTCTTGAAAATGTGGTGCAAATCTTTGAATATATTCAGAGCGAACGTTTTTAACTCAAATCTTTGCTTCTGTGGGGGGGGGGGGGTCCCCTGCACAACACATTTTCAGATGGGGCTCGGTGGCCAATTACATATATTTTTGGGAGTCCTTGACATGAAATTGTTTGAGAACGACTGACGAATAGACGATTGTCTATTTAGAAGAGTTTCTTTTTAATTCTGCCTCAGCTCTAAATGGGTTAAAAGAAGAAAAACAAAAAAAAAACAATAATTATCTTCAACATTTCCTGTGGTAGGATATATCATCTCATCTCCACAATCCAATTTGTGTTCCTCGTAAATCAAACCCTACTCCATTACAGAGTCACACAAAAGCATCAAAAGTAGCAGATCTGCAAGCTCCAAACGTGGCGCGAGTTACTTAGAGAGCTACGCTAGAGTTTTGGACATAATGGTGTTTCCATCTGGCAGAGAGCATATATGTACTGTACTGTATGTACTGTGTGTGCATATAAAAGTGCTCCATTTATTTAATTAATCTAAAAAAATATATATATTATAATCGCTAAGGAAATAATGGATAGTTTCCAACCCCCTGCAATTGTGTTATATCCTTAACCCCAGGAGAGGATTGATTGATTGATTGATTGATTGATGTGTTTATTGACAATGTACAGAACATACACCACCATCAAAAGGACGAATGCAAAAAAGCCAGGTCTGAGATGTAGTGGGCTAGAAGTAGTTTATACATTTGAAAACTTGAGATGGCACATCCTGCATAATGAGTACTTTAAGTACATTTTTATGCCAATACTTAAGTACTTTTACTCAAGTACATTGTGAATTCCTGACTTTCACTTGTAACGGAATAGTTGAATATACTGTATTAGAGTATATTGCAGTATTGATACTTTTACTTAACCCATTCAGGACGGGAACATCTTTTGGTGTTTTAAGGATTATGCTATACTTTAGCCATTGAAAAATGTGTGCAAATCTTTGAATATATATTCTTTCACAGTGAACGTTTTTCACTCAAATCTTTGCTTCTGGGTGGCGTCCCTGGAACATCATATTTTCAGATGGGGGTCGGCGGCCAAATACAGATAATTCTGGGGGTCTCTTGATATGAAAAAAGTTGAGCACCACTGATATAGAAACATATGTTTTTCAGAAAATTGTTAGGATTTAGTTTATTTAAATCGGCCTCAGGTCTAAATGGATTGAGTAAAAATGGTGAGTGCTTTTCTCCACCACTGGCAGACAGTTAAATGTTAAATGCAGAGTCCCTGTGAGTCGTGGACTGAAAACGCAATGTGTCCCCCATGATTTCATGTGGAAAATTGACACATGTTCTGGTGTATATTCCTGCCAGAGTGAAATACGGCTCATTCCGATGCAAAAGCTCCCAACGTTTACGAGTCCGCCAGCGCCTTATAGATTCCGACACGGACGTATATAACTCCAACGCGTTTTATTACACCGCGTCTCTGTTTCCTTGTTACACGGCCTATAGCAAGACTTCTGGCTTGTTCATAATATGCATCGATTATGCTGCTCAGCATCATATAAATCAATATCTTTCATGCCGCGCTGCGAGCTTGTACAACTGCTATTTTATTTTAAATCGTTGAGAAAGTGTGAGAATTACTGGTTTAGACCTGAGGACGATTCTAATGCCTTCTAAATCCTGACAGTTTTCTGAAAAACCCATGTTTCTATGTCAGTCCTCGAGAAGCAAAGATTTGAGTTAAAAACGGTCACTCTGAAAGAATACAGTATATATTCAAAGATTTGCGCCACATTTTCACTCGGTGCCGCGCTAAGAGCTTGTATCTGCTACAAAGAAAAAGATGCCATGGTATTTTACTTTAATATTGTTTTATATGAATGTTATAATAATTCAGTCATAGTGTTTTACTAATAATTTTGGGACCCTGAGTGCGATATCCTCAGTCAGAGCCCCGGGCCCGCACTTCAGAATGCTTGTGGTACAGAGCAGTGGTTCCCAAACTTTCTCATGTCAATGACCCCCAAATTGACACTAATTATTGAAAATATATGCCAGGGACCCCCATAAGAGAAGATTTTTACAGCTCTAGCGGTGATTCTCAACCCGTTTAATGTCAAGGACCCCCAGTTTGACATGCATTAGGCTATGGTCGCTCATTGAATGGCATTTCTATCTCTGGGACCCCCATTTATACTGTATATTGTGGGCAACAAAGTCTTATGCACACCTGTATGCTCTGAGGCACAAAGACCTGCACACCGTCTGCACTACGAGATGCCTGAAGAAGGTATTTGACGGTGTGCAGGTCTTTGTGCACTTTATGTGCATTTTTCTGAATACTGTATATTGTAAAATCAATGTTAATTTAACTCACTGAGAGTGTAACAAATGGAATGAAAAACAGAGTTACAGGCCCATAAGAGACCATTTTGGTTCCAAACTATCATATAGCTGGGGGAACCCCCTGGAAGTCCTTCAAGGACCCCTGGGGGTCCCCGGACCCCACTTTGGGAACCACTGGTATAGAGGGGTGTGCTGTGTGTGTGTGTGTGTGTGTGTGTGTGTGTGTGTGTGTGTGTGTGTGTGTGTGTGTGTGTGTGTGTGTGTGTGTGTGTGTGTGTGTGTGTGTGTGTGTGTGTGTGTGTGTCTGTGTGCGCATGCGTGCGTGTGTGCGCATGCGTGCGCGTGCGTGTGTGTGGGAGTGAAATACCCCCCCCCCAAAAGAACAAAGCCTGCTGTGTAAATGAAACAGGCTGCATGATGATGCAACAGAGCAGCAGTGCTTTCTGTGGGTTGCCATACAGGGACCATAATAATATCAGCCGTAGTACAGGTGCTATTTGGCACAGCGGGTATGCTAGGCCTCGCGCCGCAAAGCTAATGTGCTTCACTGCGTGCTCTTGTGTGAGAGTGACACTTATACACTTAGTGCTACAACACGCTGTAGTGCAGTGTGTGTGTGTGTGTGTGTTACTATACTTGTGAGGGCCAAGTGTCCCCACATGTGTTGTAGAAAGTAGACACTGTGAGAATTCTTTATTTTTATCTTTAGAGTTTTTCAGCTTTTTTTGTTTTGTGACGGAAAGTAACTAGGTACATTTACTTAAGTACTGCACTTCATTGGGATTCATATGAGGCAGTGTTATACAGTGTGTTGGAGATATGAATGTATGCAACGGATGCTTCTATCAAAATCCAATAAGCAAACGTTGAAAAGCAGCAAGAATACTGTATGTTCTCTCCCCTGTGAATTACTCTCCCCCCCCCCCCCCCCCCCTCTCTCTCCTTGCTCATAAGATGCTAGGAAAGGAAGGGAACATAGAGAGAGAGAGAGAGAGAGAGAGAGAGAACTCACGCCCCAAATGACATGATGTTGTAACTGTCGGAACAGAAACCTCGTACTGTATCTCCAAACCTTGAGTCCCAGATGAGCGTATACTGTAGTGAATATTCAGAGACCTTTGAAATACCTCTAAATACTATACACGGGGTGTCTTTTGATAGTTTTATTATTAATTATTGAATATACAACATAAACATAACACAACAGACACTGTGTAGTATTTAAAGGGATTTCAAAGGTCTGAATATTAACTACGCTAATCTGGGGCTCTTAGCATTCCATTTACCCCAAATACATCGTGTACACACACAGGTGTACACAATGTGTTGAAGAAATGAACAAATTGTGTCACACAAAAGTAGCAAAAAAAAAAAGTGTGATCTACACAGAATGCGTCGAACCTTTTATACTGAAGCGATTAGATGAAAAGCATTGACAAGAGCTTGTGACTCAAAATAACGACACTGAAGAATCCACACACGTTCTTTGGACATGCAAGGTGACACCTGACAGCAAGACGATATGAGAGAGAGGGAGAGAGAGAGGGAGAGAGAGAGAGAGAGAGAGAGAGAGGGAGAGAGAGAGAGAGAGGGGAGTAGATATAGCAGAGACAGTGGAGAATGCACAGAGAGAGAGAGGGAGAGAGAGAGAGGGGAGCAGGTATAGCAGAGACAGTGGAGAATGCACACAGAGAGAGAGAGCTTCAGCTCTAGGAGATATTTGGGAGCAGGTAGCAGACAGTGCAGCACGGTGAGAGGTCATCGCTGGGTAATTTGTTTTGCTCTCAGACACACAGAGAGCAGGTAAACCAATTACAGTGTGACATGAATAACAAAGACAGACCGACATGCAGCCAGAGAGAGAGAGAGAGAGAGAGAGTGTGGGGGGGGGGAAGTAACTTAACCGAATCTATGCCAACCACGAGATATCTTCTATTAAACCCTTAAATCCATTGCCAAACATGACACGAGATTTGATAAGAGTATGAATCCAGAATTATTTTAGCTTCCGTCGCTAGCCACCATGCACAGTAATTCGACCTCCCGGTTAGCATATTTTTCATCTCAAGGAAATTTGGCTGTATTTGGAGGCGATCAGTCAAAGATATTGAATTGTGATTTTGACATTATCACCAGCCTTCATGCAGCATGAAGGTTGTTTTCCACCAACCAGCACATCGGGAGAAATTTTGGGCTCAGTGTCTTTCCCAAGGACACTTCGACATGTAGACAGGAGGAGCCGGGATTCGAACCGCCGACCCATGGATCATTGGATGACCTGCTCTACCTCGTGTGTGTGTGTGTGTGTGTGTGTGTGTGTGTGTGTGTGTGTGTGTGTGTGTGTGTGTGTGTGTGTGTGTGTGTGTGTGTGTGTGTGTGTGTGTGTGTGTGTGTGTGAGTGTGTGCGCGCCTGCCTCACACAGATCTCAGTGTGATTTGTGATTGGAAATGCTTCCGAATGGTTTTTATGGTTAATTGGATTTGTCCTATAAAAGATCTGAAGAAGAAGTTGCACTGCAGTAGATCCTGCTCAGCAGGGCTCATTGTGCGCCGGCGAGAGTGTGTGTGTGCGCGAGAGCGTGTGTGTGTGCGAGAGTGTGTGTGTGCGCGAGAGTGTGTGTGTGCGCGCGTGGCGTGCGCCTGTACTTTTGGGGCATCAGGTACGAGGGCATATTGTCTTATTTGTCTGGTGGAAACCTCATATGTCAGAAACTTCTGGTTGGCTGACTGGCTGGTTGGCTGGCTGGCTGGCTGGCTGGCTGGCTGACTGGCTGACTGACTGACTGGCTGGCTGGCTGACTGACTGGTTGACTGACTGGCTGGCTGACTGACTGACTGGCTGGTTGGCTGGCTGGCTGGCTGGCTGGCTGGCTGACTGGCTGACTGACTGACTGGCTGGCTGGCTGACTGACTGGTTGACTGACTGGCTGGCTGGCTGGCTGACTGACTGACTGACTGACTGACTGACTGACTGACTGACTGACTGACTGGCTGGCTGACTGACTGACTGACTGGCTGGCTGGCTGGCTGGCTGAGTGACTGGTGGTGAGTAATTGCGTTTGGGTCAGCAGTTTGCCAGCTCTGCAACTGAAGGACATGGAATTTCTCAGTTTACCCATTCAGCAATCACAGTGGGGCGGTGTGCTAACAGCCGTGCTGGAGTCGGGCCCGTAAGGTTAGCTTTACACAAGCCTGTCAGCCTGCGCTGTCAATCACACCGCCACCTTTCCCTCACTCTCTCCTCTCCTCTCCTCTCCTCTCCTCTCCTCTCCTCTCCTCTCCTCTCCTCTCCTCTCCTCTCCAGGGCATTTCTAACCCTGGAGCTAAGAAGCTCACCACTTCACTAGGGGCTCTAGTGGCTCAGGGGTAGAGTGGCCGGATGTCAACCGCAAGGTTTCCAGTTCGATCCCGGTTAGTGTCGAAGTGTCCTTGACCAAGACTCTGAACCCCGAATTGCTCCCGATGAGCAGGTTGGTGCCTTGCATGGTGTATTAACATGTGTGTGAATGGGTGAAGGTAATGCACAATCTATGTAAGCTATAGTGATTTGGATAAAAGCTATAGAACCATTTTCCATTTTCTACGTACTAACAAATCAGGTGTAACTCTATCCCTATAACCACCTTAACCCATTCTGGATGGGAACCCCTTTTGGTGTTTTAAGCATTATGTTATACTTTAGCTATTGAAAGTCCAATAGTCCATACATAAGGTACTGTATACGTATACACTCCGGTGCAGTCGGTGATATTTATAGTTCTTGGCCCGGTGGAATATTCATTCTATGGAAGAAGGAGTTCATTCATTCATTCATTCATTCGTCATTCATTCATTCATTCGTCATGTGACGATGCTTTCAAGCTCACGCTTGGTGACCTGATTTTCTGCATCTCGTGGCGGCGGGATTAATGGCCCTTTCCCTCCTCTCTCCCGTCGATGTGAAGAGAATCAATGCAAACACAACACATGCACTGCAGGGGCTCGCACAAGCTTTACACGGCCTGCCTGCGCCAACACATGCAAAACATGCAGCATCAGTCACACACATGTTTATTGTCTATCTGCACCGCACACACACACACACACACACACACAACGCTAATGATGCTTAAGTAACTATTAGCCTAATACAATTTTTATTACGCACATAATTAATTGAGAATTTGGTTGGCGAGAGCGCGCTGTGTCAACAGTGTGCTGCTTATCTGAAAGTAATACTCTCTCTCCGTCACCGTGTGTGTGTGCGTGTGCACGCGTAACATGTGTACATCTATGTTTTTATTTTATTTTAATCCCTTCGCATTATAATATATTATCTCTTGTCGGATGTAAACCTCATGCAACTGTTACTTCATTCTCTGGATTCTAATTCGAAACACAACAACAGTAGCAGAACTACCAGCTCATACAGCTTGTAGATCTGCTATAACACAACAACAGTAGCAGAACTACCAGCCCATGCAGCTTGTAGATCTGCTATAACACAACAACAGTAGCAGAACTACCAGCCCATGCAGCTTGTAGATCTGCTATAACACAACAACAGTAGCAGAACTACCAGCCCATGCAGCTTGTAGATCTGCTATAACACAACAACAGTAGCAGAACTACCAGCCCATACAGCTTGTAGATCTGCTATAACACAACAACAGTAGCAGAACTACCAGCCCATACAGCTTGTAGATCTGCTGTAACACAACAACAGTAGCAGAACTACCAGCCCATACAGCTTGTAGATCTGCTACTTTTGATGCTTTTGCGTGTGACGCTGCAGTACGATGATCAAGCAGGGCATCGATTTAAGTACTGTACTTAAGATAAATGTTGAGGTATTTGTACTACTTGAGTATTTCCAATTTCCAGTACTTGGACTTCTACTCCACTTCAGGCAAATATTGTACTTTTACTCCACTATATATATATATATATATATATATTTTTAATCTTAAATCCGTTTTTCCGCCAGCATTAATTAATCTATCTATCGGTTTTATCGCGCGCGGCGCAACCCTCATTTTGAAGAGCCAAATATCCGTAACCGGATGTTAAAATGACAAAATGCTGTGTGTGGTGTGTTGACCGGTTGTTGTTCTCTCACTCGGTGCAGAAAGAACCCGACCAGGAGTATCACAGCGCCTGCTGTCGGCCGTTGAAAAACCTTGTTTTCAACCGGAAACGACATTCATTGCGCCGATTACAGGCCTTTAAAAGCAGCCCATATAGAGTGAAAGTTGATGCCCGCACATCTTCAAAATGGCCGCGGCCACTGTCCCACTTTGACTGTTATGCTAACGAGCAGCAGGCAGCTATCGATTCGATCGGATCATGAAAACATGCGGATTAAAAAATATAAACCCTGGAAAACGTAGGGTATGGGTCTGGATTAATTTAATCCTATGGCGGGTTGTGTGTTGGTTACTGGTTACTTTTGATTATTATCATAAAAGGTACTGTACTGTATAACCACTATGCATTTCGGCCATTTGAAAAAAGCCGATCTACAAGCTCACAATGTGTCGCGTCTCTACATCTGAAAACCTTCTGCACAATGAGTACTTTCTACTTTTGGTACTTAAGTATACATTTTGTTCTGCAGTACATTGGCAGTACTTACAGTAAAACATGTGAGTAGTTTTTTTCCCACCACACTGCGTTTCAATCTGTTGGAATGTGTGGCGTGTCCCCCCCCCCCCCCCCCCGCCACATTTAGAGTCAGTGCACTGTGGACATCATGTAACTAGGTATTTATTTGAGTACATTAATTTATCTCTTGAGTTGTTATCATCATTGTTACTTATAGACCGGTGCCCGGCTGTACAGCACAGAGTCGGTAACGATGGAAGTTGGAGATCCATGCCCCACCCGGCTATGCAATACCCGTTCCACCCATCTGTCTGTGTCCCTTTAATGTATATATGGACAGATTTCAGGATCTGTCTCTCTGTGTCCTTTTATTCTGTATCAGGCATGCCCAAATATGAAGTGTTGTGATGTCAGAACAGGCCAGCTCCATATCTGCAGATGTAGGGGGGATCAGGTCCAGAGCCCGGGCAGAGGCTTTTGTGGTGGTTCTGGACAACCGGCTGTCCAACGGACTCGACACCGGGCACTGGTGGGCTGTTATAGCCCCACCAACAGGTGGATTTTTGGAACAAAATGCCTCAAATCATCCGAGGCGTAAGAAAAAATGTCACCCTTTTCACATTGGCCTATTCTAGCGCCACCAGGAGGCCACAACCTGCCCTGCCCAGCTGGTGGAGTCCTGTGCCCCGAGGGGCACCTTTTCTAGTTTTATTTTATTTGATCTATTTATTTTAACGCCCTATATTGGATCATTCTACAGCATCAAAAACAACATAATGTAATGTTCTTCATAATTACTTCTACTTGAATACTTGAGTATATATACTTTTTCCAGCGCTATTTATAGACAATCGTGTATCCCTTCAACACAGCTGCTGCTGTGTGTGTGTGTGTGTGTGTGTGTGTGTGTGTGTGTGTGTGTGTGTGTGTGTGTGTGCGTGCGCGCGCGTATGTGTGTGCGCGCGTGTATGTGTGTGTGCTTGCGCGCTCACATACACTTTACTGGAAATACTCCAATAAAGTACAAATTCCTCAAAATTGTATTTAAGTACAGTACTTATGTAAATGTACATTCCACCTCTGGGTATATAGGTACTGTATCTCGGAAAAGGAACCGTTGAAATCATTACAGGATCTAAACCGTATACTCGGGAGTCATTCCGACACATAGAAATATGTGTGTGTAGAACGCACCATTTCCAGTGCAAAGCATAGGTGGCCGCGGATGATCTATGCACTTCAATATCTAACCGTTCCACATTTTCCTCGTCGGCTGTGTGGAGTTGACAGGGCTAGAGTTTTATATATAAAAAGGCTAGAGGGGCAAATATGACTATAGTGGGGTTTAACTCAGAGGGGAACGAGCGGGGTGGTGGGGGGTGGGGATTAGCAGAGGAGAGGATTAGCTGAGAGTCTACCAAATAATACAAAGAGTAAAAACCAGAAAACGAATAAAAGCGCAGAGAGAGAGAGAGAGAGAGAGAGAGAGAGGGGGGGGGGGGGGGAGAGGGAGAGGGAGAGAGAGAACGAGGCAAAGTTGAAGCCCGGCTGGGGAAATGAAGAAACGATAGCTGGGAGCGGAGTGGAGTGGAGTGGCGAGCATGCAGGCCTGGAGAAAATGAAGGGAGTCTGCATGGTTGTGACTGTGTGAGTTCACCCCTACTACACATTATAGCGTGCACGCGCGTGTGTGTGAGAGGGAGAGAGAGAGAGAAGGCTTGTGGCTTTTCCAGACACACACACACACACAGAGAGAGCAGAGATGGTGGCTGCCTGTAAGGGGAGGGGAGGAGAGGAGAGGAGAGGAGAGGAGAGGAGAGGAGAGGAGAGGAGAGGAGAGGAGAGGAGAGGAGAGGAGAGGAGAGGAGAGGAGAGGAGAGGAGAAGGGAGGAGGGCCACTGCAGCTGAATGGTGTTGATTGGCCTGTTTGAAAACACATGAACTGCAGAGAGAGAGAGAGAGAAGAAAGGATGGGATGAGAAGAGAAGGGTATATAGGCGCGCACTAGAGAGAGAGAGAGAGAGAAAGGGCGATCTGTGATTTTTCTTTCCTTCTTTTTTTTTTCTCCTCTTAGTGCCACGCCGTGCCGTGCCGCGCTGCAGCCCAAACCACATTAGAGCAAATGAATCCATTCCACCTCCTGTTATGGCAGCGCCCTCACAGGGGGCTCTGGGAGGGGAGGGGAGGGGAGGGGAGGGGAGGGGAGGGGAGAGGAGAGGGTAGGAGGGGAGGGGAGGCTTCAGATATGAAGGATGGAGGGGCGGCGGGGGGGGGGGGGGGAGAATGATGGGCACGGGGAGAGGGAAGGAGGCGAGAAGGAGATGCACGCTGGGTGGCTGTAATGATGTCTGAGGGCAGAAGAAAAGGAGGAGGAGGAGGGAGGGAGGGAGGAGGGGACAGATAGATGGGGAGAGAGAGCTCATCTTTTGAAGCAGAGAGAGAGAGAGATGAGAGAGCAGGTCCCCCGCCGTGCCTAGAGAGCATGCAGGAGAGATGCTTCCTCTCCTCTCCTTCAGCACACTGTCTGTCTGTCTCTTCTTTTACACTGAATAATGAAGGTGATCTCTTGTGTGTGTGTGTGTGTGTGTGTGTGTGTGTGTGTGTGTGTGTGTGTGTGTGTGTGTGTGTGTGTGTGTGTGTGTGGCTGCAGCCATAAGTCCACTCTGCAGTGCAGGGCAGTGCACCGTGCCACGCCACTGCAATGGACTGACTGCACTGCACTGTCCTATACACGTAACGTCACTGCAATGGACTGTCCTATACATGTAACGCCACTGCAATGGACTGCACTGTCTTACACGTAACGTCACTGCAATGGACTGCACTGTCTTACACGTAACGCCACTGCAATGGACTGACTGCACTGCAATACACTGTCTTACACGTAACGCCACTGCACTGCAATGCACTGCACTGTCTTACACGTAACGTCACTGCAATGGACTGCACTGCAATACACTGTCTTACACGTAACGTCACTGCAATGGACTGCACTGCAATACACTGTCTTACACGTAACGCCACTGCAATGGACTGCACTGCAATACACTGCACTGTCTTACATGTAACGTCACTGCAATGGACTACACTCTATACTACACTGTCCTACACACGTAACGTCACTGCAATGGACTACACTCTACTACACTGCCCTACACACGTAACGTCACTGCAATGGACTGCCTACACTGCACTGTCCTGTGGGCGGCGGTGGCTCAGTGGTAGAGTCTCTGCAAGACTCTGGACCCCTAATTTCTCCTGATGTGCTGGTTGGTGCCTTGCATGGTTTCCGCCGCCATCGGTGTATGAATGTGAATGTAATGTACAATCTATGGAAAGTGCCTTGGATAAAGGCGCTATGCACCATTTACCATGTACTACACTGCACGCCACATCACCACTGCACTGTGTATGTATATATATATATATATATATATATATATACACAGTACACAGTATATATATCTTCAAGTCAAAGTGTGAAAACGCTACAGAATTCTAATCTCAGTCATCATGTTGCTTGACTTTACACACACTAAAAACGCTTACACTGCACTGTTTCCGTGAAATTGGGGAGAATTTTTTCACGAAAACTGAGGTTTTCTCTTTCTAATGAGTGTTTGTGTGGTGTGTCTGTCTGTCTGTGTGTGTGTCCCTCTCTCCCTCCCTCTCTCCCTTCCTCCCTCTCCTCCTCCCTCTCTCCCTCCCTTCCTCCCTCTCTCCCTCCCTCCCTTCCTCTCTCCCCTCCCTCCCTCCCTGGCCTTTCCTGCCCCTTCTCTTACATACTCCAGTGCTTTTCATATTACTCTGCTTGTGTTTCTGAGCACTTATTTCTTGCCCCACTTCCCCGGCTTGTTTTCACTCAGGATGGAGAGAGAGAGAGGGGGGATGCTGCTGTTTGTTTGTGGTTGGTTCAGTCTGCTGTGAATCAGAGCTAGCCTCTCACTGCTCTCACCGCTGCGTGTTTAAGGGGAGGATTGTAATATGCACACAGTATAATTGGGACGTGTCATCCTTTGCTTTTGCACCTCTGGTGAAGTGGAGCCGAGTGGAGCGGCTGATTTAAGATGTTATATTTTACGGGGGGGGGGGGGATAGACCCCCTGTGGTCAAAGATGTACAGTAGATATTGGGTTTAAGTGGTTAAGGGGGAAACCCTTATGCAGTCTGTCTCCATAGAATTGTCGATCGACTATTTTCGGTGAAGATATTTTCTGTAAAGTGGGGTGCGTGCGTAGATGGTGCATTTATATAGCGCCTTTATCCAAGGTGCTTTACATAGATTGTGCATTACATTCACCCATTAACACACACATTCATACACCGATTGTGGCGGAAGCCATGCAAGGTACCAACCAGCACATCGGGAGCAATTTGGGGTTCAGTGTCTTGCCCAAGGACACTTCGACATGTAGACAGAAGGAGCCGGGATTCGAACCGCCGACCCATGGATCATTGGACGACCTGCTCTACCTCCTCAGCCACAGTCGCCCGTGCATGCGTGCGTGCGTGCGTACTGTATGCCATAGTGTCATAGTATGTAAGTGTCGTTAATATTCTGTAGAAAGCCTGGAGACTTGGCATTCAGTAATCGGGTGGTATTGTTATGGTCAGATCCACATGGCTGTTGAGACGTTTAACCCCCCTGGTTCAAACATCCTTATCCTAAACATCTCTCGCTCCTCCAGAATCGGCAAGATGGGATGGCAGCTCGGTTCCATGTTCTTGTTAGTCTTTGTACTAAAAGCGCCTATGAGTGCGTGCTCGAGATTGGGGGGGGGGGCGTGTGCGCGCGTGCAGTGAGGGGCGGCCGTGTTCTCGCAGAGGTATGTCATCTGTTATGCAACGCTATGCTTTCTTTTCCGCACCAGGCCTTTCCCAGTGCAAAGGAGAGAGAGAGAGACAGACATGTGTGCATTAGTGGCTCAGTTAGCCTGGACAGTGAAGCGGATAGTTGGACACTGACCACAGTGACACCGACATCATGGTCAGCGCTCACAACCGTGCTTTTTTTCTGGCGGGTTCGACAAGACGGACAGTCGGACACGCAACTAAATTAGCCTATAAATCTGAGGAGGACGACGACGACACCCAACGAAACGCCACCCGGGTTCCACCCACATCACATACTAATCTACTCCTCTCTCTCTCTTCGCCTTTGTCTCCGCAAACAGAGAGGGGTCTTCCTCTGAACGAACAGGCCCTGCATGCAACACAGCTTAGACACACACACACACACACACACACACACACACACACACACACACACACACACACACACACATACACACACACACCCACACACACACACACAGAGTGAGAGAACAGAGCATCAAGGGAGGAATAGCAGAGCTGGGGGGGTGGGTGGGGGGGATAGGTAATCCCACCCTTGTTTGGAGGTGTGTGTTGTGTTGTGGGTGGGTGGGTGCAGGGTGGGTGGGTGGGGGGCTACAGGAGGGGAAACAGTTAATCAATAGCCCACAAGGTCAGACAGCCAGCGTGGCGCGGCGCGGCTAGGAGGAGTGTGCCCAGTTAGTGGTCCGTGGTGGAGCCCAGCCGCCCGGGCCGCGTGAGGGGGATTTGTAGCACTTGTCAGGAGCTTAAAGGAGCCTCTCTCTCTCTCTGCAGACCGCTGGCTCACCGGCTGGCTGCCTGGATGGCTCACTGGGTAACATGAGGTGTGATGTAGGAGAGGAGAGGAGAGGAGAGGAGAGGAGAGGAGAGGAGAGGAGAGGAGAGGAGAGGAGAGGAGAGGAGAGGAGAGGAGAGGAGGGAGGGGAGAGTTCCGCTCAGTGGCAGGAGAGGGAGACATCTTCTGGTCAGCGGGTGACACCGCAGCCTCTGTGGGCCTTATTATAATTCTAACCCACTGAGGTCATACAGTATCTCCCTCTCGGGATGGAAACCTTGTGTGTTCCTCTTGTCAGGAAATGGGACAGGTACAAGTCCTGTTCCCATGCAGGGTCCAATCAATGTGGCTATATCATTTAGTCTAGTGACCAGCCTCTTGTTAATACTTTTGGTCCAATATCTATAAAACCCCACCAGACACACTACACTACACTATGTCTACACAGTGTTTCCTGAATATATAAGGGGAATCTAAAGGTCCTCATAGACCAGGACGGGCAACATTGACAATGGCGAGGGCCACTATATTTCCATTGCATGTTTGGAATTGTAACAAGCTGAAATCTATATTCAGATAATTATCCTGCAGGGCCACATTAAGTGATTGTGGGGGCCCGTATGTGGCCCCTGGGGCCGCCAGTTGCCCAATGTATGTCATAGACTGATGAGCTTTTCGAACAAAACCTGGATTCGACTGTTTTCACTGCACACTCTATACCGTGCGGCAAAAGCAAGGCGTGAGTTTTCCCTTTCTGCCCGCGGGATCAGGTCAGGTCATGGTCGTTATAGCGCTCGCTAGTCGTCTTGTTGAACGGGAGTGTTTTAGCCTAAAGGCTAAGGATAAGGAACAAAACAAAGAAAGAGGGACTTTCTTGGTTTGTTTTGTTCTCCACGTGCAGAAATCCCCCCTGACTCATGCTCTGTCACAGAGGACCAGGTCTCCAGCAAACACCTCGCCACTGAGGTAACTGTACTCTGTTAGCGTTAAGCCCAGAGGATTGTAGAAAATATATATATACGGCTCGCTCTCCCCTTTTGATGTCCTGCCTTTAAGGCCCCAATCGAGGCGGAGGAATTTCAACCTTTTGTGTTTACGCAACCCTTATACTGTGTGTGTGTGTGTGTGTGTGTGTGTGTGTGTGTGTGTGTGTGTGTGTGTGTGTGTGTGTGTGTGTGTGTGCGCGCGCAACCGAATGGAAGCTCCGTCTGTTGTCCTTTCTAGTGTATTCTGCATTTATCCATGAAAAAAAAAACGCAACTCCTGGCTGAGTTAACACATTATAATGTTCTCCCATATCCATCTTGTGGTCTCTCTCTCTCTCTCTCTCTCTCTCTCTCTCGCTCTAAGCGGGAACTCTTTATCAGTAGCGGGCAGCTTTCTGGAGCCCTGCCCCCGCCCCCCTGCATGATCGGGGATTCTCCCAGTTCAGTAGGCGTTTGTGTGTGTGTGTGTGTGTGTGTGTGTGTGTGTGTGTGTGTGTGTGTGTGTGTGTGTGTGTGTGTGTGTGTGTGTGTGTGTGTGTGTGTGTGTGTGTGTGTGTGTGTGTGTGCGTGTGTGTGTGTGTGTGTGTGTGTGTGATGGAACGGTGTAGTGGACTAACACTGATTGAGATAACACAGGGGAAGGGACTGAGGGGCGATGGGGGCGGGGCAGACCGGCTCCATTGTAAAGCCTCTGATATGTGAGCTAAATTAGCTGATATCATTAAGACATTCTTTTCAAACCTTTTCATGTCAAGGACGACCCCCAAAATGACCCCCCAAATGTATTTGGCTGGAGAGACCAATCTCAAGAACATCACGTGCTATAGGGATCTCCTGAAGCAAAGATTTGACTTAAACATTTCTTTGCTTAAAATGATTGAGAGCGAGACAGAAATCCAGACGGATAGAGATCGTGCCACTATAGCTGCCTCTCCTCATGCTCTGAGAACAGAGCATCATATAAATCAACGTGTTCTTCTGTGGCTGATAACCTTGACGGTGAGATGCTGCTCGTCAACGCAGATAGCAGGGTGACGCAACATCCCCCCTTCCCCCGCCGTCTGGAGGACAAGGCCTGTTTGTCACCCCCCACTGAGCCACACTAATGGGCTTCTATGCACACAGAATATAACTCTTCCTTTACTTCCGGACCCTTCCCTAGTATACTTCCTTCACAGCAGGTGTTACCGATGATACTAATGAAAACTCTGTTCCATCTACTCAAACTTCTCAAACTTTTAAACACTTAATATTAATATTAATAATATGATATAATGTAATGTAATGTAATGCTGCTTGAGTTTGTCAAAAGGCACTATAGAGTGCCACGCAGATGAGGTTAGATTTCACTCTGAAAAGCTCCGCCCTTCCATTTCCCCCCAAAACCGGGAGTTATAATTTTCCATTACTACCTCGTGCTGTCAGAATAATTAGGAAGGCCAACAAAATCATAGCAGACAACTCCCATTCTGCACATTGCCGCTTCAATCTCCTCCCATCAGGCAAGAGATATAGAAGTATCAAGAGCTCAACATCTCGCTTCAGAGATAGCACTTACCTCGTAGCCATTAGACATCTGAACTTGACTCATTAGGGAGGTTGGGCTGATGGATGTATGTATGTAGCAATATGCATATAGCACTTTAAAAAACTGAATGTAATTCCTATTCTGCTGGTTTTTGTATTCTTGTTTTTGTATCTATGGTTGTCTGTATATGTTGAGTATGAACCAAGACAAATTCCTATCAACTTGTTGACATGGCAATAAATTATTGAATCTTGAAGTCTCATCTCTCTTTAGAAGCGTTTATATTCCAAACGAAAGTCAGAAATGAGGACGGAACATTGCCGCTCTGATCAAAACCATGGCCAGCGACGTGGATTCAGAGATAATAGACAGTTTTGTCGGTCCGTAAACAAGGAAGTGAACGATGTGCGCATGCGTAAAACATGTCCAGGAGCTGTGCAGTGCAAGGCGTTACACACCCATACGGGGCCATTTGGAACACACTTAAGGCCACTTTGAGACCCACTGGTGTAGCAGAGAGTTAGCCAACATGCACCATAGCAGCACCCTGGATGGAACTGAGCTTTCATTAGTATCAGTGGTAACAACTGTGAAGGAAGTATAGGGAAGGGGCCTAAGTTCTTTCCAATATGGCTACTGTGTGCGTGTAGAGCCTATTGAGGGCAGGGTAAGAGAGAGCAGAAACCTCTTATCTCCTTATTTGAATGGATTTATTTTTATTTTGTAAATGAACGCCTACTTGATCATACTACGTGCAGCGTCACACAAAAGCATGCATCGAAAGTAGCAGATCTGTTGTAGATCGGTTGTAGATCTGCTACTTTTGAATTTGAATGCTGAAAACAAGTAACAGTTTTGGACATGCGAGGTTTCCACCGCCGACAGAGACGACGGTATACGTGAACAAAAAACCCCCCAAAAAGCTGTAAAGTTGTTGTTTCGAGTGTGTCAATGATGAGTGCGAACCGCGAGAGGAGCGCTCCGTGCCAAAGGAACGCCGCTCGAAGGCACGCACCCCTCCTCCTCCTCCTCCTCCTACGCAGGGAGGAGGAGGAGGCACACGCAAACGCGTTGATCTCCTCCACGCACGCAGGGTGTCATGTCGGTGTCACAGAGCCGTCAGTGGGTTGGTTGAAACATTCTCAACTCCCCCGCCGGCTATACAAACAAACAAACTCCTGCCGTTTGTAACCGAGGCCTCTGTCTGTCTCTTGTTGTTGCAGAGTAACAGGAGCTTAATGGCGACCCGCTAGAGTCATCAACATGAACGCGCTACCGTCGATGGATCGGCACATCCAGCAGACCAATGACAGGCTCCTGTGCATCAAACAGGTGTGTATAATGAGGATTCTGTCTCAATTTGACACGACCTCTCCCCTCTCCTCCTTTCCTATCCTCTCCCCTTTCCTCCTCTCCCCTTTCCTCCTCATTCATCCCATATTTCCTCTCTCCTCTCTCGTGTTCTCCTGTCCTCAATCCTTATAAGGGCATGTGTTATAGTCTAACCATTAGCTCCAGTCATGCAGATCATGTTGCACACAGGGTCAGAGAGAGAGTAACGTGCACGCGCGCACGCAGCCACGCGCGCGCACACCCACACACCACAGACGGTCACATAGAGGGAAACGTGCATGTGAACACAGTCAGAGACTTCAAAGGGTTGTGCATACGAGACCAAAAGGTTGCCATCATGACTGCATGAAAAGGCCAGTTCTTCTTCTGTTCTCTCCTCCAGTGCTGGAAAGTAGTATTTATTCACTTAAGTACAATGTAGAGGTCCATGTTAATATGTACAGTATAAGTATTTTTCATTTTTTGAGGGGCGCTAGCCACCCCCTCCAACATCTGGCTTATCTATGGACTTTTAATGTTTGTTTAGAGCTCTTTTGTAATTTATATTTTTTATAGATTCTTTTGCATTTTGACAGCATACAGTACATTGTGCATAAATCAAGTGTCTTCTGTCCCAAAATTGGGTCAGCCCATAGTATGCTGAAGCAAATATACACAACATTCTAAAAAACAGCGCCAGAAGAGTAACAAAAAACATAAAAAATAGACAGCTAAAGAAAACAAAAAAACAACAAACACAAAGGGGGGGGGGGGGTCCTTGGGTTGTACTAACCCTAAACCTATGATTTGGAGGAAGAAAAAAAAACTTGGTCCAAGCATTCATGTTCAGGATACTGGAACTGGACTAGGATCAGACAGCTGCACTTCAGTCAGAACCAGAGAAAAGAAAGACCAGCACACTGTATGATTTGTGTAACTGATGACAAAATAATACTTATGCTTATACAACATGATTTTTCTTCTTGGGATTTAGAATAGTGAACAGTGCTTCTAAAAAAAAGCATGCTGGGAGCTTGTACATCTGCTATTTTTGAACATTTAGACCTTTTTTTTCTCTCTTCTGTGGGTCCCTGACACAAAACCTTTCCAGATCGTGGACCCCATGATATTATCATTTCGGGGGTCCTTGGCATGTGCGATAAACTGAACTCCCCGCTCGCCTGGTGCTATTACAGTATGTTTCTAATAATCTTACTGTAGGATTTGAATGACTTGGTAAGTTCAAGCACTGTTTTTAATGGATCTTGTATGTGCTTTGTCTTTCAGAAATTGTTGCCCTTTAGTATTACTAATCTAGTATAGTCTAAATGTCAGGATTAAGAAGAGTGGAGGAGATGGAAAAGATGGTGAAATTTAAACACTGTTGACAATACAGGTTCTGTGTTTCTTCCCCGTTATAGTGTTGATATACCCTCAGGTGCCCTTGGCTTGTAAACACACTCAAGCTGTACTTTTCAAAAAGAACGAACATGCTGCACTCTCTGTCAACAGACTCATGGGTTGACAGTATATATAAATTGTACTGCAACACAGCTTCAGCACAAACGCAGACTCTGCTGTACTCAGTGGATGGAACAGATATTCTGTCAAAGAGTTTCAACATTTTCTAATAAATTTGAAAAACATCACTCTGGAAGCTCATAGTAGAGCTGTGATTTAAATGTCACGCCCCAAAATACGGAGGCCAGCTGCGTTAAAAACACATCAAATCAGGTGTATAATAGGCTCTATTTTTGTGGAACCCCCTGAAGGAACCATGAGGGTCCCTGGACCACACTTTGAATGACCCACGTGGTGTAACAAGAGTGTTTTCAGTGAGCATCATTTTGGTTAACACTTAACACTGACCTGAAATCAGATACAAAAAATGTTTTCTACATCCTGACAGTTTTCTGAAAAAGCTGTTTCTATGTCAGTCGTTCTTTGATTTTTCAAAAATAGCAGACCTACAATCTCGTAGCGCGCCACTCGGTGGCGCGCTATGACATGAGCTTGTAGATCTGCTATTTTTCAATAGCTAAAGCATAACACAATGCACCAAAAGGGGTTCCCGCCCAAGGATGTAAAGAAGAGGCCCAACTTCTTCCCAATATGGCTGCTTGTGCATAGAGCCAACGTCCATACTGAACGCAGTCTGTCTGACTCTGACCTGAGTAGATGCAGTGAGAGGAGGCAGTGTTGTTTTAGGTTTGGAAGACACAGAGCTCTATTACATGCAGACCAAGTGAACGGTGTATTGTGGGGGGCATATACTTTAGTCTGACGTTACGTACCAATAGTCCCACATACGTGGCCGGTTAAGTCTCACCCGTGGCTTCTATTCTGCGTGCGGTTAGGTTTCTGCATGGCGGCATGAAGAGATTTTTGGAAGAATGAGTGTGTTTCCATCTGATATGCAGTGCACCCGTTTCTGGTGTGTGGACAGACAGACAGACAGAGCTGTGTTGGATCATGCAGGTTGAACAGTGTTTCTGGTGTGGATAGAGACAGACAGACAGACAGGCAGGTATCGTGAAAAGCAGCTTGGCCCTGTCCAGGGCTAAACGAGGACAAACCCATCAGCTCTGCCGGCGAGGGCAAAAAACACGCTTTGAAGTTTGTCAGACGGCTGGCTTCCTTTTGTGTGTGTGTGTGTGTGTGTGTGTGTGTGTGTGTGTGTGTGTGTGTGTGTGTGTGCGTGTGTGTGTGTGTGTGTGTGTGTGTGTGTGTGTGTGTGTGTGTGTGTGTGTGTGTGTGTGTGTGTGTGTGTGCCTCATCACTGGCTCTCTCTCCTTCCCTCTGTCACCTCGTCGTCTCTCTCTGTCCTCTGTCGTCCTCGACACCCCCGCACCCCTCTCTCTCTCTCTCTCACACACACACAGACAAACACACTCACACACACGACAAAGGGACTGTCTCAGCTTTGCGACCCTCTCCTCTCCGTGACTCCACCACCAGGTTTCCATATTTCTGCTGTCCTCAGTCAGTGTCGAGATTGTCAGGCTGTGTCTGGTGCACTGCTGAGTGAGCGCTGCAGAGAGAGAGAGAGAGACAGAGAGAGAGAGAGAGAGAGAGAAAGAGAGAGAGGTGAGTAAGTTGAGGTGTTCCAGACAGCTCCCTCCCGCTACGTGTGTCTTCAGGTCTGATTTATTCCGCCGCCAAGGCCGGTATACGACAATGAAGCCACTTTATGGATTCTCATATCACTCTTCTGGCTTTACCTCAAACTTTCTGCTGTCAGCTATAGGGGCCGACAAATTGAGATAGCCTATATAATATCTATCCTTATCGCGGCGACCTCGCCGCGAAAAGTTTTGAGAGCTGACAGTTCAGTTCAGTGGTGCTCAAACTATTTCATGTCAAGGAGCCCCAGAATTATATGTATTTGGCCGCCGACCCCCATCTGAAGATATGTTGTTCCTTCCGGGGACCTCCCCCCAGAAACAAAGATTTTAGTTAAAAACGTTCACTCTGAAAGAAAATATATGCGCCACATTTTCACGATTTTTCTAAAATAGCAGATCTACAAGCTCATTGAGTTGCATTGGTGTGGTTGACGTTAAAAACCTGTTTTGTCCTGACCCGACCCTTTGGTGTGGTTGACGTTAAAAACCTGTTTTGTCCTGACCCGACCCTTTGGTGTGGTTTGGTCTTTACAATGACTCATAAGTCGGGCTCCAATGTGCACCAAATAAAGCTCCCCATTCAAAACCCTCAGCTCTGCTGCCCCCTAAAGGCAATAGAGAGTATAGAGTCATACGAAACAAGTCGCTTTTCAGTCCCAGATGAGAAGAAGAATAAACACTTTTAAGTTGGTCTCAGTTTCACCGACTGGGAGCGGAGAGAGAGAGAGAGATAGAGAGATTGGATGACATGCAGACAGCTGCCAGGAGGACCAAGGGTGTTATTTTGTGCACTGCAGCCAAAGCCAGACGAGCAGAGCCTGTTTAATTAAGACTAGAGTAGAGACTAGAGGCAGCAATGGCGCTCAAACGTTTTCATGTGGAGGATCCCCATGAAGGGAGAAGTGGATAATGTTGCTCAGGAGAGGGAACTGTTACCCCCGCAACCCGATTCCGGATAATCGGTCGAGGATGGATGGATGGATGGATATGTATTTGGCCACAGAAAGGCTGACGCCTTCCGTGAAAGCACTAAGGTTCCAAGAATGTAGAAACGGAACCAGAACCAAAGTTCTTCTGGTGGAAAAGGAACCAGTCCTAGAACCAAAGTTCTTCTGGTGGAACAGGGGCCTTGCCTTTGAGAAGCAGTGAGTTCTATGATGCGATGATGAGGGTTGAAGGAGGAGAGACAGCGATGGGTATAGACGTGAGGGAGAAGAGAGGTCTTTCCCTTCACGTTCACGTTCTAACTGCCTGCTTGTTGTTGTTTCTTTCCCTTCACGTTCACGTTCTAACTGCCTGCTTGTTGTTGTTTTGTTTCCGTGCAGCACTTACAAAACCCCGCCAACTTCCAGACGGCGGCCACAGAGCTACTGGACTGGTGTGGAGATCCGCGGGCCTTCCAGAGACCTTTCGAGCAAAGCCTCATGGGATGTCTGACGGTATGCACGCACGCACGCACACACACACACACACACACACACACACACACACACACACACACACACACACACACACACACACACACACACACACACACACACACACACAAACACACACGCACACACGCACACACACACACACACACACACGCACACACACACAAACAACAATTATGGGTTCCTTTCTTCTTTTTTTTAGGCACTTCAGACCTGAGCAAAACAGTAATTAAAACAAACACACTGGCTTTATCTCATGTTAACTTGTGGGTGATGTGTCCACTTTGGAGGCCAAACTCCATGAGCCGCCGGTCTGCTAAGAAAATGTGTGAAATGAACCTCAAAGTGCAGACTAGTTTTAAAAGAAATGAAAACACATGGAAGCCCTACGTTTGTCATAAGCCTACATTTGCATCGAGACACAGTCAGTCAAAGGTGTCTTGCAAATGGAAATGTACAATTACCGGTACACATTTAGACTTGAACTGCATGTTCTTATGCAGTGCGACCTCACAAGGTAATAGACAATCACATAGATAGAATGAGAGAGAGAGAGAACAGCGTATTAGTGCCTGAATAAACTAGGATACCAGGTGTAATATAACGTGCACAACAATCACATTCTTAACATTTGTGGTCGAGAAATACAGGTCCAATAGATAAAAGACACGACTGATTGTGTTTGCAATGGTAGCCATTGTCTTGGTCGGTCCGTCGCTAGCATCAATTGAAAAGTGAAGGGGAAGAGTGAAGTGGTGGAAAGTAACCAAGTACAAAGTACTGCTTTTGTGTGCTTTTTCAACCAATGGTCCTTGAGGGGGTTCCAGGTGGTCCCCAGCTAAAGTTTGTAACCAAATTTACCTTTTAGATCTTTAACTCTATACAGTAAAAGGTATAAAGGTTAAATTATTGTTAAACATCTGCATTACGTAATTTGAAAATGTAGAACAAATTGTTATTTTGATCAAGGTTTGCCTGTTGTCTCACATTGTGGACAAAATCCTATCCAACGAAAACAAAATATTCTTTAGCCTTGGGTCTGCAAGGCTAAATCTCATCAGACGGCGGTCCGTGGCTCAAATGCCGAAAAAATAATGGTGCTTGATATGAAAATGGTTTGAAAACCACTGGAGGGGTCACCCCAGCGGTCTATGCTTCTTTAGTTTTTGCCAAAAGGTTCACCAGTTCTTTTCACCAGATGCTAGCCTATAGTAGGTCAGTCAGAACAGGGAGGGGATGGGCTTGCTTGGGCTCATGTGGTTAGGACTTTCCCAGCTGAGAACAGGAGCAGGCTGGCCGTTGTCAGATGTGATGTGACACGGCTGAGCACTGGAGCAGCTGCTGAGGGCTGTTAGGAAGCGCTGACACATGCACAGCACACACGCACACACGTTAGGCCAGTGGTTGGTTCTCAATCTTTCTTTTCATGTCAAGGACCCCCAAATTGACACTAATTAGCCCGCGGACCCCCATTTGAAATGATATGCCAGGGACCCCCCATGAGAGAAGACTATTACGGCTCTAGCAGAGATTCTCAACCCGTTTAATTTCAAGCAACCCCAGTTTGACATGCATTAGGCTACGGACCCCCATGTAATGGCATTTCTATCTCTGGGACCCCCAATTTACAGTATATTGTAAAATCTAAACGGGTCCTTTTGGTTCCATTTGTACACTCAGAGTTACAGACACATAAGGGTCCATTTGGTTCCTAATTATCATTTAGCTGGGGACCCCCGGACCCCACTTTGGGAACCACTGCGTTAGGGCGGCCATTAGGGGGCGCTGACAGAGGTTAAAGTCCTAGCAACCTGCCCGCTGCGACTCTCTTCACTGTGTGCCTGTCTGACACACGCGCACAACACACACACACACACGTGCACATGCGCACACAAGCCACACACGCATGCACGCACCAAGCAATGCACATTGCACACACGCAAGCAACACATGCAAAAGACTTTCATACATTTTAAACTTGGAAGTGGGACATTCTGCATAATCAGTACTTTAAGTACTGATTAAGTACTGATGACAATTTAAGTACATTTTGATGCCAATACATTTGTACATTTACTCAAGTACACTTTGAATTCCAGACTCCAGAATGCAGACTCTATTGCATTATTGACACATTTACTTAAGTAAAAGAATTGGAGTACTTTTTCCGCTACTGGAAATGTTGTCCTGGCCATGTCTATTAATCAAATGACTACTACACAGGCAGGTGTACACACACACACGCACACGTGCGCAGACACACAGTCACAGTCACACACACACACACACACACACACACACACACACACACACACACACACACACTCTGAATGCTGTGAAACACACCTGCAACACAACACATCAAAGCAGGCTAATTACAACCGCAGGTGTTTTATCGCCACATTTTCATCTTTGAATTGAAAAGACGTTTTGTCCTCGTCTCACAGCCTCCTAACCAGATGCCCGAACCACCATTCACTGAAACATTTGTACTTTACTGTCTTTACTTTTACACCGTGATGTGACGCATTGTGAGCTTGTAGATCCGCTATTTTCAAAAGATTTTGTTTGTATCCATTTTGAACTTGTAAAACGGGACATTTTGAACAATATTATAGTATAGGCTACTTGGCACTTTAAGTACATTTTGGTATCAATACTTTTGCAATTTTACTCAAGTACATTCTTTATTCTTGTAACGAGCATTTCTACAGTATTGATACTTTTAAACTTCACCCTTTTTGCAACAAAAAAATATTTTATTAATGACGTTTAGAAGTTTTAGAACAGTTTCCTGGGGGTCTTTATGTGTGCAATATGTGGTTTTAGATATTTTAGATTTTAGTGAGCCACAGCCCAGTGTCTCTGATGTCATGGACATTGGGCTCACTTACTTCCTGGATCACTGAATGATCCTTTAATGTGGATACAGAACCATACAATGGGGACCCCCCCACTGAGCTGCCTCTTAGCACGGCTGTTTCTCATCAGATAAGTCTTTAATCAAGTCTCAGGGAAACAAAATGCACGCTTGAATTCTTATCAGAAGAATTACAGAAGCAGTGCAAGAAAAAAAACACATTTCTACAGTACTTGCCAAATAAATTGTGTCATCATCATTAAATTAGCTCAGTTGGTTATGTTTAACCCTTTTTGGGCGGGAACCCCTTTTGGTATTTTAAGCATCATGTTTTTAAGCAACTTTAGCTGTTGAAAATAGCAGATCTACAAGCTCATAACGCGACACCGAGTGCCGTGCTACAAGCTTGTAGATCTGCTATTTTTGAACAGTTGCGAAACTGTGGCGCACATCTTTGAATATATATTTTTTCAGAGCGAACGTTTTCAACTCAAATCTTTGCTTCTGGAGGGGACCCTGGAACAACATATTTTCTGATCATTCTGGGGGTCCTTGACATTAAATAGTTTGAGAACCACTGACATACAGTAGAAACATATGGTTTTTCAGAAAACTGTCAGGATTTAGAAGGTATTTGTAGAATCGTCTTCAGTCTAAATGGGTTAATGGAATTCTCAATTGAATGCGGTTATCTGTATTCCAGGTTTTTAGCAATGTGAGTGTTTCTTTTATTTTTTTTATTTTTTTCTCTTCAAGGCTGACTCTGATATCTTTAGAGAACATTTCTCTGAATATAAAGCAGCCCACAAGGTTCCTGATATGATATCAAGTTGGGTTTGGCAGGATTTAGCCTCGGAAACCCAGACGTTTTTATTTCCAGGGAGAAAGAAAAAGTCTGGGACCGAGTCCACTTCAATACGGCATAGAGTAGTGCAAACGCCGATCACTCTCTGCTGATTTCTGATCGCCTGCACCTTTGTTAAATTTACGCGCACACGCACACACGTACACACACACACACACTCCTCTCTCTCTCTGTCGCTTAAATTAATTAGTCTCATGTCGCGCAGCTGTGTCTAAATTCTCCTGGCGGATCCTGCCGGGAGCTGCCTATGCCATAGAAAGTATAGGTGGACCCCAGGCTAGGCAGGATTTAACTATGACACACACAGGGTGACGGGGATTTGCTTAACCACTTCAAAAATATGTGCTTTTTCATACGACAAATAGTGACATTATAGAGGGGCTTTCTTAAAGCTTGTAAAGTAATTGCAGTGTAGTAGTAAAAAGTACATGATGTGCCTCTGAAATGTATTGGCTGGAGGGGAATAAGTACAATTGTATCAAGCATAACAAGAACATGGAAATACTCGAGTAAAGTAAAACTAGCTAAAAATGTGACTTTTGTTGTAGTTGTAAAAGCTTCTCCTTCTGACTCCTATAAAATAAGTATGTGCAGTCTGAGCTGTCACTGTTTCACCTGATAACTCTGTCTGCCTCCCAGACGCACACACACACACACACACACACACACACACACACACACACACACACACACACAGACCTCCTCATGCACAGCGAGCGAGCGACGGATCGCAGCGTAGTGCGAGAGACGTCAGTGTAGTGACATTTTTATTCTGGAGTATTTTTAGCAGCAGATTCCTACAGCGAGCAAACCTTTTTATTCATATACGCACCATTCAGCTGTGTGTGTGTGTGTGTGTGTGTGTGTGTGTGTGTGTGTGTGTGTGTGTGTGTGTGTGTGTGTGTGTGTGTGTGTGTGTGTGTGTGTGTGTGTGTGTGTGTGTGTGTGTGTGTGTGTGTGTGTGTGTGTGTGTGTGTGTGTGTGTGTGTGTGTGTGTGTGTGTGTGTGCGTGCGTGCGTGCGTGCGTGCGTGCGTGGCACAGATGTTTTGCTCAGTGGTGGAAATAGTGTAGCCTACTCACATGTAATACTTAAGTACAACTATCAATACTGCAACAAGATCTACAAGCTGAAGTATATTCCGTATAGGGCTGAAGTGGTTAATGTATGTTCTGTAATCATAATTATTCAAACCTTGGCACGGTGTGTGAATATATTGCATTGTTTGTAAAGCACTTGATATACAGTCTTCCAATGAACCATTTACCATTTTATTCTAACAGCCATAACATGGCCCTTGAGCGAGCGAGCGTGCCTGCGTGTGCGTGCGTGCCCTACAAGTGATATCACAATGTTCAAAGCAGTATAGGGGACACGGTGAACTGGTTTTGTTTCTCTTAAAAGAACAAACAAAACAAAAAAAACATGTATAAACAAGCTCAGGATATGAAAGTCCCACTGACCCGCCAACCATGGCATTTTATTACGAGACTAAAATACAGGGCCCTGAATTATGTGTTCTCGGAGGGGGATTATGATGCCGAAAAACGGGAGCTTAAACTGTTCAATCCCTGTTGAATCTAAACCTGTGGTTGGGCTGCCTGCCGTTTATATATATATAAAAAAAAAGATTGACACGGACATGATTTGACTGACTGTCAGAAAGATGTCAGTCTTGTCAGATGCCGGAGTGGGTCGGTAAGTGAAACAGATTCACTTAACTTCGTCCCGGGAAATGCTTTTTCCTCGTGTTTCTTTGCTTCTTCCGTGTGAGCGTGCAGGTTCTTTGGCAGACAGACAGACGAGGCTCCAGAGAGGATCTTGACAGGCTGCTCTCGTTCAAAGTATCCTATAACGCTATTAGAAGCGTCACGTCTTTGAAGTCCCACTTTTAGTACGACGCGACGCCTCACGTCGTCCCCGTCGGCTGATAAACCTCGTATCTCCATGTCACAAGTTAGTACAGTACAGTACAGTACACAGGTATAGGGTTGGTAATGTACGTTTTAGTTATTAGTTAACTAAAGTTAAGACTTACAGTGGAGTAAAAAAGTACAATATTTGCCTCTGAGATGTATGTACTTCAGTAAAGTAAAAAGTACAGAACTTGAGTAAATGTACTTAGTTACTTTCCACCACTTATTAATGCCATACTTCGTTATTCTATAGTGTCACACAAAATACAAAATTGCCGCAAGATCTGCAAATTTTTGCAGGCTCTTTTTCCCATTGTCTGAAAAGTAACGATTTAATTGGACATACAAGGTTTCCTCGGGCGACAGCGAGGATAAGATCTCTTGTTTTACTACTAATAGCCTTATCGCCTCTCTGTGGCAGAGATGGGTGTGTGTGTGTGTGTGTGTGTGTGTGTGTGTGTGTGTGTGTGTGTGTGTGTGTGTGTGTGTGTGTGTGTGTGTGTGTGTGTGTGTGTGTGTGTGTGTGTGTGTGCGTGCGTGTGCGTGTGCAAACATGCCTAAGAGGCACCCACTTTGACCTTGTTGTGTTTTTTGGACACACATCTGTTGGCACTTGGCAGATGAAGCAAAGAGGTTTTCCACCTATAATAAGGATCTAACTCCTCGTCTCACCTCCCGAGCTCTGTTGTTTATCTTTCACTTAGCGTCCATCTTTATTTCACTTGGTGTGAGAGTCGGTTTGACGCCTGCATGGACACAAACGCATAAATGGATAAATTCTTTGAGGACCAATGCAACAGAGTACCATAGTAGTACAATATTTACCTAGTTTATTTTCTTTTTAAATTTTTAATCAAACATACATGTAAACGAAACGACTGACTACCTAAGTTTATTTTCAATACTTTTACTTCTACTCCACGACATCTCAGTAGAAAATGTACTTTTAATCCACTACAATTATTGTCTCCACCAGGCCGAAGGCATGGGGAGAGAGTATGTTTTGCACTCCGTCCGTCCGTCCGTCCGTGCGTGCGCCTGTGCGTGCGCCCGTGCGTGCGTGCATGCGTCAGAATAATGTCAAAACAGGCCAGCTCTATATATGGATCCTGGGGGCAGGGGCCCGGTCCAGAGCCCGGGCAAAGGCCTTTTTGGGGACGTTTCTGCACTCCCTGTGGTGGTGTGGAACGTGTGTGTCAAATTTGAAGTCGGTGGTGCGAACGGTTCTTGAGTTACGTGGATTACAGAGACGTGGTGCATTTATAGTTAGATTAGATTAGATTACAAAACATACATACCCCTTATATTTACTTCAGCTATTTGAAAATAGCTCGCTGTGTGACACACTGTGAAAACGTCTGAAATGGGAAATTCCACATACAGTAATGAGTTGCTTAAATGTTGGTAAATGTCGAATACAGGACTTTTACTTGAGTATTTCTATACATACATGACGGTATGATGATAATAAAATAAAAAATTAAACTGTGTACTTTTTTCCACCACTGGCATAAATTACATATTAGGCATAACCTCGAGTCTGTGTGTGTGTGTGTGTGTGTGTGTGTGTGTGTGTGTGTGTGTGTGTGTGTGTGTGTGTGTGTGTGTGTGTGTGTGTGTGTGTGTGTGTGTGTGTGTGTGTGTGTGTGTGTGTGTGTGTGTGTGTGTGTGTGTGTGTGTGTGTGTGTGTGTGTGTGTGTGTGTGTGTGTGTGTGTGTGTGTGTGTGTGTGCGTGTGTGATGTCTGTGTTAAAGGTCGGAGGCGTAAACTGGCAGCTCAATATCGCTGCTTCTCAGCGGCTGAAAAGATCAGCAGCGTTTAGACACAGACAGGATTAAGATAACTTCAGTGCTGTGCTTACTTGTTTTCTTAGCATCCATTATTCATCCAACTAGATGAATATTTCACAGTGCTGCTCGAGAAAGTAAAACCCTCCCTCATTGGCCCTTTTCTAGATAAATAAATGATATATATATATATATATATATATATATATATATATATATGTATATACAGTGTTGTATGACAGTGTTTCACAAACTTTTTAGCCTGTGACCCAAAATTGCCATTAATGGTGTAAGAACAAATTGCACCCTTTTCACCTTGGCCTATTATAGCACCACCAGGAGGCCACAACCTGACCTGGCCTGGTGGAGACCTGTGACCCGAATTCTAGTTTTATTTTATTTTTTTCAATTAACTTTTTATTGAATTTTACAATACATACAACAAAAACAATACAAGACAATATACGTACAATACACACAAGGGGAGATATCATTATCTGCCTCTCTTCTCTATTGATGATCATAATACATACGTACCTCAAATAGGTGCATCTGCTTCTACAGGTTAAACAGATTTAACTGAATGTAAACAAAATCAGGTCTTATGGTAGAGACATGAGTAATCCATCTATCTGTGAAGACTTCATTCAACCTGACCTCTAAAGCTGAATTTAATTCTCTCCATAATAAATAGAGCTGCTATTTTTGACACTTTTGTGTGACGCTTTAGTAGTGTGATCAAGTAGGGAATTAATTTAGGGAACAAAAAGAAGAAAACCAAAGTTAGTCAGCCTCGTCAGCAACGATACGTGAATACAGCTCCATGCTGTGAGTTTATTTTGTGCCTCTGAGAGAGTTTGGATTCCTGCTGAGAACAAAATGATTTGCCAAAATTAAAACACAAACGAGGGCCAGGATGCAGATGCATTTTGTTACTAAATTAAAAGTGCCAGTAGCAGTAGTACCCCGTATAAAACTGTACTGTACCATACTGATTTAGTATAGGACACACAGTCGCTGGCTCACCCACTCTGCCATGCTGTTATACTGTGGCACAGTGGTAGTATTTCATGAACCTTTCAAAGTAGCAGATGTAAGCTGCGAGTCTGTAAATCTGCATTTTGAAAAGTTTTGAATAATGTTTTGAATATTGTAGCTTTTTCTTTAAACACGAACACATTGAACAGGTTCTCTTTTTTTGGCGGCGGGGGGCCCTTGCACAAAACATTTTCAGGTGTGTGTAAATGTGTGCGTCGTTGACATGAAATAGGTTCAGACAAACTGCCTCTTATAGCTATTAAGACCTGTGTCACTTTAGCGTTTAACCACATGAATGAACCATTATTTTATACTTTAGCTATTGAAAAATAGTAGGTACCCTCACAAAAACATGCAGTAATCCTGGTCTCTAAACTGCCCCCCCCCTGGCCAGCCGGGGCGCCTGATGGAGGGGAAAGGAACTGGTTGGAATAACGTGTTCCTTCCACGCACTACGTCCAACCAAGGAAACTCCTCCCTGTCAGGTGTAAAGGAGCAACTTGGACACTCAGGCATGAAGGGAGCATGAGTTAAGTCCGTTGCTCTCCCCAGGCTGGCGGAGGGTGTGTAGAGCCCAGGATCACAGTAGATGATTGGCACAGGGGTGAAAAATGGGTTACAAAATCGTGGGATAAAAAATATATATAAAAAAAAAAGAAAAATAGCAGATATATAAGATATATATCTATATGTATGGATGGATGTATATGCCGCCGTATCGTGAAAATGTGTACAAATCATTGAAGATATATTCTTTCACAGCACAAGTTTTTAAGTCACATCTTTGCTTCTGCAGATGGTGGTCGGTGGCCAAATTATAGAAAATATTTGGCGGTCCTTGACATGAAAAAGTTTTAGCACCGCTGATTCGTTTTTCAGAAAACTGTCAGGATTTAGAAGTAGTTTTGTTGAATCTATTATTAAGTATTGATTATGGATCATGGCCCTCTGTCGTCCTCATTCAGGTGGTGAGCCGGGTGTCCGCTCAGCAGGGCTACGACCTGGACCTGGGCTACAGGCTGCTGGCGGTGTGCGCCGCCAACAGAGACAAGTTCACGCCCAAGTCCGCAGGTAAGACCACGGCGGTTCCCAACCTCATCTCCTGAAGAGTCCACGCCCCACCCAGTGGTTAAGAGGGGACGGGTGGGCCCATAACATATACTCCTGAAGAGTCCACCCAGTGGTTAAGAGGGGACGGGTTGGTCCATCGTCGCTGTCAGGAAGAAACCTGTTCTCCCAATGTTTGTTTGTTTGTTTATTTGTTTTTGGGGGGAGGGGGGATTAACACCCCTACCTGATCAAACTACAACTTAGATAGATATATGGATAGATACTTTATTTGTCCTTTCGGAAATGTGTTTTGTGCCAAGCAGTCATCAGGATACAAAAGACACATACACAAACAAACAGATCACACGTACAGTACATAATAAACGAAACAATGCTAACAAAAGGCTACCAGTCATAGTTCCAAGAGGCATCACAACTGAGATGGCGCCTGCTTGTTCATAAGTCCTATACTTATGGGAACAAGAAACAACAAACGCTTCACAGAAAAGCATAACAATTTGAATGTAGCTGATCTGCAACTTTTCAATTTGAATCCTAAAGGTTTTGGACGAAATGAGGTTTCTTCCACCCGACAGAGACGATACATATTTGTTATAAAGTTATATTATAATTAGAATGATGATGGTCTTTTGCCTATTTTTTGGGGACCCGCTTGCAGTACCCTCCCAGGTTGGGACAGAACCTGTCCTATGTGCTGTTGTTCACTTGTCTTACATCGATTGATGATGGTCCTCATGACTTGTTCTATAGTAAAACAGGCAAACTTCAAAACAAAGTGAAGCGGTCGAAATCACACACTGTATTTTCTTTCTCATATTTCTCATCCGGGGGAAAATGCTGCATTCGTGACTAAACTCAGGGTTAGGGATTCACATATAAGTAAATGAATGTTATGATTTGGTGTCCAGACACTCTCATTATGTGTAGTGTTATGATGATCTTTCTTGGAGCTGGACAGATATCTCATTATGTGTGTTATTATTATGTATTATTATGGATGTTAGGCGTAGAGTCACTTTGGTCCTTGTGTAGCCGAGAGGCTCAAAGCCTGAAAAATAGAAAAGATGCAAGACTGGCTCAGATGCAATGTAATGTATCATGTTTATTTGAGAACGCTGACGCGTTTCGGCAAACAGCCTTCTTCTTCCGAGCAGACTAAAACCCTGAGCACCCACTGCCTTAAACCAAGGGCAGTTTCCAGAAAAAGCGCACCTGTTTTTCTCTCTTTGATATCTCCCCTTTTTTCCTTTAGGCAAGTGGATAAGGTATTTGGCTCTATAGTGTTCCTCCCGTGCTTGATTCATTTTGATTGAAGTATTTATTAACAGTTTGCAGAATTACAGTACATTTCAAGCACAACTCAATACAAAAACTGTTAACTGTGAGTGGACAACGCCATAAAGCATTACACTTGTTTACAACCGTTTTCAATTCATTATAACATTTAGAGGCGTACAAATATACACTACGCCAAAAACAGGAAATCATCATAAAGGAGGTAAAAAAGGGGGGAAATAGTGAGGGGGAAAAGGGGTGGGTGGGGGATTCAGATTTTACGGGGGCCAGTTCTGAATGAGAGCGGTTTTGAAGGAGTCAAGGGATTTGCATGTCTTAATGACAGTTGGTAGGGCGTTTGTGACATAGGACCGAAATGAATTTAGTCCCTTTTTTGTGCCGAATCTGGGTTGCACTGTGGTTTGCCCGGGAGACCAGGGTTCGAGTCCCGGGCGGTACACTTCATGCAAGTTCAAAATGTGGAAATGACGTACAGTACAACAGCAGACACGAGAGTCTCGTTGATTGATTGAATACTTTATTAGTCAGAAATGTAAACGTCATATTGTACAGTCAGACATTTAGGCTAAAAGGATTACGGAAAGAAAAGTATTGGCGACTTGTTCCTAATGATTGTTGTGTATATACTTTAAAATGCCACACATGAGTGTTGTGTATAATTTCTTTAACCGATTTAGACCTGAGGATGCATCTGTGTCCCCTTATAGCTTTTAACAACTTTAACCATTATTTTAAACTTTAGCTGTTGAAAAATAGCAGATCTACAAGCTCATAGCACGGCACAGAGTGCTGCACTACGAGCTTGTAGATCTGTTATTTTTTTTAAATGAATGAATGAATATATATTATTTCAGAGCGAACGTTTTTTTTTCTCAAATCTTTGCTTCTGGCGGGTCCCTGGAACAACATACTTTCAGATGGGGGAAATACAGATATTATCCACCACTGATATAGAAACATAGGCTTTTCAGAAAACTGTCAGGATTTAGAAGACATTTGTAGAATCTGGTCTCGGGTCTTGATAGGCTAAAACGCCACAGACAACCACACATTCAGTATGTGAGAGTGTTGTGTATTATTTTAAAACGCCACAGACAACCACACAGAGTGTTGTGAGGGAACAGATATTTTTAGTTGCCATTAAACATTCATGAGCCATTGAGACGAGCTGCACCGTTTGGCAGATCCACACAAAAACAGTCTACTCAACACTCTTCATACTTCTCCTTATAACACACAAAGCAGTGGTGGGAAAACTACTCACATTTGTTTTGTTTTTTACTAAAGTAAAAGTATATCAATACTGCAATGTAGAAGTAAAAGTCTGGATTAAAAAAATCCTTGAGTACTTTTGCAACCAGATCTTATTTTAATGATGTTTGGGAGACAAGACACACTTTCCTGGTGTTTTTATGTGGGTAATATGTGTATTTAGATATTTTAGTATTTCCAAGTGTCTATGATGTCGTGGACACAAAGTCTCACAAGGAGGAGCAGTGCACCAAAGCATTATAGTAATTGTAGTCCAGGAAGGAAGTGAGCCCAGTGTCCATGACATCATGGACACTGCAGGGCTCACTTCCTTCCTGGAAATACTAAAATATCTAAAAACACATATTACCCACATAAAAACCCCAGGTAAGTGTTTCTTGACTCCCAAACATCATTAAAATAAGATCTGGTTGCAAAAGGGGTGAAGTGTCCCTTTAACGTACCAAAAGTAGCCTACTTATGGTGCAGAATATCCACTTTCACAAGTTTTCAAATTCTTTTAAAAATAGCAGATCAACAAGCTCACATGCATCTCATCAAGACGCATTGTGAGCTTGTAAATCGGCTATTTTCAAATTGCCAAAATATATAGGGCTGAGGTGGTTAATGTGGGAATCACAATTTACAAAGTAACTAGTAACTAAAGTTTGCAAATAATTGTAGTGGAGTAAAAGTAAGTAAGTATGGAAAAGTGGACATTTTAAATCCTCAAAATGATTTGCTTTACACCACTGACACACAGTGGTGCAAAGTAACATCAGTAGTTCTGTACTTCTGCAGTACAATATTCATGTACTTTTACTTATGTCTTGAATACAGGCCTTTTGCTTGTAACAGAGTATGAGTAGTTGAGTACTTTTACTTAAAAGTAAAAGAGAAATGGAGTGCTTCTTACAAACGCACGCATGCACACACACACACACACACACACACACACACACACACAGGTGCAGTAAATGCTATCCTCATACTTTTTTTCCTATCAAATCCAATTTCCTCCGATCTATACGCGCTCAGTGCTGCTGGAACGGCCCGTTCTTCTCCTGCATTATTTGTCAAAGTGAAACGTGTGTGTGTGTGTGTGTGTGTGTGTGTGTGTGTGTGTGTGTGTGTGCGTGTGCATGCGTGTGCGCGCGTGCGCATGTGGGTGTGCGTGCGTGTGTGTGTCGGGGTAGGGGGGTATGGGTGTGTGTGTGGGTAGATGGAGAGGTGTGCAATGTGCATGATGCGTGCTGGATCACTCAGTCTTGGCTGACAGGGACCTGAGTCACCTGACAAGAACTCAGGCAGTCAGTCAGTCAGGCAGGCAGGCAGGCAGGCAGGCAGTCAGTCAGGCAGTCAGGCAGGCAGGCAGTCAGTCAGTCAGTCAGTAGGGTCAGGCAGTCAGTCAGTCAGTCAGCCAGTCAGTAGGGTCAGTCAGTCAGCCAGCCAGTCAGTCAGCCAGTCAGTAGGGTCAGTCAGTCAGCCAGTCAGTAGGGTCAGTCAGTCAGCCAGTCAGTAGGGTCAGTCAGTCAGCCAGCCAGTCAGTAGGGTCAGTCAGTCAGTAGGGTCAGTCAGTCAGCCAGTCAGTAAGTAGGGTCAGTCAGTCAGCCAGCCAGTCAGTCAGCCAGTCAGTAGGGTCAGTCAGTCAGCCAGTCAGTAGGGTCAGTCAGTCAGCCAGCCAGTCAGTCAGCCAGTCAGTAGGGTCAGTCAGTCAGTAGGGTCAGTCAGTCAGCCAGTCAGTAAGTAGGGTCAGTCAGTCAGCCAGCCAGTCAGTCAGCCAGTCAGTAGGGTCAGTCAGTCAGCCAGTCAGTACAGTCAGTCAGTCAGCCAGTCAGTACAGTCAGTCAGTCAGCCAGTCAGTACAGTCAGTCAGTCAGCCAGTCAGTTGCTACTTTTATGTCACTTATTGTTTTTTGATGTTGTTGTTCAGCACTTCATGGTCTGTCTCTGGCAAACAATGTGCTTTATAAATAAACATTTGATTTGATCTGATCTGATACCAGACAGACACTTATCGTCGCTGTCGGGGCTGAAAACCTTGTATCTCCATATTATTTAAACATTTAAACCTTTTGTTGTTTTTACCTAAAGTAAATCAGTGGTTCTCAACCTGTGGGTCGGGACCCAATAGGAGGGTCCCCAGATGATTTATTTGGGGGCTGATTCCGTCGTCGCTGCTTCCGAACAAGGTCGAATAACGTCACAGTTTCATAATAAGGGGAAGTGCCGTGACAAGGCAGCGGAGCTCTCTGAAACCATATATCTCTTAATTCCACCTATAAGCTACTTGATTGTACTACACGCAGCGGCACACAACATAGCATCAACAGTAGCAGATCTGCAAGCAGATGTATTTTTTTAATTAGAATCCTGACAAATAATAGTTTTGGACATTATGAGGTCTCCACCGGACAGAGACGATTTATTTGAGCACTGAACTTATGTAGATGTATTTATTTGCACACTGTACTTAAGTAGATTTATTTATTTGAGCACTGTACTTATGTAGATTTATTTATTTGAGCACTGTACTTAAGTAGATTTTGAGTATCTGTATACTGTATACGGGCTCCATTTTCGTCACCGCTAAACCTAAAGCTAACCGCTAAAAATCCCTAAACTTCCAGTCTACAAGCTCACAACGTGTCAATGTAGATTGAACTATTCAAAATTGTTTTTTCAAAATAGTAAAAATGGCAAAATAAGTTTATTGATAAGGGGTTTAGCGGTGACGGAAATGGTGCCCTAAATCTCTACTATTTTCCACTAGTATTGATAAAGTATGTGATTACCGGTATTTGAAAAGTTACCAAGTACTCCCTGGTACTTGAATGCAAGTACAGAGGAACTTTCACTTGTAGTGGAGTGACATTTGACCAGGAGCATCTCTACTTTGACTCAAGTACTGCAGGTTGAGAGTGGTTTATTCACTATATAGACGTCAGTGCATGATATTGATCTCTCTCTCTCTCTCTCTCTCTCTCTCTCTCTCTCTCTCTCTCTCTCTCTCTGTGTGTGTTGGGGGGGTTAATGTAATGTGATTGTAGTCCAGGCAGGCATACTGTCTGGGCCAGCTGACAGTCTTCATCTTGTCCCGGCCAGCTTGATGCTCCTAGGATCTAATAGACGCCCAGGCAGCAGACAGACAGAGCCAGGCTTTCAGGAAGAAGGGCTTTGTTTACGCATGGCCGTACAAATGGGAACTGTGGTTGTAATTACACCACTGAGGGAGGGAGGGAGGGAGGGAGGGAGGGGAGATGAAGAAGACAGCCATCCTACAGTGTGCCCTACACCGCCACAGAAACATTATGGTTCTTACTGTACAGTACACCCACAGAAACATTATTACAACTTTACTGTAAAGCAGTGGCTCTCAACCTGTATGCAAAATACCATTATTGAATCAAAGGTCATCATCAAAGTATACTATATCATCACATAGTATAAGACAGGGGAATAAATGTGAAAATGGCCGATCTGCTATACTGTAGCTCACTAAGCCTCGCACCTATACTGTAGGCTGCTAAATCCCGACGACCTTTGCTGCGTGTCACTCCCCATCTCTCTCCTCCCATTTCCTGGCTGTCAACCTACTGTACACTGTCAAATAAAGGCAGGTAGGGGACTAGGGGTACAGCGGTGGACAGTACTATCACTACACCCCCCCCCCCCCCCCCCCCCAAGACTGCTATTTTGCACTTTTGACTCTTACTACATTTATAAGCACACAAGGTGCCCCTGGGACCCAAACTCACAGAAATACAGTTCATAATTAACACACTTATAGGCAAGGGAAGGAAGGTGTATTTGTATAGCACATTTCACTGTGCTTTACATGAAACATTATACGCAAAGGGAACTTTTCTATTTCAGAAACAAATGTGCAAATACACAACTAAGAGAAGCTACTGGCCACTGCAACGCAGTACTACTGTACAGTAGTACACTACTACTGTACAGTAGAACAGTACTACTGTACAGTAGTACAGTACTACTGTACAGTAATACTGTATTGTACAGTGGTACAACACAGCCATGCATTAAGAAAGACACAGAGGGGCCTTTGGCTTTATTCACCAATACAGCTAAGTCAGCACAAAACACTGCCATAAAAATGTCTTATGTGCTGCATGCTTGTGTACAGTGTGTGTGTGTGTGTGTGTGTGTGTGTGTGTGTGTGTGTGTGTGTGTGTGTGTGTGTGTGTGTGTGTGTGTGTGTGTGTGTGTGTGTGTGCACGTTTGTGCGTGTGTGGTTGTATTTATATACAGTACCTGTGAGGGCCACACGTCGCCCACAAGTACAGTAGAAAAAATGTAAATAAAACAGCGTTACATGAAGAAATATGGCATTCCTAAATATCGCCGTCTTACAAAGGATGTTATGCGTGCCTGTGTGTGTGTGTGTGTGTGTGTGTGTGTGTGTGTGTGTGTGCGTGCGTGCGTGCGTGCGTGCGTGCGTGTGCGCATGTAAAAGTGCAGCCCTAGCACAAGCCAGCGTCAGCCAGCGTGGCGACATGGGGGCTGCACATCCTGACACCTGAGAGCCCAGACGAGAGAGCAGGAGTCTGGGATGCTCCGTGTCTGGAGACTCCTTACAGGATGGAGGATGGAGGGGTGGGGGAAGGGCCCCGTACCGCACTGCTGATCAATCACACCCAATATTTATCCTGCTTGCATCCATTCCTATCCTGTACCGTTGAGGTTATTGGGGTGGTGGGGCATTGATAAAGAAAGCACTTATTACGTTATCAATTATTTTGCCCGCAAGAAAAGAAACGTTTTCGACTCCCTCAGCAAAGTTTTACTCGATTTGCTTATGCCGCAGCTAATCGAACTGATTGATTTAATTTGAATAATAATAAGCTTTTAAGGTCTCCCGTTTTGACTACGGGTACTATATTTCCTGACATCGCTGTGTGAGGCATTAATCGATTAATTAACTCATTAATGAATCACTAATCGATTAATTTATATAGTGTCGCTGTCAGCCTCCACGTTCTAACTTGTGTTGTGTTTCGCCGTAAATCAATGCCCTACTTGGTCCGGGGACCCCCAGGGGTCCTTGAGGGAGTTCAACGGGTCCATTTGGTTCCATTTGTACGCTCTCAGAGTTAACTCTCTCACTCTCAGAGTTAAATTAACATTGATCTTACAATACAAATTGCGGTCTCAGAGGCTGAAATGCTTAATTAGCCTAATTCAGGTCAAGCCGAGGGCCCTTGAAATGAAAATGGTTGAAAATAACTGCTAGAGCCGTCAAAATCTTCTCTTATTGGGTCCTTGGCATATATTTTCAAATGGGGGGAGGGGGGGGGGGGGGGGTCGCAGGCTAATGAGTATAATTTTGGGGGTCCTTGACATGAAAAGGTTTGGGAACCACTGCTCTAGCTAAAAGCAGCAGCTCTGCAAGCTCCAACCTTTGAGCTTGCAGAGCTGCTACTTTTGCTGTTTTCGAATTTGAATCCTGAAAAGTAACAGTTTTGACATAATGACGTTTCTATATATATATATATACAGTATATATATATATATAAAATGTTATATATGTATATATATATATATATATATATATATATACACATCGTCTCTGTCGGGTGGAAACACCTACAGTTTACTTGCAGTAGGTACTGTAGCGTTATCATCAGGGCACGATCCAGGAAGACATGACACACCGACCGCGCGCGCTTTATAGAGGTTCCATCACTTAGTCATCAGCCATGAACATATAGGACCACCTCTGAGTCACACTGTGAGGGATGACACCCACACACGCACGCACTTTTCACAAACTGATGGAGTATATTATAGTACATTGTGGGATGTATATTGAGATGGCAGGTATGTGACATTGAAAAGGACAAATCAAACATATGGGACACTTTATTGGAACACAAAAAAAATCGCTACAGCCTCAGTAATGAACCAGTGAAATTAGGGTATTTTATGATGCCTCTGATAGGGATTGCATTGGCAGCTGCAGTACAGCGTTGTAACGGACCAGAAGTGGGACGCTGTATCATTTGGGGGCGTGAAATGTGTAGTCCCCGTGTGTCTCTATCAGGATCGGATGGGGAACGATCGGGACATCCCTAGTGGGTAACTAGCACTAACCGTGTCAGAGGAGCGTCACCAAAGGGCCATTAAACAAACCGCTGCAATGTATTAGTTTGTTTGTTTTCTTTTATTTGTTATTGTGTCTCTCTAAATTGTCTGTCGGTCCCGATAGTATCTTCTGTGAAAACAATACAGAGAACATATGCCTATACTGTAGTGCCTGTAGTACCTGTAGTTAATCCAGCGTGAGCTGTCGTAGCGTACCGTACCGGGTCACAATGTCAAGTTGAACAGACAGCCCATGAGAGATTAGTGGCGTGTCAGTGTATGTGTGTGTGTGTGTGTGTGTGTGTGTGTGTGTGTGTGGTGGGTGGGGGGGGGTTGACATGCTTTAATTCAGCGGACGTGTCAGCCTGCTGTCAGCAGAGCTGTCCGTCTCTGTCTCCAACGTCCATTTGTTGTCCTTCGTTTCGCTGCGTAAATAATGGCCTCTTTCATTATCATGACAACTTATCCACTTTTCTTGTCGGCTTTCTCTCTTCTCTCTCTCTCTCTCTCTCTCTCTCTCTCTCTCTCTCTCTCTCTCTCTCTCTCTCTCTCTCTCTCTCTCATACATGCTGTACGTACACTACTACCAGCTGTTTGTACCCTGTGGGGGGTAGCATCGGGTAGTAGAGTTGCCGGATGGAAACTGCAAGGTTTCGAATCCGTCTCCCCCAGAGTTAGTGTCGAAGTGTCCTTGAGCAAGACACTGAACCCCTAATTGCTCCTGATGTGCTGGTTGGTGCCTTGCATGGTTTTAGCTGCCATCGGTGTATGAATGTGTGTGTGAATGGGTGAATGTAATGCACAATCTATGGAAAGCGCCTTGGATAAAGGCGCTATATAAAAAAAAAAAAATACCATTTTTTACAATAGTATAGTGCAGTGACATTTTAAGGAATTTTTAAGACCTTTTTAATACCTACAAAACATGTAGTGGGGAAAAAAGAAAGAAGACTATTACTGCATCAAAAGTAACAAACAAAACATTGGCCAAATTGTCACATAATGTAAGAAAGAGGCTAAATATTTATCTGTAGAACTGAATCAAACTAATTTGAATGTCCCAACATTCCTACATTTCAGGTGCTTATTATTGGTGGCGGGGCGTTCACATATGTGTACGCCGATTCTACAAATGCCTTGTCTAAATCAGTGGTGCAAAATGACACCCCCCCCCCCACACACACACACACACACACACACACACACACACACACACACACACACACACAACTCTGAACATGTTTTGTGCCAAGGAGACCACCAGAAGAGAAGTGTTTTTTTTGCTTTTTATTATTATTATTACCATTGGTGTGTGAATTTGGGAAGTGAGGACGCTGGCGTCGACTGTTCGCCGCTTCACCTCCCAATGTATGAATGAATGAATGAACTATTGTGAAGCGCTTTGAGCACTTGCCTTTTATAGCGCTTATAGAAAAGCGCTATAAAAATGTGTTATTTGTTATTTAAAAAAAAATGTGTTATTTGTAAGCAAGTGAGCGTTTGTAGGGTCAACTCTGGGTTACAGTAAAATAAATCTGTACTGTGTCACATCAATAGCAGTGAGTTCTAGGCCTGCTGAGTGACGAGTGTCAGAAGTTGACACATGAAGCTGTTCAGAATGTCTTAACCCATTTAGACCTGAGGACGATTCTAAAAACATGTCTTCTAAATCAGTTTTCTGAAAAACCTATGTTTCTGTGTCAGTGGTGCTCAACCTTTTTCATGTCAAGGACCCCCAGAATAATCTGTATCAGATGGACCCCCATCTGAAACTATGTTGTTCCAGAGACGTCCCCCAGAAGCTAAAAACATTCACTGTGAAAGAACATATATTCGAAAGATTTGCGGCACATTTTCACCATTTTTCAAAAATAGCAGGAGCTTGTAGATCTGCTATTTCTCAATAGCTAAATTATAACATAATGCTTTAAAACACCAATAAGGGCTTCCCCTCCCGCTCAGAATGGGATAAGTATAAATGTTTGAACGTGCGGTGACATGACCTGACCCGGGTCTGCTGCCGGGGTGGTGACGCTGCTGGAATGACAGTCATGCTCGGGTCGTCCCTTCGCCATGCAGCGCTCAAAGACATGGGAACACGTCGGGGCTTGTCTGTTCCTCGTCTCTCGTCGAAAGGAAAACAAAACAAAAATATTCCGCGTTCTCATTGATGTGATCGCTAGGTCACCCTCAGAGCTGTACAGGAAGTTCACGGCGAGGCCGGGGAAGTGTTTTTAGTTCAACCATGATGGTAGTAATATACGCTTTATTTATAGAGCCAACTTGTCTGAAAGGAAGGTACAAAAGTGCTTTACGTACAGTACACTGAAACGGAAGACAAATGAAAACAAGCGGAAACAAACAAATGTCGTGCAAACGGTAAGGTGCAAAATGTGCATCGTGGAAAATGAAGAAAGATGTTTTTTTAAAGAAGCCATTGAGAGTATCAAATTTCATCGTCTAAAATGTACTGTAGACTAAAAATTCTTGAAAAGGCGCTTCAACCTCTTTGTCCAGGAGAAAACTCTTCCACGGGAGAGAAAGAGACCGTAACCCAATAAAGGCCAGGGACGCGGAATTACGTGTGTGTGTGTGTGTGTGTGTGTGTGTGTGTGTGTGTGACACAGAATCTGCTGCTTCATGTCAGGAGAAGCAACTATTCTGCCATGTCAGCTGTGACAGATAACTTACATGGGTGTGGTCGTAACTCATGCTATAGTCCTGTGAAAAAACTCAAGGCATACGCACGCACACTCTTCACAAGCCCATAATTCACATAGCTGAGCAGGAACTTGCAAGCTGAAAATAAGTGGGTGATCCCCATAGACTGAGCGTAGCTGCAGTGTGTACAGAATGCAAGCTTTCGTCTGTCCCCCCCCCCCCACACACACACACACACACACACACACACACACACACACACACACACACACACACACACACACACACACACCCTGATCGTCTCCTTACAACAACTGACCATGTTTCTCTCTTTCTTCATCTCAATATGCTTTGAATTGACTGATTTTCATCTGTCTCTCTCTCTATCTCTGTTCTCTGCCACCCACCCTCTCTAGTTCAGGCCAAAGACCTGTAAATAGACCGCGACCAGAGAGGGATTACCCGCTTTGGCTCGGCAGGGAGATTTCAGGCCTTTTTAGTCATCAAGGCAGCTAGGGACTCCATATACTGGATTCTATAATGTTCTAGTAACTAGAACATTGCTTTTTTAACCCATTCTGGGCAGGAACCCCTTTTGGTGTTTTAAACATTATGTTAAATGTAGCTATTGAAAAATAGCAGATCTACAAGCTCATAGAGCACCACCGAAATATTTATTTCAGAAAACTGGAGGATTTAAAATATTTTTTTTACATTTCGAGGTCAGGCCTAAATGGGTTAAAGTGTGTGCACACACACACACACGCACACACGCACATACACACACAAAAAAGCAGTATATACTGTATATAGTCTGTCAGACTCCCATCCTACACCATCTCTTTGTCTTTATATACTGTATATAGTCTGTCAGACTCCTCTCTTTCTCTCTCCTTCATGTACGAAGCCCTGGATGGAAAGAGTGGGCCGATCCGAGTCGCCTTTTGTTACTGACCCAATCAACCTTACAGACTTATATATTTAATTACTGCTGAGTAAGAGCAGCGAAGCGCTGAATTATTAACACCATATACAGAGAGGGTTTATTTTTAGCGTCGCCGTTTCTGACGCTCTCCTGTGGCTTTGTTCTTTTTTTCTTTCTTTTTTTTTTGCCCTTCGTTTGACGATGAAACCGCTTGTCAACCCAAACCCCTCGTTCCTTCATGTCAACATGCGTGCGTGTGTGTGCGTGTGTGTGTGTGTGTGTGTGTGTGTGTGTGTGTGTGTGTGTGTGTGTGTGTGTGTGTGTGTGTGTGTGTGTGTGTGTGTGTGTGTGTGTGTGTGTGTGTGTGTGTGTGTGTGTGTGTGTGTGTGTGTGTGTGTGTGTGTGTGTGTGTGCGCGTGTGTGTGTGTGTGCGTGATTTTAGCTATAGAGGGTACGTATGCATGCGCGTGCATAAAGTGAGTTTAACGTCGCTTTAAAGTCGTTTAATGCAATCAGATAGGACTTTTCTGCAGTTGCTTCTGCCGAAACGTTGCTTTCTCACTCTGCGTCCTAATAAATAACCGGCTATCTTTGGCTATCAGTGTGTGCGGCCACTCTTTTTGTCTTTTTAAGACTTCTCTTTTTAGATATTTCTGCCGTGAGCTGGCACCAATATTAAGACTGGTGTGCGTATAGCATCCTCATGCTCAGTGGATGTATGGGGCTGTCAAGGCCAGAAAGTAGTTCTTCTCTCCTGGGGGTGTTCCTGGCACACGTGGTGTTAACTGGGAACGCGGTGGTTGTCTATAGCAGCGCTGGCACCTCTGGGTACGCCGTTCCCCCGACGTACACCCTGAGGGCCTCCGGGGACGTACAGTATGACAGTATGACACACCCTGTTTGTACTGTGTGTGTGCGTGCGTGCGTGCATGCATGCGTGCGTGCGTGCTTCCGTGCTCAACAATGCATTGTTGTTTTTAATTGTGGCATCGCATCTCTTCAGAATGAGTGTGCGAGGAACGAGGACCGACACATAGTCGCTCGCTGAGTCACACGTGTGACTCATAGATCATCCATTGTATATACACGGATATGCCACATCTTGAAAAACAAAACTATAGCTATCATCATCATGTCAGTTTATCTTCTATCCATCTCTATCTTCTCCTTCTATGAACCAACAGTAACCCAATTTCCATCAGCATGCACCCTGTCGTTTAACGCCACTGATGGCAAACAGTGTTTGGGTGGGTCTAAATTTCTCAAAAAATGCTGCCCACCCAATTATAAATTATATAAATGGTACAGATATTTTGTGGTCATGACCGAAAGTATAAGCGGCCGAAATGAGTTTTCTTCGACGGGTGGCTGGCATGTCCCTTAGAGATAGGGTGAGAAGTTCAGTCACGTGAGAGAGACTCGGAGTGGAGTCGCTGCTTCTTCGCCTGGAAAGGAGCCAGCTTAGGTGGTTCGGGCATCTAGTTAGGATGCCTCTTGAGCGTCTCCCTATAGGGAGGTCCTCGAGGCACGTCCCCCTGGTTGGACGTAGCGCGTGGAAGGAACACGTTATTCCAACCAGTTCCTTTCCCCTCCATCAGGCGCCCCGGCTGGCCAGGGGGAGGCAGTTTAGTGACCAGGATTACTGCATGTTTTTGTGAGGGTACCTACCCTAGGGGACACGGGGAGAACATGCAAACTCCACACAGAAAGGCCCTTTTGCCAACCCTGCCTTCGGGTATGGGCACTGATGATGCGGAGGAGGAAACACGCCGCCAGCACCCACAGCGTCAAGAGCGGGAATCGAATCCAGGACCTTCTAGCTGTGAGGCGACAGCACTACCAACTGTGCCACCATGCCCCCAGTTCAGGCCAGGTTAAGGACAGGATGAGAAGATTATGTCCATCTAATCTAATTACATTCATCCTACCCTGTGCTCCCCCACCTCTCTCTTTCGTGGCTTTAGGCTTTGTGTCGGATTCACACCGTTGTCTTTGGTGAGTAAGCCATTATCTTAGCTTAGCGGGCTATATCGCGGTGATAGATTTTTTTCCCCCACAGGGTGCCAGATCAGCGATATAGTGGCTCAAAAGCTTTATGTCAAAACCCACCCGGCTGACGCTATATAAACAAACCTGTGGCCTGCTCCAGGTTGCTATATAGGCAGCGCCTGCGTCCTTTCCAGCATGGGGATGAAGTGGCGCCCACCCAATAGGAATCCACTCATTGTAAATTCTTTGAGTTGTTGCTACTGTCGGTACTGTATGTACAGTAGCTATCATAGCGTACAGTTAGCGTTGATAGGCTGTTAATAGACGTTAATAGGCCGTGCATATAATCTGGTTGACGTACGCTGCCATGACGCCTGCATTATCCCACCTCCTCCTCCTGGGATCAATGAAGGCTTATATATCCACATTTGTAGAATCGTCCTCCGGTCTACATGGGGTTAAACTGGTAAAAGGCATCAGGTTATTAAACAGTCAATGATCGTAACAGTAAAAAATGAAATGACTTGTCAGTCATTACATTTTTGTGTTACTTTTTACTGATGACAAATGATCTATTTGGTCTGCCTTTGAATGTAGAGCAGGGATTCACATGTTCAAAGCAAGGACCCCCGTACATTGATATATGTTTGACCGCAGACAGCCGCCTGAAAAGGTTTTTTGAGAAGATGTGTGTTGGTTAAACATTTTCAAAATCGTTCGTAATGTATACTTCTCCCTAAAGTAGCCTATATATACCGTATATGAAGCAGAGTTAAAAGGGTTTCAACAGATTCAACAGACATGCTGGGGACCCCCTGGAACCCCCTCAGGGACCCCTGGGGGTCCTCAGGGCCCACTTTGAGAACCGCTGCTCTGGCGACTAGAGGGGAACAACATCAGATTATTATCTTCTTTCTTTCTTTCTTTCTTTTACCATTTGACAGGACATATCTGCTATTACAAATGACTCACTATGCCTTTGAATACAGTAGATTGATGTTCCAATGCTCGCTCTCTCTCTCCCTCTCTCTCTCTCCCTCTCTCTCGTCATAAGCGCTGGCTTCCAGCCAGGAGGACACAGCCTGTCTTGCATGTTCTAAGCTCCACCCCATCTCTGCAAGTTTGCAATGTGAGCCGGCTGCAATGCCCCCCCGACCCCTCTCCTCCTCCTCCTCCTCCTCTCTCCCCCTTCCTCCCTCCCTCCCTCCCGGGCTGACAAATGGCAGTTGTAGTGCTGCCGTATATTATGCATTGTGCGTGCGTGCGTGCGTGCGTGCGTGCGTGCGTGTACTGTAACCTGTGTGTGTGTGTGTGTGTGTACACTGTGTAAGCGTGCGAGTGATGGCGTGCGAGTGATGGCCCAAAGGAGAGCGCTATAGTGAGAAAGACTGAACACATCAATAATAGCGCCATATAGCCATAGGTGAGAATCGCCTGGATGTACACACTTCTCCAGCGTATAATATCGTCTCCCGCGGAAACAGCCGATCTGCAAGCTCACATGCAGCCCCGCAGAGGGAGCTCGTAGATCGGCTATTTCCGGGGCGAGCGCGACACGGCGGTACCGGCGGGATATGGAGCGTAACGCGGGCGAGAAACAGCGGGGAGTATATCTCACCTCATCTCTATCTCTACCTCCTCATGTTTGTCTGGCTTTATCACTCTTTGTCATCCTCCCTGCCTCCTCCTCTGCTCTTCTCTCTCTCTCTCTCTCTCTCTCTCTCTCTCTCCCCTCCTGCTCGTCTCCTGTGTGTGTGTGTGTGTGTGTGTGTGTGTGTGTGTGTGCCTGCGTGTGTGTGTGTGTGTGTGTGTGTGTGTGTGTGTGTGTGTGTGTGTTGGAGCCGGTAGCAGGTACAGCGGGAGCCCATTAGCTGGGTAGAGCGCCGCGCTCTGATTGGATAAGCCGGGGAGACCGGGAGACTGCCTCTGAATAATTGATGTGCATTGTGCAGACACCCACCGCACACAGGAGGAGAGAGAGAGAGAGAGAGAGAGAGAGAGCAGGGGGAAGAGTGCACGGTGGAGTAAGAGATATGTGCAGAGAGAGAGAGAGAGAGAGAGATAAAGTGCGTGCAGCAGTGCTTATTGGAGAAATAGAAGCAGAATCTCTGAGTGTTTTCCGTTGACTGACTGGCCTCACTGCAGGAGGAAGACTATCTGACACTTTAGTCTCTCTTCTTCTCTTCTCCCTCTCTCTCTCTCTCTGCGCTATGAAGGGAATGAGATGAAACAAGCAGGGACTTTACTTGGCTGTGGGTAAGTGGGCAAGGTGTGTGCGCTCGCTCGCGTGTGAGTGCGTGCGTGCGTCCAAGCGTGCGTGCGTGCGTGCGCGTGCAGTCCATTTGTGTATGTTTGCGTAGAGCTATCTGTATTCATTCCTACGGTTATTATCATCATACAGTATTCATATATTCATTGATGATAGACTGTCGGTACGTACAGTACAGTAGGTATCATAGCGTACAGTCAGCGTTGATAGGCTGTTATATAGACGTTAATAGGCCGTGCATATAATCCTGGTTGACGGACTGAGTGTAAGCCGTGTTTCCATTCTCACTACGCTGTCGCTGCCATGACGCCTGCATTATCCCTCCTCCTCCTGGGATCAATGAAGGCTTATCATATCTTGTAAACTTTGTGTGTGCGTGCGCGTGCGTGCGTGTGGCGGGCCGGGCCCAGGTGTAGTACCCAACTGAACGCTTGATGTTGACATTTTCAGTTAAAGAACTTCAGATAAGATTCGCTTGACATATAGAAATTCGTTTTCGACGTCTACATTTCCTTCCTTTCAAATTCTGAACCTGATAGGTTGTTTAACGTTTAGCATGAAAGTCCAGTATGTACCAATTTAACAATGTCTCGATGTTGTCTGTTTCGGTCTCACGGCGTACACACAACCACGTGCACGTTTTCACCTGCTCTTTCTTTGACAGCTTGACTAATCCAAACCACTGTTTCTGTAGCGCAGATATTCTACACTGAAAGGTACTTTCAAAAGAATGTTGTTTTAATACATTTGAAAACTTGAAATTGGACATTCTGTAAAATCAGTACTTTCTACTTTTTGGTACTTTAAGTACATTTTGATGCCAATACTTTTGTGCTTTTAGGAATTCCGGTAGTAGGCCTATTTATTTTCTTTAGTAAGATATGCGAGTACTTTTTCCACCACTGGCTGGGAGTGAGTTTAGAGAAGGCCTCGTCACCCCACGTCCATTGCTTTGTTTTGGGAGTGAGCTTTGAGAAGGCCTCGTCACCCCATGTTCATTGCTTTGTTTTAGGAGTGAGTTTAGAGAAGGCCTCGTCACCCCATGTTCATTGCTTTGTTTTAGGAGTGAGTTTAGAGAAGGCCTCGTCACCCCATGTTCATTGCTTTGTTTTAGGAGTGAGTTTAGAGAAGGCCTCGTCACCCCATGTTCATTGCTTTGTTTTAGGAGTGAGTTTAGAGAAGGCCTCGTCACCCCATGTTCATTGCTTTGTTTTAGGAGTGAGTTTAGAGAAGGCCTCGTCACCCCATGTTCATTGCTTTGCAGTGGTGTGCACAGATAGACACTAGGTGGTGCCAGAGCACCTGCCCTTTGCCCTCTGGACAGCAATGTGTACAGTGAGTGTACATACGGTACAGTATGTGGACCAGGTGTCATTGATCAATTCTTGATAAAAAGCTTCTAATATATTATTTATGCCCCAAAATCTATAAATCTCACACTATTAAGGCAACCGGCCGGTTCCAAGCGCTGCACAAGGTGACCTTTTTTCACTTGAGCACCTGCCCCTCTAAATGTCTGTGCACGCCCACCACTGTTGCTTGGTTTTAGGAGTGAGTTTATAGAAGGCCTCGTCACCCTACGTCCATTGCTTTGTTCTGGGAGTGAGTTTAGAGAAGGCCTCGTCACCCCACATCCATTGCTTTGTTCTGGGAGTGAGTTTAGAGAAGGCCTCGTCACCCCACGTCCATTGCTTTGTTTTAGGAGTGAGTTTATAGAAGGCCTCGTCACCCTACGTCCATTGCTTTGTTCTGGGAGTGAGTTTAGACAAGGCCTCGTCACCCCACGTCCATTACTTTGTTTTGGGGACGTCCAGGAGGTTGGCATCACCCGACCTGAGGGAGCTGTTTTTCAGCCGGTTAAAGGCCTATTTATACTCCAGTTTTAGGTGATATGATAACCTTATTGGTGGTTGGGGAAACTACAACACAACGTCACGCTGCGGTGGTGAGCGCTTCACCGCTCACCCGAACACATCTCTCTGATTTTACAACAACAGTTTCGGTGGTCACCATATGTGACCATTTGACTGAGGGCCTGCTATTGGATTTTTTAATTCTTTAGTTTTTTCATGTCATTTGAAAACAGGGAATAATAGCTTCAAATTGACATATTGGTTGTTCAGTTTGACCCGCAACAGTTTTGGAGATATGGCTTATAGAGTAATGTCTTGCAGAGAAACAGCGAGTTGAGAAAACAGGCTTGAAAGGTTCACTTCTGTGGTCTCTAACACGTACATACACCTGCTATAGTATGTGAAGAGTCTGCCTGTGCTATTAACTCATTTTGGATAAAAAAAATTATAAATTCAGTTTGTCTCCTCTGGTCTCCTCACCTTCTCACCTAAAACAGGAGTATGAATAGGCCTTTATAGTGAGCTTACAGTTAATTTATACATTGACATTCCCTGCCCACAGACTTTAGTATCGTGCAATATGATGCGGACTTAACTTACAAATATTGTACTTTTTAGTCCAATGCAATTATATAATGCTGTAGATTTTAATTATTATTACAAAACACATTAACCACTACAGCCCTATATACATTTCGGCCATTTGAAAATAGCAGACTGCGACACATTGTGATCTTGTAGATCAGCTATATTCTAAAGATTGTTTTCATTCATTTTGAACTTGTGAAATGGGACATCCTGAGTACTTTTACTGTTGGCCTGTTGCATGTCCCCCCCCACTGTAGAGTGTGTGCAGTATTGATACTTTTACTTAAAGTGGTATTTCACTTCCAAAACATGTTTTGAGTCATGTCATGGTCTACTCAGGTCTATGTGAACACTGAACACCCCAGACACTTTTTAAGTTGCTTGATTCAGTATTTATAGATTTGATATTCATTTTAGCTGCCCTTCCTATACAAACCCATTGTAACTTCAAACTCCATTTACTCCACCCGTCCTTGGCTCTAGTGACTGATATCGTCCTTCTAATACGTGAGGCGGCCATGTTTATTTTTTATTTTTTTTGATTACTGCTTTCATTTATTGTATTTTTAATTTCCCCCCAAATTATAAAAACATTAATGAAAACGTAAATGAAAATTTTGGAGGGCATTATCAGTCACCAGAACCTAAGATCGTACTGTACTGTACTGTGCTGTGCTGTGCTGTACTGTACTGTTCTGTGCTGTGCTGTGCTGTACTGTACTGTACTGTACTGTACTGTACTGTACTGTACTGTACTGTACTGTACTGTACTGTACTGTACTGTACTGTACTGTACCTGATCCTGACAGTGGCTGTTTGCACATGACGAGAGCTGGTCAGCTGACCACCGCTTGACCTACATGCTGCGCTGTCTTTTATATATAGGGTCAGTCAGTCTGTGTGTGTGTGTGTGTGCGTGCGTGCGTGCGTGCATGCGTGCATGTGCTTCTCAGACAGATGATGACCTACTTGAAGCTCATTTCCTGTGTGTGTGTGTGTGTGTGTGTGTGTGTGTGTGTGTGTGTGTGTGTGTGTGTGTGTGTGTGTGTGTGTGTGTGTGTGTGTGTGTGTGTGTGTGTGTGTGTGTGTGTGTGTGTGTGTGAGACACTGTGTGTGAGTGTGTGTGTGCGCGCGCGTGCACTCTTTACAAGTTGTTGAACTCATGTGCTTTGAAGCCTCAGCCAATCATTTTAGTTTAGGACAGTGGTTCTCAAAGTGGGGTCTGGGGACCCCCAGGGGTCCTTGAGGAAGTTCCAGGGGTGGCAAAGATAGTTAACATAGCACCAACATCCGTTTGACCACTGTGTGAGCTTGTAGATCGGCTATTTTCGAAGGACCAACATGTATATAGGGCTGAAGTGGTTAATGTATGTTTTGTAATAATAATCAAAATCTACAAAGTATCTACAGTAGTAACATTAAAGTTTTCGTATAAATGTAGTAGGGTAAAAGTGCAATATTAGAAGTAAAAGTATTGGGCCTAGGCCCGCTTAGCGGTCCAGGCACCTTGGTTGGTAAATCCTGCATGACGTCCTGTGTGTCGTGGGTTCGCGTCCCGATCGCAACCAACTTTACTTTGTGTCTCCCCGCCATCTCTCTCCCCGTTCGAAGTAAAAGTATTGGAAATTGGAAATACTCAAGTAAACTACAAACACCTCAAGTACAGTACTTCAGCACAGTACTTAAGTAAATGTACAGTACACCCTGTGGCGTTGCGTAGTGACGTGTGTGTAATGTGACTCATTCATGACATTAAGACTACAGTATGTGAACTGCCTGCTGTCAGGCAAAACCCTCTTTATTTCCATATACTTTTTGTGTAAATGGTTAAATGGTGCATTTATGTAGCGCCTTTATCCAAGGCGCTTTACATAGATGGTGCCTAGAATTTCTACTTAAATGATATTTCACTTCCAAACGTTTGGAACAAACATGTTGAGCACCCCAGACAGTTTTTATTAAGTTGCTTGATTCAATATTTAGATATTTGATGTGCATTTCATCAGACACACCCCCTTACAAACCCCATTGGAATCATGTTGAATTCATTGAAAACACCTGTCCTTGGATCGGATGACTGATATTGTCCTTCTAATGTGTGAGGCGGCTGTGTTTTGTTAATTTGTACTTTCTTCTTCTCCTTCGTTTTAAATTCGGATCACATATTGGGGCTGGGGCATATTATTGGGACCATATATTATAAAGCATAATATCAGCCACCATGAACCAATGGACAGGTGTTTCCAATGAATCTAAATCTAAAATAAAAAAAATATATATATAAAATGGAGTTTGAAGTCACATTGAGGTTTGAAGATTGACCCCAAACATGTTTGAAAATGTAATATTTAAAATGATATCCCTCTAACAGCACTTGAGTAAATGTACTGAGTAACTCTCCCTCCTGCGTGCGTGCGTGCCTGCCTACGTGCGTCCGTGCGTGTGTGTGTGTGTGTGTGTGTGCCTGCGTGCGTGCGTGCGTGCGTGCGTGCGTGCGAGTCAGCCTGACCTGCGACACTTTAAAACAGTTCACAGGACCATCCTCTGTCTGCGACCTGGCTGCTTGAAGTTGCGTGGTTTCCTTCAGAGGAGGAGGATCCAAAGAGGAATATCTGACTAATGTCAAGTATTGGCAGCATGTCAACATGCTTCTGCATGGTGGCCTCAGGCACTATGAATATTTAAGGCAAGAGAAAAGGCTGGAGAAAATAATCTTTTCACTGCAATATCTACTGTATGTACATACAGTATATACATACAGCAGTGGTTCACCATTTATTTTAACGTCCATTTACTATTGTATTTGCTGGGAATCCCCCGTCTTTCTCTCTCTCTCTCTCTCTCTCTCTCTCTTCCCGCCCTAATGATGTCATTGACATCAGCGGTGACAGAGCGAGATAAAAGCCATACTGTGTGAGTTGAGAGAAGTGGCGTGTCTGCGTATAATTAGCCCTGTGATATTCGCTAGTTTCCCTCCAGTCGCTGATAAGAGCTCCTCCATTCACTCAATGAATCTCCAATCTCCATTCACTCAATGCTCCCTTCATGTGTGTGGGGTGTGTTACTACTACTACTACTACTACTACTACACGCACGCACGCACGACACCGATACGAGCGCTCTTATGTGTGTGTTTATCAAGTACTTTACCACGAGTTAGAATCAAGAACCAGGACGTATTCTTTTTTTTTAGAATGTGTATTTTGACATCATTAGCAACATTTCGTTTTTTTTTATACGGTGGGTCGCGCGGGGTCAGGCCTGCAACGCATACTGTGCTGTGTTTGAAGTGAATTGTGTTGTAGTGTTCATAATGCTACCTCTGACAAACCCCCTCCTCCCCCCCTCCCCATCCAGTTTAAAATGTGTTTAAAATTTGAACCCCTACAGAAACCAACAGCTGCAGGAGGTGTCAGAGTGACTCAGGTAGAGCATACCTGTATTATCCTCTCATCCCGAGGCTGCGGCATCCCTTTTGGCTTGTGACTCACTTCACAGACACGCACACACACACACACACACCACATCCCACGCCACATCCCATCCCGCTGGAAGAGGGGGATACCATCCCGCTCCCCCTCCCATGCATCTCCACCTGTCCTCTCTCCTCCATCTGGCCATCCATCCATCCATCCATCCAGCCCTTCCAACTCTCTCTCTCTCTGCATCCCTGCTGGTGGAACTGCCAGAGTTCACAGCTTGGAGGGAGATCTATCAAAACGGCACTGAGGGGAATGTTTGCGTTTCCTTTATCGGTAGAACCACTATACTATCGTCGCTGTCGAGAAGAAACCTCCTATCTCCATATTGTCACACAAAAGATATCCTAAGTAGCAGATCCACAAGATCGGTTTCCAGCTCGTGGATCTGCTACTTTTGCTCATTTGAATCGTTTTGGACATATGAGGTCGCCACCCGACAGAGACGAGAATACTTCCTCCTATGACAAAAACGTGGAAATGGAAGACCTACAATATACGAGCCTGACGTGTTGTTGTGAGCTTGTAGATCTGCTATATGTTGATTTGAGCCAAATAAGGACAGCAGGGTTAAAGCTGCACTATGCAACGCTCTCTTCTACCCCGAATATTTTAACCGGGTTTCCTGTGTGCAAACATTTTGACCATTTAGAGCTTTGCCGTGCTTGCTCAGGGGATAAACAAATGGACTCTTGGCCATCAGCTCAGAATTCGTGTCAGATCCTGCAGGGTCCTATAGGTCAGTGGTTCCCCAGGGGTCCTTGAGGGAGTTCAAAGGGGTCCCCAGCCAAATGATAGTTAGGAACCAAATGGACCCTTATGGGTCTGTAACTCAGACAGTTATGGAACCATACGGACCCTACCGGGTCCATTTGGTTCCATTTGTACACTCTCAGAGTTAAATTAACATTGATTTTACAATATAATTGGGGTCCCAGAGATAGAAATGCCATTAACTGGGGGGGGGGGGGGGGGGGGGGGGGGGTCCGTAGACTAATGCATGTGAAACTTGGGGTCCTGCTAGAACCGTGAAAATCTTTTCAAATGGGGGTCCCAGCGGGCTAATAAGTCTGGCGGTCCTTGACATGAAAAGGTTTAATGTCCCAATAGAACAAAATACAACCACCTATTTATTCATAAAAAAGGTTACATACTGCTGCTATAAATCAAAACAAAAAAACAAAGGCCTGTGTGAAAAAAACATATGGCCTTTTTTTTGTTTTTACTATTTTAATCGAGAAACAAAAATGAGTCAGCTCATATTGGCTGACTTAGGTCGAGACGGGGTGTGATTTCTTCTTTTTGACACAGTATAGTGCAGGTGTGATTGGCTCTTCCCCTGAAGCCATGGAGAATAAAACTAAACCCATTTGATACGCTTCCTCTCTGGGCTAGAAGTTGGTCTGACGGGGCCGGGGTGGGCGGGTGGGGGGGGTGCAGGCTGGAGACAGGGGGCATATCATTGGCTGCTTATATGGTTTCCATTACACTTCAGCAAAAAGCATGACTGTTGTTTTATTCCATAGGATTTTTATACATCCTCCATATTTCATCTGTATTTTTGCATACGTTCTGTCCACACAGCAGTCATAAAACTGCCAGCTTTTTTAACCAATCTTCCAATCTTCACTTTGAAAGAAACTGCTTCTTCTTCTTGTTCTTCTTCTTCTTCTACTCTCTCTCTCTCTCTCTCTCTCTCTCTCTCTCTCTCTCTCTCTCTCTCTCTCTCTCTCTCTGTCTCTCTCTCTCTCTCTCTCTCTCTCTCTCTCTGTGTGTCTCTCTCTCTCTCTCTCTCTCTCTCTCTCTCTCTCTCCATTTTGGTGTCATCTCTCACGTCGTCTGCGTACTCTTGTAATGTGTAGTGCTGCTGCGGTGTGTCTGGTATATCAGAGAGGCTTTTAATGTGTAGTGCTGCTGCGGTGTGTCTGGTATATCGAGAGGCTTTTAATGTGTAGTGCTGCTGCGGTGTGTCTGGTATATCAGAGAGGCTTTTAATGTGTAGTGCTGCTGCGGTGTGTCTGGTATATCGAGAGGCTTTTAATGTGTAGTGCTGCTGCGGTGTGTCTGGTATAAGAGAGGCTTTTAATGTGTAGTGCTGCTGCGGTGTGTGGTATTTCAGAGAGGCTTTTAATGTGTAGTGCTGCTGCGGTGTGTTTTTCGTACTGAGAGTCTTTCCTGTAGTATTGTATTGTTGTCTGTGTGGTTATTACTGCTGAACGAACGTACAGCTGCATGTGTAGCAGAGTGGCTCAAGCCTCAGCCTGATGGCCTCATAAGTCTAACATCTCCCCCTGAGTCATGGTGATATCCCTTTGGTTTGGTGGTTAAGATGTTGTCTTTCCACGCGGGAGACCAGGGTACGATTCCCGGGTGTCACACACATGCCCCGTATGAAGATTGATTCTATAGGGCTGTAACTCTACGTGGTTTTCTTTTCCATTAATCGAATAGTCGGAATGTACGCTCTTTAAAAATATATATATATTATTCAACATATCATATCGGTCACCCACAAAAGCCCAAATAATTGTCTCCACCAGGCCGAAGGCATGGGGAGAGAGTATGTTTTGCACTCGGTCCGTGTGTTTGTGTGAGTGAGTCCGTGTGTCCGTCCGTCTGTTACCAGCTAATCTCCGGCACCGTTAACCCGGTCGATGCCAAACTTTGCACACACAGTCCCTGGATGCCAACGATGAACCTCTGCCCGAAACTTTCCAGAACGGCCTGTTATATAGCGCCACCTTTTGAAAAACACATTTATTGATATTACAATCCTCCAGATTCTGTCCAGAAATCACACAAATCGCTACACACTATCTCTATAGTCATGTGTTCAAGACGGATCTGTCCGGTATTTCATATTCCATCCTAATTGGCTAACATTGGCTTTCAAAGTTTGAAGGATTGGCCCATTTCGAACAAAAAGCCTCAAATCATGAGGATTTCACGATTTCAAGTGCAATTTACGTGGAATCTTTCACAGACTTTCCTACTAGGCTGAGAAATATATCCCACCCTTTTCACATTGGCCTGTTATAGCATCACCAACAGGTGGATTTTGAGGCCACAACATGACCTGCCCTGGTGGAGACCTGAGGGGCACTTTATGCTTAATCAACGGTGAAAAAATAGTGAAAATAGCCAAGTTCTTTTTAACTCATTTAAACCGGGAATGGCATCTGTGTTCTTTTTTATTTTTAGCATTGGCTATTCAAACATTGAAAAAAAAAATCTTTTGAAAGTGTTGAATGAAATGAAATGAACCATTATGTGTAGAATATGGGTTTAGAATGATCATATTGTGCTAACTATTTAGGAAACACAGTGCTATAGTGGGGTATAGTGCTTTCACAGCGTTTCACAAGTCAGTTGTTGCGTTGTTAATTCTCATCCTGGAATGATTTTCTCACCACTGGCAGATGGTTTAACCGTCCAATGACATGCTCAGTAGGATATCGCTTTTACCACGCACGCACGCAGAAAACACACTCTGAGCTCATGGTAATTAGCATCAGGGTTTCCTTGCGAATGAAAGAGAGAGTCTGTAGCACTGTACACGCATTCACACACACACACACACACACACACACACACACACTCACACACACACTCTCTGTCATTAGTTAATGGGGCTTGCAGCCTGGCTTACCTGGCTCCCTATAGGCACTGACTGAGGTGAGAGCAGGCTGTGTGTGTGTGTGTGTGTGTGTGTGTGTGTGTGTGTGTGTGTGTGTGTGTGTGTGTGTGTGTGTGTGTGTGTGTGTGCGTGTGCGTGTTGGGGGGGGGTAAACATGGGACCTAATGCCGCTTGGACACTCATCTGCATCAAGGCTTGTTGGCCTGTTATATAGAGGTCCCTGCAGTCTGTTGTATAGAGGTCCCTGCAGTCTGTTGTATAGAGTTCCTGCAGTCTGTTGTATAGAGGTCCCTGCAGTCGGTTGTATAGAGGTCCCTGCAGTCGGTTGTATAGAGGTCCCTGCAGTCTGTTGTATAGAGGTCCCTGCAGTCTGTTGTATAGAGGTCCCTGCAGTCTGTATAGAGGTCCCTGCAGTCTGTATAGAGGTCCCTGCAGTCTGTTGTATAGAGGTCCCTGCAGTCTGAGGTCCCTGCAGTCTGAGGTCTCTGCAGTCTGAGGTCCCTGCAGTCTGTGACATACTACTGTATATACCCCTTTCCCACAGGCGTTGAGCCGCTTCTGAGCTTCTTTTTCACCCGCCTAATTTTTAACCAAATTCCCAGATACCAGTTCTAGAACCAAAGTTATTTTAGTGGAAAAGGGTTAGGGCCGTAGTGTGGTATCTAGGGGGTGTGTACTTGTATGTCATGGCGTAGTGTGGTGTCTAGGGGGGGGTGTACTTGTACATCATGGCTGGGGGATGAACTTGTACGTCAAGCGTCTATGGCAGTGGTTCCCATTACTTTTTCATGTCAAGGACTCCCAAATTGACACTAATTAGCCCACAGACCCCCATTTGAAGAGATATGCCAGGGACTTTCATGAGAGAAGATTTTTTTAGTGGCTCTAGCAGTGATTCACAACCCGTTTAATTTCAAGGACCCTCAGTTTGACATGAATTAGGCTACGGACACCCCTATTTATGGCATTTCTATCTCAGAGACACCAATTTATATTGTAAAATTAATGTTAATTTAACTCTGAGCGTGTACAAATACTCTCTGCGTTACAGACCCATAAGGGTCCATTTGGTTCCAAACTACCATGCAGCTGGGGACCCCCTGGAACTCCCTCAAGGACCCCTGGGGGTCCCCGGACCCCACTTCGGGAACCACTGCTCTAAATGGGAAACCATAGGTTTCTTATACTACTACTCAGAATGTCCACCCGAGAATAGCCACACCGGGGTTCGTGTTGTTCATAAAATGGTAATTACGAGTTTTCATCGTGTGTCAAAATCCACTTTACAGTACATTCTGCAAAGGCAAAAGGCTTTTAATGGAATGTGTAATGCAGGGTATTGTGGGAAGTCAATGCCTTTTTTCTCCTCCATGGACTGCACAGGGCCAGTGATGTGCAGTCATTAGAGGCCCTATACCAAAGAGCCTTTAGGTGACCTTGCCTTGTCTTTACCAGGTAGCTGATAGAGAGACTATGATTTAATTATAGGGCCTTATGAGGTTTAATAGGCACGGATGAAAGGGGGAGAGAGAGAGTGAAGGAGAGACAGCGAAGAAAGTGGCAGAGATCTTTTTTCTTTTTTTGAGCTTTTGTCCCCACACGTCTCAACATTTGCCAGTGACAATGAAAGGAGAAATTAGGTCAAATGTCTGCCAAATATGACGTAAATCTGTGGCAACAGGCATTCTGATGATAAGAGCGCCCCTCACTTCACACGGGTGTGATTTTTGAGGGGCCCCTTCTATGAACAGCTTTTGTCCCCCCACGTCTCAAGATTTGCCATTGACAATGAACGGAGAAATGACGTCAGAATTCCGCTAAATATGACGTTTCAAAACATTAAACGCCATTGACATTGAAGGGAAAACTTACGTCATATATATAAACGAGCAAATCGGCTAATCAATCAACATGTTGGTGGGAGCGCTTGGCCAATAACACCTAATCTGGTTCTAGTGTTGGCTAGATTGGCGCTGCTGGCAAATCTTCTTGTTGAGCCCCTCCAATGCATGGCTTTTGAAGATTACGTCATATGGCAGCCAAGCCTATGGACTTTTCAATGCTTGTTTAGAGCATTTATGACGTAAATTGAATGGCAGCCCAGTCTATGGACTTTTAATTGTGTGTTTAGGGCAGCGGTAAAACAAAACAAGCGGTATAAACACAGCCCCTCACTTCACACTAGTTGTTATTCCACTATAGCCAAGATAAAATAACACTTCCTATAGCAGTGTAACAAAAGCAGTGGTTCTCAAAGTGGGGACCCCCCCCAGTGGTCCTTGAGAGGGGGGGGATGAGCAGAATGCAGTTGACATGGCATCAACGTCCGTTTAAATGATGTGAAAGTAGTTTGTGTCAAGGAGTCGTTGACGTGAAAAGGTTTGCGATTGTACGTATACACTCTGCTAAGCTTTCAAAAATGTGCAAGGTAGGTAACAGTACCAGGGAGAATATAGCTCCTCTCTATTCTGAATAGTTGTAGACGCAGCGCGGCCCGGGGTCATGGCCTGGCAGAATGCATGAAGTCACTCTGACTCCACTTTAACCCAGCAGAAAAGTATTCCCCCCCTGGCCTGTGTTGTCTCTGTTTGGCCGTCTGCATGCTGGTCTTTTAGCTCTAAATGGTGGGTTGTCGGCCACGCAGACCGGTCCACGATGCAGAGGTGGTGATTTAGTGGGGAGATAAGCTCTCTGTAATGGCAGGGTGGAATCATTTCTCTTTAACCAGGAGGCCTGGCTCTCTCTCCACCCTCTCGAAATTTAAAAAAAGGTCTCCTCTCCTCTCCAGTGTTGCCAGATTTTGCGAGAGAAAAATAAGCAAACCAGCCCCAGGTCTATGAAAACAAGCCCAAAAGAAGCGACCATATATAGAATAGGCCACATGAGCACTTCAAATCTATCGGCTATTTGAAAATAGCCGATCTACAAGCACACAATGTGAGGAGTAAGTGAGCTTGTAAATGGTAAATGGTGCATTTATATAGTGCCTTTATTTCAAGGCGCTTTACAGAGATTGTGCATTACATTCACCCATTCACACACCGATGCGGAGGAAACCATGCATGCAAGCAATTAGGGGTTCAGAGTCTTGCTCAAGGACACCTCAACACTGACTCTGGGGGAGCCCGGGATCAAACTGGGAACCTCGGGGACCGCATGTAAATCCGACGGAGCATTAGTTCGACATGCGGACGCATGTGGGACTAGCGCCTGCTCCCGTGCTTGCGGTAGGGTTTGAGGTGGGTTGTCGTTTGTCGGACCAATGACTAGTCTAAGCCATTTTGGGGCGGGAACCCCTTTTGTTGTTTTAAACATTATATATAGCAGATCTACAAGCTTATAGCGCGCCACCGAGTGGCTATTTTTTTTTAATCGTGAAAATATTTATTTTACTCTACCCCTGAGCCACTGTTTGCACGGCCACTATTTTCCAAAAAGAAGAAGGGGGAAAAAAAAAGCTAAATGTGGAATATTTTCATTACAATACTGCCACATTTATTTAGCCAAAACAGTCAACTATTTTTCGTTTTTACCTTATTTTTTAAGTGGCGCTAGCCCCTTCTATAATCAGCTTTTCCCCACACGTCTCAAGAGTTGCCATTGACCACGGTAAGAGAATTCCGGTCAAATGTCCGCAAAACTTTGTCCCCACACGTCTCAAGAGTTGCCATTGATGTTGAACGGAGCAATGACGTCAGATGTCTGCTTTTTATGACGTCAATTAAACATCAAAACATTAAACGCCATTGACATTGAAGGGAAAATGTACGTCATATGTACAGTAAACGAGCATATCAGCTAACCAATCACAGGCAACAGGCATTCTGATTGGCCAGTATGGGAGGATGCATGATGATGTATGATGACAAGAGTTCCCCTCATTTCACATGGGTGTGATTATTTTAGTTTTCGGTCACGCTGTTTGATGTTTTTGGAGGTTTTTGTTCCTTTTTTTCGCCAGTTTCTTATTGGCTGTTCCTGTCATGGCTACCAGTTCCCACCTGATGTTGTGTGCGAGTTCAGACTGATTCAGACCGTAATGTATAACTGCTAGCTTACATAACATCTTGAGGCTAGGACTGAAGTCTAAGACATTCAGGTCATCATTGAATTCTCTAAAGAGGAAGATACGATCTCCCACCACGCAGCAGCACTTAATATATAACCCTGGACACAGGCCTTTCCCCTTGGGCTCAACCTTCTTCCAGGAGAAGGTTTCTGGCCTGAATTTCCACATATCCATTAAAGCCTGTGAGTTATTACAGCCACCAAATATGTACAGCTCTCCATTGTAGGTGAAGGCTGACTGACGAAAGTGTGTTTCTGGAAGAAACTGTGCAGAAGGTGTGGTCAGCCAGTGGTCGGTCTCTGTGTCAAACACTCTGATGGTGTTGTTGTTGTCGTAGTACCCCCTCTGGCCCCCAAATACAAACATCTTTGTCCCGATGATGGTGGCAGAGTGACGTGATGAAGCAGGAGGTGGAGTTCCTCCGGGGTTGATTAAAGTCCAGACCATTGTGGTGGTGTCCAACTTGTAGATGTCATTAGTGCGTCGAGTCTGGTTCCATCCTCCGTGGATAAACATGACCTTCCCCAAGACACAGGCTGAGTGGTACCACCTCCCCTCTGGAATAGTCCCAGAAACCTGTGGTTTGAACCACGTGTGGGCGTCGACATCAAAGGCATAAAGCACGTTGCAGTAATTATGACCTGCAATAGGCCTCCCTCCCCAGAGGTAGGCATATTCAACAAGAACAGCTGTGTGGCCGTTACGCCCGGAGGGAACCTCAAGGTGGCGTTCTTCGCCTCTTCCAGGGGTCACTGGGGCGAACGTCCTCCAGGTCAAAGTCACTGTGTTGAAGATGAGCACATCAATGTGATCCTGGTAACCTCCGAAGGAGTACACATAGTGTCTCACTGTCACAGCACTCCGATTGGCTGTTCCTGGTGCTCTCAGACGCACACCCCACATTACTCACGACAGTACCACAGTGAATAAAACCGGTCCGTGGTGTCCTATAGTGGTCAATGGTATCCTAGTGGTCAATCAGGACGTATTGGTCAAATCCCTCCGTGTAAACGTGTGGAATAATACTCTGCGTTCTTCACTTATATTCGCTCGGAGGCACAAACACCACACACAGTCCGTCCAATCCGTGAAGCCGATGCTTTGAGTTGACCAATCAGGGAGGACGATGCCCGTTGATGATTAGAGCACCCCTCCCTTCACACGGGTGTGATTTATTTATATTTTTTACCTCAACTTTAAGTCCGTGAATTGAACTTTGAATTGAAATCCTGAAAAAAGTTTTTTCTATTTTTTAATTGGAATCCTGAAAAGTAAATTTTTTATTTTATTTCAAATGCATTTAGTTATACTTATGTTAACTTTATGAACTTAAATGCAAATACATTGGACATAAAAATAAAAAGGACAATAATTGTTTTCATACTAGTCATGCAGCTACAGTACTAATACAGACTGAAGTAATTAAAGCGGGTCATGTTTGGAACTGCTGAAATCAATTATATATCAATATTCAGATATTAACCTGAGGGCCATATAATGTGACGGTGGGGGCCGCATGTGGGCCCCGGGCCGCCAGTTGCCCATGCATGTTGTTGTAGATCGTCTATTTTCAAATGGTCATAACAGCCCTCCTCCTCCCATCGAGCAGTCTGATTGGTCATTACAGCCCTCCTCCTCCCATCGAGCAGTCTGATTGGTCATTACAGCCCTCCTCCTCCCATCGAGCAGTCTGATTGGTCATTACAGCCCTCCTCCTCCCATCGAGCAGTCTGATTGGTCATTACAGCCCTCCTCCTCCCATCGAGCAGTCTGATTGGTCATTACAGCCCTCCTCCTCCCATCGAGCAGTCTGATTGGTCATTACAGCCCTCCTCCTCCCATCGAGCAGTCTGATTGGTCATAACAGCCCTCCTCCTCTGATCTGAGCAGTCTGATTGGTCATTACAGCCCTCCTCCTCTGATCTGAGCAGTCTGATTGGTCATTACAGCCCTCCTCCTCTGATCTGAGCAGTCTGATTGGTCATTACAGCCCTCCTCTGATCGATACGAGTCTGTCTGTCTGACTGACTGACAGTTTATGCTCCTGTAGAAACACAGGCTGGGGGGGGGGGTCCTTTAGTAGGGCTGATTGAGACCACGCTCTGCAGATAGATGGAGAACATGTGTGTGCACTTGTGCGTGTGCGCATGTGTATGTGTGTGTGTGCGTATGCGTGTGTGTTTCAGTACTGTGTCAGTGAAATCCATTCACAGCCTTCACCGTCAGTGAGCATTTTATTGTGTTAGGCTGCCCCCCGGAGGCCAAAAGGAATGGTGTGAAATGACTGGCTGGACACACACAGTCACACACACACACACACACACGCATACACATGCATGCGCACACAGTCACACACGCACACACACACACACACACACACACACACACACACACACACACACACACTGCACTTCATCAAAGTCGATATATATGGCTGTTGAGTCAGCTTAACCCCGACATAATCAAAGATGGCAACGTTTTTACAACAAGGTAAAACGCTGATGTACAGTATGAGGCACACGGCAGGGTCATGTTTTATGTGAAGCTGTAAATGATCTTCAGTGGAGTTTTTGGTTAAAAGGTGAATGGAGTCTCAAAAGGATCGCAGCATTTTTGAGAGGGTTTCTTTGTCCTTGCATACCTGGACTGTATCTTTGCACTGAAACGAATGCACGGTGAAAAACGGATCTGTGTGTGTGTGTGTGTGTGTGTGTGTGTGTGTGTGTGTGTGTGTGTGTGTGTGTGTGTGTGTGTGTGTGTGTGTGTGTGTGTGTGTGTGTGTGTGTGTGTGTGTGTGTGTGTGTGTGTGTGTGTGTGTGTGTGTGTGTGTGTGTGTGTGTTGTGTCCCCACCATGTGCATAGTACATACATGTGCAGTGCATGCACAGGTCGGCAGAACAATTATGTCCATGTGAGTGTGTGTGTGTTAGAGAGCGACACTAACGTGAACGTGTGTGTGTGTCTCTCTCTCTCTCTCTCTCTCTCTGCAGCCCTGCTGTCCTCGTGGTGCGAGGAGTTGGGTCGTCTCCTCCTCCTGCGTCATCAGAAGAACCGGCAGAACGAACCGCAGGGCAAGGTGCCCTGCCCCCCCATGCAGCCCACCATGAACAACCTGAAGCCTGGCCTCACTCACAAGTCAGTACCTAACACCCACCATGAACAACCTGAAGCCTGGCCTCACACACAAGTCAGTACCTAACCCCCCCCCCCCCCCCCCCCCCCTAACACCCCACCATGAACAACCTGAAGCCTGGCCTCACTCACAAGTCAGTACCTAACCCCCCCCCCCCCCCTAACACCCACCATGAACAACCTGAAGCCTGGCCTCACTCACAAGTCAGTACCTAACCCCCCCCCCCCCCCCTAACACCCACCATGAACAACCTGAAGCCTGGCCTCACTCACAAGTCAGTACCTAACCCCCCCCCCCCCCCCTAACACCCACCATGAACAACCTGAAGCCTGGCCTCACACACAAGTCAGTACCTAACCCCCCCCTAACACCCACCATGAACAACCTGAAGCCTGGCCTCACTCACAAGTCAGTACCTAACCCCCCCCCCCCCCCCCCCTAACACCCACCATGAACAACCTGAAGCCTGGCCTCACTCACAAGTCAGTACCTAACCCCCCCCCCCCCCCCCTAACACCCACCATGAACAACCTGAAGCCTGGCCTCACACACAAGTCAGTACCTAACCCCCCCCTAACACCCACCATGAACAACCTGAAGCCTGGCCTCACTCACAAGTCAGTACCTAACACCCACCATGAACAACCTGAAGCCTGGCCTCACACACAAGTCAGTACCTAACCCCCCCCTAACACCCCACCATGAACAACCTGAAGCCTGGCCTCACTCACAAGTCAGTACCTACCCCCCCCCCCCATGCACCCCACCATGAACAACCTGAAGCCTGGCCTCACTCACAAGTCAGTACCTACCCCCCCCCCCCCCCCCCCCATGCAGCCCACCATGAACAACCTGAAGCCTGGCCTCACTCACAAGTCAGTACCTACCCCCCCCCCCCCATGCACCCCACCATGAACAACCTGAAGCCTGGCCTCACTCACAAGTCAGTACCTACCCCCCCCCCCCATGCACCCCACCATGAACAACCTGAAGCCTGGCCTCACTCACAAGTCAGTACCTACCCCCCCCCCCCCCCCCCATGCAGCCCACCATGAACAACCTGAAGCCTGGCCTCACTCACAAGTCAGTACCTACCCCCCCCCCCATGCACCCCACCATGAACAACCTGAAGCCTGGCCTCACTCACAAGTCAGTACCTACCCCCCCCCCCCCCCCCATGCAGCCCACCATGAACAACCTGAAGCCTGGCCTCACTCACAAGTCAGTACCTACCCCCCCCCCCCCCCCCCCCCATGCAGCCCACCATGAACAACCTGAAGCCTGGCCTCACTCACAAGTCAGTACCTACCCCCCCCCCCCATGCACCCCACCATGAACAACCTGAAGCCTGGCCTCACTCACAAGTCAGTACCTACCCCCCCCCCCCCCCCCCATGCAGCCCACCATGAACAACCTGAAGCCTGGCCTCACTCACAAGTCAGTACCTAACCCCCCCTCCTAACACCCCACCATGAACAACCTGAAGCCTGGCCTCACACACAAGTCAGTACAAGTAATTTCTATCTCTGGGACCCCAATTTATATTGTAAAATCAATGTTAATTTAACTCTGAGAGTGTACTCCAACCTGAAACCTTTTCTAATTGTAAAAGACCCACACGAACTCATGAGGTGACCACCGAAATCACCGAAAACTGGAGTATGAATAGACCTTAAACAACTGAAGGCATTTTGGGTTCCCGCCCAAAATGGGTTAAGCCAGACTCTTTTTTTGAAACCACAAAACAACCATGTATCTTGTGATGTCCTGGGAAATTGTCCTCACAATGTCTTAACTGTCAAATTCTACTATATCTACTTTGTTGGGACATTTTGTAATTCAAGTACACGCACGCACGCACACACACACACACACACACACACACACACACACACACACACACACACACACACACACACACACACACATAGCAAAGAGAGCAGTGAAGTCATAGATAGTCTGTAGAACATTCTGTGCTCACTCCCTCTCGCCTGGGCTTGGCCTGCCAAGAGTTTGCTCACCCCTCCGCGGAGGATGCTGGGATATGTTGAGCATTTGAGGAAACATTGAACACGACGTCCATTCCAAACGGCTCACCTCTGGAGAAACTAAAAACACACCGCCGTCCAAAAGCAACAGTGGAAGAAGTAGCCTACTCTGTTTCTCGAGTAAAAGTAGATAAAAAATAATCTTTTGCATATAAAAAAGCCTATTAAACATTTAACATATAACAGTATCAGAATATCAAATAGTACCAAAGTAAAAGGGTTTTCAATAATTGTATGTGGAGTTAAAAAAAAAGTGCACACACGCACGAGGGCCTGGTGTGTTTGTTATGATTCACAGTTTCTCGTGTTTTGGCTTGAAAAGTTGGATCTCAATCTGAATGGCAAACATTCCAAGTGCCCCCCAGCTATCTATATATACACACACAGTATATTTATTTTATTTATCTATCCATCTATCTAGTGACTCCCAAGTTTCATCACTTTCTTTTTCCTTGTTTTTTTCCCACGAGGGCATGCAACCCCCTCCCGTCCCCCCCCGTCCCAGACCTGTTATCCTGGAGAGAATGATTTGAAATTGAGATCCAAGACATTTGGAATTGCATAACCCTTTGGCGGGACTGTGGGACATATTCCCCAAACGACCCCCCTTAAAGGGGACTACCACCCATTTTCAACATTAAACTATGTCATTTATGTGTCTTAGGGGGCTTATCTATGGAAGTATGAGAAAGGGTCCATTGAAAACAATGTTGCACATTAAGCTAATCTTCTTTTTTTTATTTGGAGACCCCCCCCCCCCCCCTGGGAGTCCCAACCCCTAGTTTGGGAATCACTGCCCTAGAGAAGTAGTATAGGTATCTGTACACTGCTCCTCTGAGTGTGTTTTTTTTGCAGTCTATGGCCCCAAGAATAGCTTGAGAATATGACAGTGTTGTTTGCTTTGGTGTTTTGCTTCCCAGTGATGCCAGTGTTGTGTGTTTGACCATAGACATAGAAAAAGGTATCGATGTCTCCTTCGGCTCTGGGGCTCACAGAAGAAGGGGACGTTCGGTATAGGCCAGTCAGAGGAAATGTAAACGTTTGTTTTCTCATGCCAATAAAGCTCCTTTGGATTGAATTGATAATGATGTGCTCTGATTGGCCAGTAGTCACTTGAGTGACAGCGACGCAGCGTGCCTAAAAGGATCATTCCATGCTAGAAGGCTTTCTTACCTTTATTTGTAGTTGTTACGTCCCCACCAAAGAGGTCCAGGTTTTATTTGTAGTTGTTACGTCCCCACCAAAGAGGTCCAGGTTTTATTTGTAGTTGTTACGTCCCCACCAAAGAGGTATTTTGTGCAAAAGTGCATTATTGGCTATTTCTCCCCTCAATGGGGGTTGGGTTTTTGTGCTAATTCGCTTATTTCCATTGAAATAAGTAGTAAAGTGTGCCGCTTAGGATACTATTTACATTATGAAGAGTTGAGTTGATTTTTGAGCGATGGAAACAAGCAAATTAGCCCCAATGCCCCAATTCAATGCAATTCAATTCAATTCATTGAGGGCTTATATTAGGGGAAATAGCCAATAATGCACTTTTGCACAAAATAACACCTGTACCTCTTTGGTGGGGACATAACAACTACAAATAAAGGTAAGAAAGCCTTCTAGCATGGAATGCGATGCAGGTCTCTCCAATGAACTGAAGCGGCCAATGAGGCATCTATGTTCTTATATCCGTGTGTTTGACTGTGTGTTTGGCAGTGATGGCTCCTTCCCCTACGACTCTGTCCCGTGGCAGCAGAGCAGCAACCAGGCACCCCCCGGGTCCCTCTCCGTGGTCACGACGGTGTGGGGTGTGACCAACACGTCCCAAAGTCACGTAGGTTACACCTTGAATACACCACACACACACATCACTGTTTAGAATCAGACGACAGCCAGGTTGAAAGTGGTTCAAATAGAACATCGTCACTGTATCTCCATATTTTAACTTTTTGTCTGTGCTTTTTTTCTCGTACATTTACGCCCTATACTTGTTCACACGATAGCATCACAAGTTGCAGATCTACAAGCTCCAAACACGGCACCAAGCTACGCGTTTCGAGGCTTGTTGTTGATCTGCTAGTTTTGCTATTTTTGAGGGGCGCTAGCCCCTCCTATATACAGGTTTAATGTTCGTCTTTAGTTCAATGTTTGTTAAATAAATGCCATTGACAATGAAGGGGAAACTTACGTCATTTTGTAACTCATTACGTCATATTGTCTCTTTATTGTTAATGGCATTTAAGGCCGTTTGTTTTATATCTCCATTACAGTACATCACCTAATCAACATGAGTTAGACTTATATTAGTGCCCCTCACTTCACACGGGTGTGATTTTAGAATTTGTATTGAACTTGTGAGATTTCCACCCGACAGAGACTATATATATACTGTGTGTGTGTGTGTGTGTGTGTGTGTGTGTGTGTGTATATATATATATATACATTACACATACATATATATTATAGGGTATATGCCTATGGACTATGCCTATGAATCCATTGACATTAACTCATAGTCTTACATTGGACTACGCCGTTGCGTTGCAGGTGCAGAGCCACTCCATGGTGAACAGCAACAACCACATGAACCCGGGCGGTAACCACCCCATGGGTCAGGGAATGTCGGGCGGCGGGGCGGGGCTCAACTCGCCGCCGTTCGGCGGGCAGCAGCAGCAGTTCCCGTCCAAAGGAGGAGGCTCCAACCAGGCCTACATGCAGGCGGGCATGTACGGCAGACCCGGAGGATACCCCGGAGGCCCTGGGGGGTACAGCGGCAGGTATAGGGCTGGCACCATTACACCTTTAAGTTCATTCATTCATTGTCACACTCTAATAATAATTGAGATAGAATGAGCACTTCCGCATTCCATTGTTACAATGGGAGTCAACGCTAGTGTCGCCACTCTCCTACTAGATTACTACTAGGTTGACCGCCAATCCCTGAGCGATCCCAGGTCTGATCCGGTTAGCGGACTCCCAGGGACAACCCCTGAAACGCGAGCTTGCAAATCTGCTATTATTGACGCTTTCGTGTGACACTGTACTATGTCTATTAAGTAGGATATATGTTCATTTTAATTTGTCCGGCCCCGACTACAGCGAAGACATTATGATTTGTCTTTTATTATTTTTCCTTGCAGTTATTCCGGGGGTCCCAACGGCCCCCCTCCGGGAGGCATGGGAGGTATGACCTCGCCACATGTGCGCCCTGGTCCGGGCGACTTCGCGCAGCCGGCCGCGGCAGCGGCGGCCGCTGCAGTGGCGGCCGCGGCCGCTACGGCCACGGCAACGGCCACGGCCACAGTGGCCGCCATGCAGCAGGACAACCAGAACAAACAGGACATGAGCCAGTACGGACAGGTGAGCCCTAAACCCTAAACCCCTAACCCCTAACCCCCTAACCCCTAAACCCCTAACCCACTGCCATGCAGCAGGACAACCACAACAAACAGGACATGAGCCAGTACGGACAGGTGAGCCCTAGCCCTAACCAGTGGTGTTTTTGTGTTATAGCCTGGAGGGATGCAACGCTCTGATTGGTTCAGAAACTTCAGAGCCAGCGTTTCCAGCTAAAACTTCAAAATAAAATGTCCACCATTTCCGTTGCCCTGCCTACACCTTTAAGCCTGCCTAGGCTACTTAAACTATTTAAGTTTAAGTGGTCACCTTATCACCTAAAACTGAGTATGAATAGGCTTTTACAGGGGTCTCACCTGTATATAACCCCCCCAATAAATAAAATGTGTGTGGTTTTTCCCCCCACAGATGTGTCCGTCGTTCCAGATGGGGCCCGCACAGACCTACAACAGCCAGTTCATGAGCCAGGCCGGCCCGCGAGGGCCCCCCGGTGGAATGAACCCAGCTGGCATGGCGTCGCCCATGAACAACCCCAACATGGGCGGGCCCCCCATGGGCATGGGCCAAGCCCGAGCCCCAGGCATGGTGGGGCCTTACGGCGGACAGCGGATGCCGCAGCAGGGGGGCTATCCCGGAGGAGGGCCCCCCAGACAGGGCATGCCCATGCAGGCCATGAAGAGGCCGTACCCCGGAGAGGCAAGTGGTGCCATGTGAATCCCTTACTGGGGGGTCCTTGAGGGGGTATACCTACCAGGTATACCCCCCCCCCCCATCATTGTAACCCCTGTATCCATTTCTTTAATATGTTGGCTATTTAAAAATAGCAGATGTTGGGCGTGAAAGGTTTTTGGACACAGAGAGACGACGTGTAATAATTTAACCTCCATTGAAACACACTTTGTTCCCGTTGTCCTTCCAGTCACCGTATGGCGGTCAGCAGTACGGCGGGCCCAACGGTCAGTTCCCGCCCCAGCAGGGTGGTCAGTACCCGTCGGGCAACGCCTCCAGACCGCTGCCCTCGCCCAACTACCCCGGCCAGAGGATGCCGGGCGGCGGGCAGCAGGGCCAGGGGCAGTACCCGCCCGGCATGCCCAGCATGGGCCAGTACTACAAGGTAACGTGTTGTTCTCGTCGACTAAAACTATGACGAAAAATGTTCGTCGACTACCTTCTTTTTTTTTTTTTTTTTTTTCTTACATTTTATTCATTTTTCATGAACAGAAATAGACAAGGACATACAGAAAGCAAAAAGACAAACAATTGAACATTACAATATGTGTTGCCAACTCAGTAAATAAAAAGTAAAAACAGTAGATAAATGCTATAATTGTAGGAGATCACACACAGACAGGATAATAATAAAATGCAAACATTATGTGAGTGTACGCGTACACACACACACACACACACACACACACACACACACACTCACACTCACACTCACACTCACACTCACACGCATACACCCCCACACACTCTCACAGTCTCGACTACCTTCTTTCACTGATAAAAACTAAATAAAAACTAAGCCATGATGACTAAAACTAAGACTAAATATACTGTCGATTTTGTCAACAAATCAAAACTAGACTAAAATGTTAGGCAGGGACTAGTGGACAAGACGCGTTATGAGCTTGTATATCTGCTATTTGGTATGTGTAAAATCAGTCATTATGACGGCATCAAAACACATTTTAGTCGACTAAATCAACTGTAGATGACTAGATGTAGTCGACTAAAATCTTATGATATTTAATCGACTAAAACTAGACTAATTCAAGAGACTATGAAATTTGCTGCCAAAAACAACACTGGCTGACTCCCAGCTTAAAAAAAAACATGGAGGAGGGTTCTTCAGCTAATAGGACTTTATTTTGTAGTGGCGTAGAGATGTCCAAAGAACTGACCACGCTCTGTTTGGTCATAGCAGGAGTCATTCAACGGACAGAGCACTAACTTCTCTGGGGGAGGGCCGTACTCATACAGCCAAGGCAACGCGGTACGTCTCCTGTCCTTCAAAGTGTGTGTGTGTGTGTGTGTGTGTGTGTGTGTGTGTGTGTGTGTGTGTGTGTGTGTGTGTGTGTGTGCGTGTGCGTGTGCGTGCGCAAGCGCGTGTGTGTGCGTGTGCGTGCGCACGCGCGTGTGTGTGTGCGTGCGTGCGTGCGTGCGTGCGTGCGTGCGTGCGCGCGCGTGCGTGTGTGTGCGTGCATGCGCGTGCATGCGTGTGCGTGTGTGTGTGTTTACCCAATCTGTACGATAGATTATTTTAGAAATGCAGTAAGTGATATTTTATCTCTCTCTCTCTCTCTCTCTCCTCATTCCCTGTATATCTACTGTATGCTATCAATAAAGGCAGACAAAAACAAAAAAATATCTTTCACTCAATTGTCACTTAATGTTTTTATTGCCTGTGCAAAGATCAATAACGAGATTTGTAAAAAGAAAGAAAAAGAAAAAAAGTGTTAAATAACTACTCTCTCTTCTCTCTCTCTCTCTCTCTCTCTCTCCCTCTCCAGCCTCCGAGGCCTGGTAACTACCCTCACTCGCCCGTCCCCGGTAACCCCACGCCCCCCATGACCCCAGGAAGCAGTATTCCTCCGTACCTGTCGCCCGGCCAGGACGTCAAGCCCCCCTTCCCCCCCGACATGAAGCCCAGCATGACGTCGCTTCCTCCGCCGTCGGGTGAGGAGGAGAAGAGCTTCACGCTCGAGTGTCGCGCAGCGCGGCCGCTATCACAGCCCTCTACAGCACATTTAGCAGACGCTCAAGGTGCTTGTGGTGTGGAAGGAATAGTTGTACTGCTCCAGCTCAGTGGCCTTGTGGTTAGAGTGTTCGCCCGGCCTGGGGTCATACCAAAGACTGTAAAAATGGGACCCAATGCCTTCCTGCTTGCCACTCAGCATCAAGGGTTTATAAGGGATATAATATTGATACTAAGGGCTCCATTTCCTCACACGGTAAATAGTGTCCAAAAGGAAGTTGTGTCGTCACTGCCTTTTACACACCAGGTACACAGTAAATGGTGTCCTAAAGGAAGTCTTAACCCATTTTGGGGCGGGAATCCCTTTTGGTGTTTTAAACATTATGTTATAATTTAGCTATTATAATTTAGCTATTATAGCACGCCACTCGGTGGCGAGCTTTTAGGTCTGCTATTTTTGAAAAATTGAAGAACGACTGACATAGAAACATAGCTTTTTCAGAAAACTGTCAGGATATAGAAGACATTTTTAGAATCTGATCTCAGGTCAAAATGGGTTAAGGTACACAGTAAACGGTGCCCTAAAGGAAGCGGTGTCGCCCTCCCTCTCCCGTCCCTCCAGGCCACCCCAACGAGGAGCTGCGGCTGACGTTCCCGGTGCGCGACGGCGTGGTCCTAGAGCCCTTCCGCCTGGAGCACAACCTGGCCGTCAGCAACCACGTGTTCCACCTGAGACCCTCCGTCCACCAGACCCTCATGTGGAGGTAACGCAACGTAGCCTAACATCCGTCTTGTCTACGTGTCCCCTATGTTCTCCCTGTGTCCCCTAGGGTAGGTACCCTCACAAAAAACATGCAGTAATCCTGGTCTCTAAACTTCCTCCTCCTGGCCATCCGGGGCGCCTGATGGAGGGGAAAAGGAACTGGTTGGAATAACGTGTTCCTTCCACGGGCTACGTCCAACCAGGGAAACTCCCCCCTGTCAGGTGTAAAGGAGCAACCTGGACACTCATGCATGAAGGAAGCTTGAGTTCAAGTCCGTTGCTCTCCCCAGGTTGGCGGAGGGTGTGTAGAGCCCAGGATAATTGACACAGGGGTGAAAAATGGGTTACAAAATCATGGGATAAAATTTAGTGGAAAAAAATAATATCTGTAAAGAATATCTGTACAATCAAAACTTTGAGTATACACTATAGAGAGTCCATATTTAGACCTGAGGCTGATTTTAAAAAATGGCTTCTAAATCCTAACAATTTTCTGAAAAATCGATGTTTCTATGTCAGTGGTGCTCAACCTTTTTCATGTCAAGGACCCCCAGAATTATCTGTATTTGGCTGCGGACCCCCATCTGAAAATATGTACTTCCAGTTCCAGTGACCCCCCCAGAAGCAAATATTTGAGTTAGAAACGTTATATAGAATATATATTCAAAGATTTGCGCCACATTTTCACGATTTTCTTTTTTGTTGCAGATCTACAAGCTCATAGCGCGGCACTCTGTGCCGTGCCATGAGCTTGTAGATCTGCTATTTTTCAACGGCTACAGTATAACATAATGCTTAAAACACCAAAAGGGGTTCCCGTCCTGAATGGGGTTAAGTAAGTGTTGTTGTGGTACTACAGGTCAGATCTGGAGCTGCAGTTCAAGTGCTACCACCACGAGGACCGGCAGATGAACACCAACTGGCCCGCCTCGGTGCAGGTCAGCGTCAACGCCACGCCGCTCACCATCGAGCGGGGCGACAACAAGACGTCCCACAAGCCCCTGCACCTGAAGCACGTCTGTCAGCCCGGCAGGAACACCATCCAGATCACTGTCACCGCCTGCTGCTGCGTGAGTCACTGTTGTGTTGTGACTATAACGGACGGCCGCCGGCCCGGGCTATATACACTGGTGACGGAACGGAAACCCAATACGATCTACATTGACACGTTGAGAGCTTGTAGATTGGCTTTTTTAACTATTCAAAAATGTTTTTCAAAATAGTAATAAAATAATAAGGGGATAAGGGGTTTAGAAACTGACGAAAATAGAGCCCTAAGTCTAAAAGACTAAGATTTTGAAGTATTTGTCCTCTGTGTAGAAACCCATGCCGTATGCGGCATCTTCAGTCGCTATAAGTATAGAAGCTATGAGCGCAAGGTTACGCCCCGGAAATAGCTGATCTACAAGCACTTTAGCACTCAGCGCGTCACATCGAGCTGCGTTGTGAGCTTGTAGATCCGCTACCAAAGGTGCCCTGGTAGGCGATGTTAGCCCCTCTCTAACATTCTCTAACGCGTCCCTGACAACGAGAGTCAATAGCAACAGCAGAACAAGCTGTTTGACATCAGCAGATGACGGGTCACATTTTCCATGCATGGCCTCGCAACCCACACACTCGGCCGCGCCGCTCGTTTCACAAAAGCATTTTCCTTACAAAACTCGTTCCCATTTAAAAGAGAAATAAACCAGCTTTCCAGCGGTGTCAAGTTAAGTTGCCAACAACAACAGAGCAATAATCTACCATACACAAATTGCTGAACTGCACAAAAGTGAAAGCAACATCATGGTCACTTGTAGTAATTGTGTGTGTGTGTGTGTGTGTGTGTGTGTGTGTGTGTGTGTGTGTGTGTGTGTGTGTGTGTGTGTGTGTGTGTGTGTGTGTGTGTGTGTGTGTGTGTGTGTGTGTGTGTGTGTGTGTGTGCGTGTGTGCGTGTGCGCGTGGTGTCACAGTCCCACCTGTTCGTGCTGCAGCTGGTCCACAGGCCGTCGGTGCGCTCCGTCCTCCAGGGACTGCTGAAGAAGAGACTGCTGCCTGCAGAGCACTGCATCACCAAGAGTATGGACACTACTAGTACACACTTTATTCACTGCATCACCAAGAGTATGGACACTACTAGTACACACTTTATTCACTGCATCACCAAGAGTATGGACACTAATAGTACACACTTTATTCACTGCATCACCAAGAGTATGGACACTAATAGTACACACTTTATTCACTGCATCACCAAGAGTATGGACACTACTAGTACACACTGTATTCACTGCATCACCAAGAGTATGGACACTAATAGTACACACTTTATTCACTGCATCACCAAGAGTATGGACACTAATAGTACACACTTTATTCACTGCATCACCAAGAGTATGGACACTACTAGTACACACTGTATTCACTGCATCACCAAGAGTATGGACACTACTAGTACACACTGTATTCACTGCATCACCAAGAGTATGGACACTACTAGTACACACTTTATTCACTGCATCACCAAGAGTATGGACACTAATAGTACACACTTTATTCACTGCATCACCAAGAGTATGGACACTAATAGTACACACTTTATTCACTGCATCACCAAGAGTATGGACACTATTCACTTTATTCACTACATCACTATGAGTGAATAAAGTGTAAAAGAGTTACAGATCTATAAGGGTCCATTTGGTTTACCAGCTCTCCATCATTTAGCTCAGAGATGGGCAACTCACTATATTTCCACACTCACTCCTTTTGAGCTTGTAGATCAGCTATTTTTGCTATATTTGAACTGGTCTAAAGTCTCTCTCTCCGTCTGTCTCCAGTCAAGAGGAACTTCAGCAGCGTAGCGGCGTCGGCGGGCAACACCACCCTCAACGGGGAGGACGGCGTGGAGCAGACGGCCATCAAGGTGTCGCTAAAATGTCCAATCACCTTCAGACGCATCCAGCTGCCCGCGCGGGGGCATGACTGCAAACACGTCCAGGTGGGTGATTGATTGATTGATTGATTGATTGATTGATTGATTTATTGATTGATTGATTGAACACTAGTCAACACTAGCACGTGGTACAGTAAAACATTAAGGCTAAAAGGATAACACAAAACTTGTTTTCGTTGTGGTCCTACCTGTACGTATTCAATTCATCAATATAACGTGAAATATTAACACAGTATTGATTGATAATTGTATTAGATAAGATGCAAACAGTCCAGGGTACAGTCGAGCACAGCATTGGTCCAAAAGGACAGCACCGAAGTTGTTTCCATTCCGTTCCCATGCATTCATTCATTAACAACAGTTAACAACAGTGACAACAAACAATGAAGCTTTCTCAAACACATTACATCTACATGTACAGGTTGGAATAGAAATACATAGGAGATGAGAAATTACATTCACCTCCCCTTGTGGTCTCCTGATAGATAAATTATTATTATTTTATTTGGGTGGTAATATTTGGTTATAATCTGTTCTATTTTTTCCCAGTGCTTTGATCTGGAGTCGTACCTGCAGCTCAACTGTGAGAGGGGGACGTGGAGGTGTCCTGTATGCAAGTAAGTGAAAGCACTGACATTACCAATGATGTCACGTTGAGCCTAAATAACTGATTGACAGTGGTGGAAAAATAGTGGAAATAGAGCTCTCAGAATCAGTTGGACGTGTCAAAAATAATCGACGCCTCCATTTGTATATTGCAGCCAGAGTAAACAATGTTTCGTCTCCGGTGGGTGGAAAGTTTGGAAACCCAAACCTCATGTGTCCAAAACTGTTCCTTTTTGTCCCCCTGCAGTAAAACGGCGTTACTAGAAGGTCTTGAGGTGGACCAGTACATGTGGGGAATCCTCAACGCCATCCAGAAGTAGGTTTCTACACGTTCTACACCTCTTCCTTATTCCAGGCGTATGCAGAGGCTATATTATGTCATTTAAATAGCATATTTAAATGACATAATCCACCACTCCTGAATGAAGTGTTTGGTGCTGGGAGTCTGGTGCAACGCACAGGTCCTCGCTGTACTCCTGCTGAGAGCAGGAGTGGACCTGCTGAGACGTAGGAGGGGCCCGGACAGGAGGCAACCCACAGAGCCTAGTCCCTCCACATGCCAGAATAGTACCTCTCAGTCCTGGCATAGTAGTTCCCGGGGTGGTTCTAACGGATTGTGTGGCCCTAGTCTTTCCCTAGTGGGTCTGATCGAGGGTAGCTACTGGGACGTAAGTCTGTACTTGATCACCCCGGCTGGGTCACCCGAGTGAGGGGTATGATGTTCAAGAGACCCGAAACCCCGATGACCTTGGGATACATCACTGAGGATACGTCCCAGTTTCATCCATGTGATGTTCTACTGTAGACATAGCATTTCTTGATTTCTATAGTGTGTACTTATAGTTTCGTTTTACTGACATTCTACTGTTAGGATGTTAGGTTCTTGGCTTACTCATGATCCTTGATGACTATTTCTAGGTATTTAATGTGTTATCATGTGTTGCTTACTGTAAATCGCTCTGGATCAAGCGCTAAATACCTAAATTGTAATTGTATTGTATTGTATTCCCAAAGCCTGATTTATGCTTAGATGCGTGCCAAAAAAATTGCCGATCTTTTAGATCTTGTCAATCTTACAGAACCACTATTTGCGGCGCGCAACACGGGTGCACGGCTAATTATAAATGAAGACATTAATCCCAATTGCATCCCGACTGCACAATTAAAATAAAAAAGGTAGAAGCTGAGAAGTGACAGGAGTTCTCTTTGTTGCTAACAGCTCAGAGTTTGAGGAGGTCACCATTGACCCTACGTGTAGCTGGAGACCCGTGCCCATCAAGTCTGAGATCCACATCAAGGAGGACCCTGACGGACCCCTGGCCAAGCGCTTCAAGACCATGAGCCCCAGCCAGATGACCATGCCCAACGTGATGGAGATGATCGCCCAGCTGGGGCCCGGCCCTGGGGGCCCCGGACCCTACCCGTCGCACCCTGCTCAGCACATCGGGGGCAACGGGGACCAGTACCCGGGAGGCCCAGGTAACCAATGGGTTATCCCGCTTTATTTCAGAAAGAAAATAATACAATGATTTCTTTGATTTTAAATGGGTTGTTTTGGAACTGTCAGATTGTATTGAGTTCACAAGTTCCCTTCTCCTGCCTGCATCTGGGCTCTCTCAAGCAGAAACATGATTCGGTCTGGCTTTTTAGCCAGGCTACAACGTCTCTGCCCGAGAGAGCCCAGACTCTCCTTTCTGGCAGAATGCAAATGTTGTCCAGCAGGGGGAGTGGTTTCACCATGCTATGTCATGCATGCACACAGGTAACAGTTTTGGACATGAGGTTTGGCTCATGTCGGTTGAGCCTTAACTCATCCAGTGCCACCTGGTGGATACCAGTTTTGGCCCTCTTTGCCACCGAAGCCCATTATAAATAAAAGAAAGAATTTTTAATTCTATTGTGCATGTCATGTGCATGTCATCACCTGCACACCAGATTAGAGGAATTTTCAAAATATGAAAAAATATATAATAATAATATATATATATATATATATATATATATATATATATATATATATATATATATATTTATTTTTTTCAAAAATGCGTCCAAAGGCGCCTTTGGCACTCTCGGCTTCAGGTGGCACTGAGACAGTTTTAATCATGCAATCTTCGTCAAATGCATTTTTTTTGCCAGAGTAACTGCTCTAAATATTGAAAATTCCAGTTTTATTCAGTTACGTAACCAGATTTGTTTGAACTATGGATCATGTCGTGAAGATTTGTGCACCTTTTCATTAACAAAAATAAATGTTTTTGTCTCCCCAGGCAACAGTTACCATGGCCACGGGAACTTTGACTTCCCTCACGGTAATCCGTCTGGAGGGGGCGGCCCCCCATTGAATGACTTCATGCACGGACCACCGCAGCTCTCCCATCCCTCAGACGGACCTGGGGGGCTCCTTTCGCACGACAAGCCCCTCAGCCATGGCATGAGTGACTCGGTGAGTGTAGCAGATTTTCACTTGAATCTGTCATGGGGGAGAGGACTTAATTGATATAATCCGAACAACATATTTTCAGATGGGGGTCGGCGGTCAAATACAGATAATTATGGGGTCCTTGACATGAAAGGGTTTGAGCACCACTGACATAGAAACATGGGTTTGTCAGGATTTAGAAGGCATTTGTAGAATCGTTCCCAGGTCAAAATGGGTTAATGCATGCCAGTCCCTCTCCTGAGATGCATGCGGTGGAACCCTTTTGTTCCATTGTGGCACATGTGTTTTAATTCTTTATTTTTCTTTATAATATAATATAATATATATATAATATAATATTTTGTTTACAAAATGTGAAACTTGCTGTTGCTGTTGAATGAAATGAATACATATTGCGTAAATACAGTACATGTACATGACCCATTTCTCACCAAAAATGTGATCAGACAGCTATTTCTGGTTGCACTGCACAGTAAACCGTGCACACCCACCTCATGGTAATGACTATGATGACTAAACCATGCTACTGACGTGATACTGTCGTCGTCGCTTCTTTGGCGTGAGTGCTTCTTTGGTTCCAGCGACAACGATTTGGCCAGCATGTATGCTACTGGATCATGCTTCACCATATAGTGTTACACATGTACATGTGTATACTTGTACATGGTGGTTAAATGTACATGTACAGTACACACAGCTTTCTATTCAGAGGGCCTGGTCCCTATTAGTCGTGCTGGAACTCATTTTGCTTCTACTGTCTTTCTTTCCCCACATTCCTCCGTGATCTCTTTCTGACTCTCTCTCCCTCTCTCTCCCTCTCTCTCTCTCTCTCTCCCTCTCTCTCTCCCTCTCTCTCTCTCTCTCTCACCAACCCAAACCTCCCCCCAGATGTCTCATCCCGATCAGTCCCATAATTCCATGCAGCACAGCTTGCATGCGTCTCCACACCACCACGGCAGCCAATCGGGGCAGCCCTTACATCACAGCGGCCAGTCGGGGCAGAGCTCCTTGCATCACAGTGGCCAATCGTCGCAGCCACCTCAGCAGCCTCGCCAGTCGCAGCAGCCTCCTCCGCCCCAGCAGCCTCAGCAGCAGCAGCAGCAGCCCGGCCAGAACAGTCACCCCCCGCACAGTGACCTGAGTTTTAACCCTTCCTCAGACAACCAGGACATGCCCGAACCCTCCCTGGATGTAAGTGTGTCTGTGTGGGGTGTCTGAAATTATACAACGGGCCGTGGTTCAAACGAGCACCACTCCACACCTGATAAAAACAAAGAATTCAGCTGCTCTGTTCTCCCAGAGTGCAGCAAACTCGGTGGCTAGGCTAGCTAGTTTCTTGGGACATCTGTGGTCGTAGTGACTACATCTGTCATTAAATAAATATGTTTTTTCAGCGATTTTCTTAGTTTTAAGTTGTATAATTGCAATATTACACTTGAGGGTGTGGTTTAACGTGATTATTGCCACTTCAGTGATGCTTGCGGAACTCGACTACGTCTCGTTCCTGACCGCATCACCGTCGTGGCAATAACAACAGTTTTGGACGTAACAAAGTGCTTCTTCTTCCAACATCTCTCTCTCTCCCCCTCTCTCTCTCTCTCTCGTCTTCCACAGCTGCTTCCAGAGCTAGCCAATCCAGATGAGTTACTATCCTACCTGGACCCCCCCGACCTGCCCAGCAACAGCAACGACGACCTCCTCTCCCTGTTCGAAAACAACTAAAGACTCTTCACAACAGAAGAAAAGCAACCCAGACACCCTCCTCCTCCTCCTCCTCCACCTCCTTCTCCACATGACAACACCACAGTGACGCCATGGGCGGGCGACCATAGCTCTGTATGCACACACAAACGCACACAAACAAAACAAACTGTCTGACGCTCCAAGTTTGCTGTGGTCAACGTGGTCATGTGGAGTGGAACACGCACGCCCCCCTCCTGGGGTTCTACGGTGGTTCTCAAATTATTTTTTATTTTATTTTAAGGACCCATAATAATAACTCTTGAGACTCACAAGCGAGAGCGTACATATGGAACCACCGCCACCACCCACCTCACCCCCGCTCCCTCTGATTCTCTTAACACACCATCCACAGTCACATTGTTGGCTGACTATAAAGTGATATTATATTACGGACACACATATGATATCTTGACTGTTCCGACGGGAAACTGTGCAGCTATAATAATAATCAGTTTGCGTGTTTTTGCAACACAAAAAGAGACAAGAAGAGATACTAAGCCCCGTTTGGGCGGGCTTTAAGGAGAAGGAGAAGAGAAGGAGAGAAAAAAAAGTGTTGTAGCTTTTTAAATTATGATTTGTTTTTCTCCCTTTTTTGTGAAAAAGTAGAAGAAAAAGAAGAAAAAAAAATATGGATGGGAGGGGAATGAAATCGTCTCGTGATTTTATCCTTGTTTTGAAGTGTGTTCTTCCAAGACTTGGGTTTCGGCCATGCCCCTTGACACACTTCCCAGCGTGCGTGCGTGCGTGCGTGCGTTTCCTGTTGGACATGACTTTTTTCCTACAAACAGGAAGCTAATTGGAACTCAACACAGGACCTCAGCAGAACGACAGCACTCATAAGTACAAGCCACAATGTTCTTGAAAAAGCTGTCCCCTGTTACCATTCTGCAATGAAGTGTGTGTGTGTGTGTGTGTGTGTGTGTGTGTGTGTGTGTGTGTGTGTGTGTGTGTGTGTGTGTGTGTGTGTGTGTGTGTGTGTGTGTGTGTGTGTGTGCGCGTGTGCGTGTGCGTGTGTGCTTGTATTACTATACTTGTATAGCGTATGTATAATAGAATTTGAGAAAGATTGTGAGGATCATTTGCCTCTTCCTCGTAAGAAGAATGTCTGTTTTGTGGTCAAAACATATATTTTAAAGCTTGGCTTACGATTAAGAAAATATTCGTGTTGGAAAATCGGCCAACGTCCAAGCTCCGGCGCGACGTGAGCTCGGACATTTGCATATTTCTTTGAGGGGGTGGGGGCTATTTTTCTGCTATTTTCAATGCCGTCCTAAACTTTTGATAAGTATAGTAATACAAACGTGTGCGTGTGCATGTGCGTGTGTGCATGCGCGTGCATGTATTCCCCTAAGCACTGTGTGAATGACAGTGGTGAGAGGAATCTGACCGGAGCGACTGAGACAGAAAATCGAGAGAATGACATGAATGAAAGAGAGGAAATCCCATGCATCCACCTGAAGAACTCGCCTGCTATCAGTGCAGCTGTCCCTTTTCTCTGTTAAAGCCTGACTTAAGTGCGCAGGTTTGCGAGCTGACGCCGTGGGTCGTTAAATAGCTGATCTACCAGCTGACAAACGTTTGTGAGCTGGTAGAAGGGATATTTTTGCTGTGCCATTCGACAAAACGTAAATGGGACTTGAGGGGCTGTGTGTGTCCACAGAATTTGCTTTGGGTTTTTTTAGCACCTGTCTGCCATGCATAACGATAAAGACCCAAGCCTCGCGCTTCAGCACTTTTGGGGTTAATCGTGGGAAAATAAATTGTAAAGAAATAAGAAAATTCTCCCCCCAACTTTGGGAGAGGAGCGCTGGTCATTTGATCGTTGTGGCTGTGTCCTGACAACCCGGTAATTTATGACCTGATGATCAGATGTTGAATTGGCAGCACCACAACCCACGAGAAGTCCATAATGTTTACGTTTGTTCAGTTAAGCTGTTTGCGGTAAACGCAGATGACCACAACTTTATCGATAGGTTTGAATGCTTTGCGGGCATCAATAAACGCTGCGCACTGTGGACAATATGATGTCGTCTCATTTCGGGTGGGAACCTCACATGTCCAAAACAGTTACTTTTCAAGATTCAAATTCTAAAACTGTTTAGAGCGTGCACATCTGCTACTTTTGATGCTGTGACGCTGTGGTATGATCAAGTATAGGGAGTTAATTAATTGGCAGACAGCAACCATATGCAAAGCGCTCCTCCGCCCCAAAATACAAAAATACATCTTTCTGTGGACACTGTGGCCTTTATATCTCACACCATCAGGTCCTGGTGATGCGTATCACGTATGACGTTGCTCGTCAACTTCCTTCAGTACGGTTTTGTTCATGTGCATGTGTGCCAACAGCTTCTTTTCTATTTGTCTGGACTAAAAGAAACATGCTCGATCAAATTAGATTTTCGTCCTTCGTGTCCCGTTCATATTTCATGTTTTTTTGCGAACTCTCGTGTATGTCGTTTATCATTGTCTCTGTGTGTGTTTGTGTGTGTTTGATCATCGTCCCACTTTGAAAGCAACCACTTCTTAGGCCCTCTTTTGTACTTTCAAAAACTTTTACGAATAGTGAAAATAGCTATAGCTATACAATAGCCATTTAAATAGCTATTTTAATAGCTTCATAGATAGCTATTTTACACAAGCGCCAGATTTGTTGTGAGCTTGCAGATCTGCTATTTTCGCTATTTTTATTTATTTTATTTTTTAAACATTTCTCAAAACTCTCAAACATTTTTCGCATATAATAACCAGCCCCAGGACAGGGTCAAAGTGGTTAATAGGAGATGCACGTCACCAAAGTTTAGTTTTCTCATAAGGGATTGGCTGGTATACGAACAGGATCCTCCCACAGGCTGAAAGTTAAAATATCACTGTACATTTTTATAAACATCTGTCGTGATTCAATTGTACTGGAATTCCTTTGAATGATCCGACAATGTTCCTAGAACAGTTGTATAATATAGCCTACCCTTTGTTAATACTTTGAGACTATACAGCTCTGTATACCTATCTGAACACACACACACACACACACACACACACACACACAGTATGTATACACGCACAAGCACACATACACACGCATTCCCTGATGAATGCCCCATTAATATAGTGAATCAGTCACAAACATATGCTTTGTATTACTTCCTTATGCGTTGACGTTGACGTGTCATTTCCAAGTCTATAAGGTTAACCACTTAAAGCCTAAAGGTGGTTTGCACACTGGATGTGTTTTTCGGAAAACCGACGGAAAAACACCACTGGACGCGTTTTCTGTGTGCAACCACCTTAAATGTCCCTGCACACAGAGAGCGTTTTTCTGTTTGTTTTTTTTCGGTTTTCCGGAAAACGTGTCCAGTGTGCAACCAACTTAAGTCCTTAATGAAGCAGACCTGTGTTGCAACTGTACTGGGACATTATTTTCTTCTTTTTTCCGTCTACTACACCAAATATCACTTAAATATACACCAAAAATAGCCGATCTACAGGCTCATGTTCAGTTATTTTTGGCTAATGTTCCCCCCAGAATACTGGAAGCTGGGGTTCAAGTGGTTAAAAACAAGCTTTACTTCTATTGAGCTGTTTTTTTCTATTTTCAAAAAGAATGTCAATGAGGGTCAGAAGTTAAAGAAATTGCCCCCAAATTATGTAATTTGTCTGTTAATGAATGAAACAAGTGACCTCTTCATTTTTGTTTTAAAATGAGAATGTGCAAAACAAATATTATCTGGATTGTTTTTACGGCCTGGTATGTGTGTATTGATAACCATGCTTTGCAGAGAGAGAAAAACAAAGTGTGCATTGTTTTCTTTTTGTTTTTGTTTTTCATCAAATTTTATATCGCTTTAAATTATTATTTTTGTCCAGTGTTTTTATGATAGGTATGAATTGGTTTATATAATTTTATGCAGGCGAAGAAACTGCAAGTGTTCGTCGTAGACTTAAAAGTCTCCCATTTTTTTTTTAAAGATTTCGCAGTCCTTGGAATAACTAAATATGACTTAGGCTAGTCTCCAAAGTTGATCATATCACTTGCGTATAACACAGTGGAAGCATTAGATGTTTGTTTGCTTGTTTGTTTGTTTAAGACAATGCACTGCCACATTGGGAAGTTCCATTTCCATACTGTGTGTGTCTCATAAAGTAACTCTTATCTTTAGCCCTCCAACAAAAACTTTGAATGATCCCTGCGGCCCTGCCACAAAACGTGTACAGTTTTGGTTGTGGCGAAGAAAGAATCAATGCAATTCACCTGATAAAATGAAAACCATATTTGGAGCTCGGAACCCCCTCTCACCCCTCCACCCCTTCTCTGAGGTGTGTGTGTGCGTGTGCGTGTGCGTGTGCGTGTGTGTGTGTGTGTGTGTGTGTGTGTGTGTGTGTGTGTGCGTGCGTGAAAGGCATTCATGTACATAATGTAAATGTTAAAGAGAGAGAGACAAACCTTAACACAAACATTTTATTCATTTTCTCCCGGGGGGGCATTTGCATAGTGTATTTAGAATTTTGTAAAGCTTGCATTACTCCCGTCAAAGACATTGAAATGGAGAAAATTAGTTCTATGGTTCCATAGTGTCCACGCAGACCTCTCTTAAAGCCTGACTTGTACCCGGTCGTACGGCGGTTGTGGCGTGCGCTGAAAACAGCCGACCTGACAAGCTTCTTCTAGGTCGGCTGTTTTCGGTCGCGTGGCACCGACGCACGACGAAGCACAAATGAGGCTTTATACGGCGCCTGTTCATTCATGTAAAAAAAATACTTTATGTACCTCTCCGTGCAGGGGTTTGAAGAAAAACCGAAAAACACACTTTTCCTTTGTGTATATTAAACTTCTGTGTATTTCTCTATTACCTGTGTACTTTATAAAGGTGCTGCAAAATGACAAAGAACCTTTTGAGGTCTAATTGGGACGTGGGAGACGTGGGGCCGTGAGCGCTTCCCCAACACCATTTACCAATTTACAGTTTGTACAATTTTGTCAAATTTACAATTTTTATGCAATTTGGCAAAAATAAATAATGTTATAAAGGTACAATCTGAAATGATTGGCACAGCAGAAAGACTCTTTGGTTTTGTACATTCTATGTACAATCATTTCATATTCTAAACTGGTCAGAAAAAAACATATTGTGATTTTTAGTCTTGCAAATCTGTATGTAGTTAGATGATGTGACATCCTAATATTTATCTAATAAATATGTATTCAGGTGAAACACAGTCGATGTAGTTTGTGTCTTTTGATTGTGACTTTGCACTTTTGCACTTACTATGCAAACCATGCTGTTTTCGTGCTCGGATCCAGGCACCCAGCCATCCACCCAGCCACACACATAGCTCCGTAAGGGAGTGGTTGCACTAGTACTTAAAAATATTACTCAACTACAGGTCAGGGCTCCATTTTAGGGGCGACACGGGCGAGGCCACTTGGCCTTTCGTGCTGTGACTGCTGTCCATGCATATTTTTGAGGCGCGCTAGCCACTCCAATACTTTCCAATTAAGTCTATGGACTTCAATGTTTGTTTGCGGAAATTGCGAAATTGCGGAAATTGCGGAAATTGGAAAATTCGGAAATTGCCGAAATTGGAAATTGCCGAAATTGCGGAAATTCCGGAAATTGAAAATTGCGAAATTGCGGAAATTGCAAATTGCGGAAATTCGAAATTGCGGAAATTCGAAATTGCAAATTGACAAAAATGAAAAAATAAAAAAAACGATGGGTTATAGCCCATGTTTTTTTTAATTTTGAAAAAAAAAGTTATCCTCGTTTCTCATCATTTTGGACCATGGGCTATAGCCCATATCGTACGGCATACTATAGCACGCCGTTTTTCATCATTTTTGATGATTTGACAAAAATGAAAAAATGTCGTACTTCTGGTTTACCGGAACGGGGTTCAACTCCCTGCAGTGCCCTGCTCAATGTGTTGTATTTACCGGAAAAATTGAGTGTTGCGGAGGATGAGAAACATTAGTTACGGAGTGTTGCGGAGGATGAGAAACATTAGCAAATTGCGGAGTGTTGCGGAAAAATTGCGGAGTGTTAAAAAAAAAATGACAAGAATGAGACAATATATTGACAAGAAAGAGACACTGTGTCTACTGTCTACAATATTGACAAGAAAGAGACAGATGAGAACAGTACAGTCAGTCAGCCAGCTAATGATTAAATTAAGGCCACTGTGGCCTCAGCCATGGCTTTTTTAGGGGCACAAGACAAGACCAACCTTTTTCATTTGATATTCAAACAATAGGCTACGCGAACACGAACGTACACGCATATTCACAAGCTTTAGGTTATTATTGAAAATGGCTGTGTCATGCTAAAAACGAACACATGGTGGTGGTGTTGTTCAAGTAATAGTATGGTCGATCATCATGTTATCGTTTTGTTTCAGTAACAGTTTATTAAAGTTCCTGTTGTTTAGCACAGCCCAACCGTTTTGGGTTTTTGGACTCAAAGTCAATGCGTTCTGGGTTTAGATTATTGGATTTATTGGAACCAAATGGACCCTTACAATTTGGTTCCATTTTGCACACCCCTCATTTTGTTACCCCTCGGAGTTATGGGGGTCCTCCTAGCTCTGGTCCATAGCTAAGGCATTAGAGCAAGAGCTATGGTATGGTATTAATGTTTTAGATTCGTGTACTTGAGGACACCAATGGAAACATAAAGCCGAGCGAAAGGTTTTCTTAGTTTCATGACCCTTTTAGCAAACGGTTAATAAAGTATTCAATCAATCAATCAATCAATCAATCAATCAATCAATCAATCAATCAATCAATCAATCAATCAATCAATCAATCGATAAACGCCGCTCTCCCGTGCGGCCCTCTGCCTCAAAACCACACACCATAGAAGGATAGAGCCACACACCCTTCTGGCCAGTGTTGCCAGATTTTGCGACAGAAATAAGCGACCAGCTCTATGAAAACAAGCCCAAAATAAGCCAATCCATCCACACAAACGAGCCATTTAAATCCAATATCATATTTACTCTAAGGCTATTATCCTAGATTTTTTTATGAAAATGTTTGAGAACCACTGGTTTAAAACAATTAACATCAGGAAACAATAATAAGAGGACATGGCAACATTGTTTCTGACGTAAGTGACTGTAAACACTAGTAAACAGTGGGTAGGAGGACGGTCCCAACGACAGGGGAGGAGGGAGGGGGGGTTGGTTCACTGCTTTGTTGTCTTTCTGGAACTTTTACATTTACAACCTAAACACAGTACTCACGGGACGCGGACGGGATCCAAACAAGGCTCGATCATCATGTCTTGGGCGGCTTTATTATAACCCGATAACGCTAACGTTGATTAATAATATCAAACACATTTGGGAACACGTATAAACGGCAGCGGTTAGCGGCTAAAAGGCTAAAGCCGCCAATAATAAATGGATGAGCCGCGGGTGTCCGAACTCTTCGGTTCGGCGAGTGGACCGCCGTCTCGGGGACGGGGAACTGCTGCTGAACAGGACCAGACCCCTGGTGGTGACGGGTCCCTGCAGCAGGGGGTCCATGCTGGGGGGTCCGCCGCCGGGCTGCCCTCCTCCCCCTGTTCGGCGGCGGCGGTCCCGAAAGCAGAAAAGAAAGCAAAGAACAAGAAGTCAAAGTATCGGTCGTCCAGGAACTTGAAAGTGAGCAACAACCCCCCGTATAATCTACCTCCTGCAGAGGAAAGTATAAACGACAACAACCAGCCATTTAATCTACCTCCAGAGGTAAGTCACATCCTGCCATCCTGCACGATGTTGCTTGCCGACAAGAACTACCGTATCTACTGAAGTTATAGCTGTAAAATCATAGTTGTTTTGCTAGCATGCTAGAATATAGGATAGAGATCCACAAAAAGCTCAATACGTTGAATGCACCTGGAGCTTTAAAAGATGAAATATTGAAAAAGCTTAAATGTTTTTTGTTGTTTTGTTTTATTTGTTTATTATTGTTGCTTTCGTTTGTAGCCTTGGATCAACAGAACACCGTGATAGTGATTATAGATGTAATTTTTTTGTATCGAGTCTGACTTTTACTTTCGTATCTGTCAGAATCGATACAAATATCTGATAGTCTTTCTTTTGTTAGTTTTTTACACCCACACACACATTGCAAGCGTAGATGTTAGTTTTACCCAGTGCATCATTGTTGATTTGCATGTAATCCGTGTTTGAATATTTAAAAGGAACTAAAGGTAAATCCAGACAGTGTGCAGAGCACTGCAGACAGTGCATGCTGCAGCAGCAGACCAATGACACGTAATCAAAAGGAGGAGGGTGAACGGATGGGTTGGGGGTGGATGTTTTATTATTTTTCTTTCTAACTTGTTGCTATAATGTATATATATATGTGCTATCATATAATAATATGATGTCGACGCAAACTTTGCACAGTAGCAATTATTTGTTTATAGGCAGTCATTTGCGTGTGTCTGACGCAAATGACAGCGAGCAGCTGTGTTTTGTAAATAGCAGAGCCCTGGCTGGCGTGGAGGCTGCTGCGCTGTGAGCTTGTAGAGCTGCTATTTTTCAGCAGTAGCGTTCGTGCGCCAGAACGGGGACGTGTCATCACGGGTCATTTTACAATGATGACCCTGGAGTCACCTCTGTGTCTGAGAGTCTGACCTGCTGCTGCTTTACTGCTGCAAACTGATAATATACAGTTTGCCATGTTTTAAGTTCTACAGCTGAGCTCAGAGCCTCAAACGTGTAACTTCCTCCTGAAACGACTTGAACTTTGAGCAATGAGTAATGACCACAGAGGTATTGACGAGTAGCAGTACAATCAAAACAAAACGCTTGGACATGCCCCAACATGCTTGTCGTTTTTGGTGTGTGTGTGTGTGTGTGTGTGTGTGTGTGTGTGTGTGTGTGTGTGTGTGTGTGAGAGAGAGAGAGACTGTGACATGTGTCCGCACGTATGGTATAGATATTATTAGACATTTGTCTTTTAGATGTTAATGCTTTTATGCTGCTAAATGGAGCAGACTATCATCTAATTTAACAACTTAACAAGTAGTTTGTTGGCTTATCATGGGACATTTCCTTACATGTTCAGATGAATGACATTCGTCTGGATGGAAACATGAAGTGTTCAGTGATCTTCCATCAACAATTCCTTCATAGATGATAGTACATGTTGGTTTAGTTCAGTGGGTTCTCAACCTGTGGGTCGTACATAGCACCTGAATTAAAAAAAGGCTTCATGTATCTGTATTTGAACAAGATTGTAGGTATAGTATTGTTTGTTCCAAGAGAAAGTGATATGACCCCATGCCATGAGTATTAACCACTTACTTATTTGTTCACCTGTGATAATCCATTCATTATAATGTTCTCTTCACATTTTGTGAATGAAGACTTATTTTGTAACTTTATCATTAATCATAAAGTTTTTTGTTCGTTGAGGTTTGGCCTTACCCTTATAGATGGAAATGTGTTGGGGGGGGGGGGCTGAGAAGGTTAAACCCACTGGTTTAGTAATGGTTAATCTCAGTTGTGTGTGATTTTCAAACCTGGCGCCCTTTTTGAGCAGCACCTAGGCTGCTAACCATCAATGGTCCATTGTCTTATTGTCCATTCAGTTTCACAACAGCTGTTACCCCCCCTCCCCTCCTTTTTTCTGTTTCTCCCATTCTCTCCGTTCAGGCTGAAGAGGGAAATATAGAGTACAAGGTAGGTCAAATAAGTCTTTGGTTGTTCTAATTTAAATAAATATCCGTTCGACAATCAGTTTGTGTGCACTTAAAGTATTAGAGGGTGTGTTAGAGTATACTCTGGGACATATATTTGACAGGAACAAAGAGCATTGGAGAAACGATATTAATAATTATGATATTATGTATAGTTGTGTATATGATATTCATATATCATAATTTTACACAATAAACTGAAAAAATATTATTATGTATTATATAATCATATTTTTCCAGTTTATTGTTAATTGTCATCATAATTTTGTACAAGTTATTAAATTATTATAATAAAATTCTTAACTTATTTTCTTGGTCTCACCTGGTCGCCAGTCACTGTCTAAGTTAAAGATGGGTATTTCTCTCCGTCTCTAGCTGAAGCTGGTGGGTCCCACGCAGTATCGCTTTGAGCACTTGGCCACGCAGATGAAATGGCGTCTACAGGAGGGCAAGGGCGAGGCCGTGTACCAGATAGGCGTGGAGGACAACGGCATGCTCGTGGGCCTATCAGAGGAAGACATGAGGTCATCGCTGAGCACCCTCCACAGGATGGCAGAGAAGTAAGTTCTACTAGAGATAAATTATATCCCATCTCTGATTATTTGCAGGTCGTAATGGATTGATGCAATTCATTATGACTAGATTGTAAATGCTGTGTTGATGATCCGTTCTCTCAGAGTGGGAGCAGATATCGCTGTCCTCAGGGAGAGAGAGGTGGACTATGATTCGGACCCGCCTCGTAAGATCGCAGAGGTGCTCATTCGCAAGGTGCCAGATGACCAGCAGGTGAGTTTAGTGTGCCATGTGGCCACGTGTTGCCCTAAATGTGTGGACAGTATCTTTTATTGCACAATGTCAGTCATTAATTTGTCTGGTTTTGTTGAAAATGAAAGTCAGGGCCAGTTCTAACCTTCCCTTCTAGGGTGGGCAGAACGATTATATGGTGGGGTGCCCCTGGACATTTTTTTCAAATCCCTGTAATCCCCCGAAATGCATAGAAAATGATTCTATCATATCAGTTGTAATGTAATCTCTAAAACACAATATGTATTATGTCTTTATTCTTCAGAATTAATTCTGTAAATTTGTAAATACATTTATTTCAGTACTTACATTGCCTTAATAACACAAATGGCATAATATATCATTTTGGACGTGCATGCTAATCTATACTGTATATGGCTTGAAAAAGCTAACAAAATGTGTGTATTTCCTCAGTTCCTGGACCTGCGGGTTGCCGTTCTAGGCAACGTGGACTCGGGAAAGTCCACGCTACTGGGTGTTCTGACGCAAGGCGAGCTGGACAACGGACGGGGGCGGGCGAGGCTCAACCTCTTCAGACATCTCCATGAAATCCAGACCGGACGCACGTCCAGCATAAGCTTTGAAATCCTCGGCTTCAACAGCAAGGGAGAGGTGAGCAATACACGACCAAGGCCAGAGACCACCCACCAGTGGTGAGCAATACACGACAGAGACCACCCACCAGTGGTGAGCAATACACGACCAAGGCCAGAGACCACCCACCAGTGGTGAGCAATACACGACAGAGACCACCCACCAGTGGTGAGCAATACACGACAGAGACCACCCACCAGTGGTGAGCAATACACGACAGAGACCACCCACCAGTGGTGAGCAATACACGACAGAGACCACCCACCAGTGGTGAGCAATACACGACAGAGACCACCCACCAGTGGTGAGCAATACACAACCAAGGCCAGAGATCAAACACCAGAGGTGAGAAATACTCGACCAAGGACGAGAAAGAACATCCGCACACTAGTTTCTAGAGCTCCAAGACTTACTTTATTTAGAGGAAACAAATTGCAGCGTTTCGACCTACTATGTCGAAACGTTGCAATTTGTTGCGTGTGTGGATGTTCTTTCTCTTCCTTGATGTTTGCCTTGATGCCTGACATCCAGCACCTGGCCTAAATATAGGCATTGAGATGTGCAGTTGTGCACATAATCTTCTCTATTAGCAATACACGACCAAGCCCAGAGACCACCCACCAGTGGTGAGCAATACACGACCAAGCCCAGAGACCACCACTGATGACAGCGACACAAAGTACATGTCTTTTTGTATCTGTATTCTGTACTGTATTTGATGTTTTAGATATGTCCAACTTTCACTTCACTAGTCTACATTTCAAAGACAAATATTGTACTTGATTCTACTACATTTCTAGGAAGGAAAAAAAATACATTATGATTTAGCCCCATTTCAATTTTTTTTAACTCCAGTACTTTAACTAAAGTACAAATTTGACTGAGCAACATTCAGCTGTCTTCTCCCCGTGCTGTGACCTTGTCGTGGTGGAGAGGCTTGGGTACTTCTATGACCCTGAGAGCTATGCTGGGGGGAGCCTAGTGCTCCTGGCAGGTTCAACCATACCAGACAGGTCTTGGGTGAGGAGTGAGACGAAAGGCAGCACACTGGCCCTCCAGGTTGGGGGTTGGGCGTGGCACTAACAATGCCACCCCATAAAAAAAAACATTGTTACAGAAACTACAATGAACAATCCTATTGACATCAGGCTCTTAGTAGACTCTGGCTACGCAAATCCTTTGGGTGGTAGTATGACCACTCCTGATGAAGAAGAACTGTGATGCAGGAGCTGGAACAGATGAACCTGTCCTGGGGAGAGGCGCAACATGCTGCCAGGGATCGGATGCAATGGAGAGCGCTCATTGAAGCCTTATGTCCCATAGGGGACGAAGAGGAGTAAGATAAGAACATTCACCTGTAATTGAGTAATATTTGGCCAGGAGTATAGATCTATTCTATACTTTCACCCAAGTACTGGGGCGGGGGGCTGAGTACTTAATAGTCCACCACTGGAGACCATAGAATGAGTGCTGTGGATGTTAGTCTATCCTAGAATATATGCTATCATCTCTCTGTCATAAATGGAGAACCGAGGCAGTCAGTCACAACAAATCATGTTACGTCATGCTTATCTCTGGGTTTTTATTGTTAGTGCACCAGATAGGGAAGACAACACATGTCATGTGATATATATTTAACATTGCATTTTACCACTTAAGCGCTATATACTTTCTTGGTGTACTTGACATTACTGCCAACCCTTTTACAAAGCATATTGGAAGATTATATTCATTTCAGTACAGCATGAAAAACAAACTACAGAGATGCAGGCGAACCACGCGATAAACAGGACTGGTCTGACAACTGAATCAAATTTTAAACCCTTATAATGCAATCATAGATTCCGGCTCAAAGTCAAATGTGCCCAAATAGGTGACGTAACATTTGGCTTAGAGTTAGAAACGAAGTAAAGTCAACTGGCTAGCATCAAATGTAAGAACATTACCACAAAGAGAAGTAGCGCTATATCTAATTGTAAAGGTCTTTTCACACGGGAAGGAACACATGGGCCTAGAAATTCATTTTCAATAACAGGCAAGTGGGCAGTCTGCGAGGTGCATGCACCTGAATGCCCTGCCACAGGCCCTGAATGCCCTGCCACAGGCCCTGAATGCCCTGCCATAGGCCCTGAATGCCCTGCCATAGGCCCTGAATGCCCTGCCACAGGCCCTGAATGCCCTGCCACAGGCCCTGAGAGTCTTAAGAACCACTTTCAAACACTACTGTTTAAACAAGCATTTGTGGAATGTCCTTGATTTTCCCCTCCATGTGTGTAATGTGTCTGCGGTTTTGTTTCTGAGATTGTACAGTTTGTGTTTCTATAGTTTGTGTTCTCTCTGTGAGCAGTGCTATATACACTAAACATAATGGACTTTTCTTGCCTACTTACATACGCCCGCCCTCGACAAGGGTTGAAATATATTGAGCTTTATTTCTATGGTACGTCAAAACACACCTGAAAAGTGCAGTACGACCTTGGTGATCCAAGCGAAGCAAGAACGCAGGCTTTGTCTCCTTCCCCTTGTGAAAACCCCTAAACTATTCGGTGCTATAAACCCAGGAAATGAAAAATATAAATTGTTCAGGAAATGAAAAGAACTGCAATACTGCCTCATCAAAGTTGGTATTGTGACTTTATATATTGTCAGATACTTGCATCATTGCATGAGAGGGGGAGAGGTGGTGGAGTTAGCGGCTTTAGCAGACAGTTTGAGTGCTTCTGGTTTAGTCAGAAGCGTTGTTTAGTCAGAACACTTGGTTCAATATTCTTTTGAACCAACACACAGGCGCAAAGGGTGATAGCATTGATTTATAGGGAAAATATGTTAAATGAGTTAGCAGATTTAGCTTATTTTTGTCTTTCTATTCCCAGGTTGTAAATTACAGTGAATCTCGGACAGCAGAGCAGATCTGTGAGAGTGCCTCAAAGATGATCACCTTCATTGATCTGGCTGGCCATCACAAGTACCTGAAGACCACCATCTTTGGCCTCACCAGCTACTGCCCAGACTTCGCCATGCTGGTCGTCAGTGCAAATACTGGCATTGGTGAGAAAATGTTTAAAACGCCTTTTCTTTAAACCTTAGGCTACCCAGTAAAACCGGGAAAGCATCTAAATGGTAAATGGTGCATTTATATAGCGCTTATATCCAAAGCGCTTTACATAGATTATGCATTACATTCACCCATTCACACAGATACATTCGTAGACACTGATGGCGGAGGTAACCATGCAAGGTACCAACCTGCACATCGGGAGCAATTAGGGGTTCAAAGTCTTGCTCAAGGACACTTCGACACTAACAGTACGTTTTAACAGCGGGAGACCATCGGCGAGCGTCGCTTGAATTTCATTGGCTATCGCCCAATCGCCCACTACGACGTCGCCCAAAAGATGAATCTGTGTCATTTTCCATTTTTTGCTTTGGTTGGATATTCAAAAATAGTAGATCTACAGTACAAGCTTGCGATCTACGAGCTTGAATATATCCTATTTTGGACTTCCTCTATCTGACTTCCTCTTCAAAGTAAGAGCCACTTGTAATGATCAGTCAACACTAATTTTATTAGTTGTACTTACAGGACGTTAATATGTCTTTTAAGTGCCTGGCTGTATGCAGTGTAATGTTGTGTCAGTTGACTGTCTCAGCTATTGGTACGCAAACGCTCCTTTGATCTGCTGCGCCGCAAACACTTTGACGGCGCATGGGCACTGGTGCACCAGGTATGTGCACTGCTGACTATAACAATGCCAGTGTAACTAACAAAACTGTAATGTAATGTACAGTACAGTAACTTTCACAATTAAAGTATAGTTGCACCGCTCAGTTCACACAGGGGTGATTTTATTTTTTAGGCCAGTTTCTAATACTCTATTGATGTCAGTGAGAGAGAATGTTATCTGACTAGTGTGAAAGGTTTTCAGTTTTTGCATGACAAATGGCTGTGTGCAATTTAAAGAAGTATAAATCATACTAATAAGTAGTGGTGTTGGTGGTGGTTCAGGCTGTTGATAATAGTGCAGGACTGTGCACTCTCCTATAGTGGTAGTAGTGGTGGTGGTTCAGGCTGTTGATAATAGTGCAGGACTGTGCACTCTCCTATAGTGGTAGTAGTGGTGGTGGTTCAGGCTGTTGATAATAGTGCAGGACTGTGCACTCTCCTATAGTGGTAGTAGTGGTGGTGGTTCAGGCTGTTGATAATAGTGCAGGACTGTGCACTCTCCTATAGTGGTAGTAGTGGTGGTGGTTCAGGCTGTTGATAATAGTGCAGGACTGTGCACTCTCCTATAGTGGTAGTAGTGGTGGTGGTTCAGGCTGTTGATAATAGTGCAGGACTGTGCACTCTCCTATAGTGGTAGTAGTGGTGGTGGTTCAGGCTGTTGATAATAGTGCAGGACTGTGCACTCTCCTATAGTGGTAGTGGTAGTGGTGGTTCAGGCTGTTGATAATAGTGCAGGACTGTGCACTCTCCTATAGTGGTAGTGGTAGTGGTGGTTCAGGCTGTTGATAATAGTGCAGGACTGTGCACTCTCCTATAGTGGTAGTGGTGGTTCAGGCTGTTGATAATAGTGCAGGACTGGGCACTCTCCGTGCCAGTGTGTTTGTTTATACTTTGCATGGGCTCCATGCTGTTGTGACCTATCCCCCTGTGACTCGGTGTCACTAATCTTGTTATGTAACGAGGCCATGCCGCCCTACCCTCGGCCGCCTGCCTTCCCCCTCCCCTCTGCCCGCTCCCTTCCCCCTCCCCTCTGCCCGCTCTTACCAGTCTCTCGTTCTCAGAATATCTCAAATACCTTCCATCCATTCATGTGGGTCAATCTGACCCTGAACCCACCACAAGAATGGGTCACTGGAGTCGGGTGATTTGGTGACTCTGACACTTGTAACCGTGTCAGTTATTTGACACTGAGCCCGGTCCGTGTTGCAGACTTTGCAGAAGCACTTGTTGAAGCCAAGAAACACTGTACTGTTCCATTTCATACAGCACATCTACAATGTCAGCTTGTAGATTGGCTATTTGTGAGCTTGTAGATTGTCTATTTTCAGCATGCAACCAAGTGTAAAATCAGCCATTTGCCACGCCATCAAGGCCCGCCAAAATACATTGTTGTCGACAAAATCAACTGTATGTACATTGAGTCGAATATAATCTGATATTTAGAAAACTAGACTAACTACAACTTTTCAGATGAATAAAATATGACTGAAATGAATCGATTTTTATTTTTTACTCAAAAGACTGACTAAACTAAATACAAATTTGCTGTCAAAATGAACATGGCATAATACTTGAAGGAGTATTAAGGTGCTCCATCCACATTGAAGGAGCATGTTGAGAAGTGTTAGCTGAAATCTGATCAGTGGCAACGGACTAGAGACAGTAGCTTGTAGGCTATTGGTTGGCATATTGGTTATTTATGTGACCGAGGTCTGATCGAATGTTGCTGCCTGGAAGTGGGGCAGGGCATTTTTCCCTTTTTTATATACAGAGATTAAAATAGGGTGCATTTTGCATCCCAAAATGCAGTTTATAGTTAAGGGGCGCAATAAAACAATGACTGTTTTTTTATTCTAGTTAATTTAGTTATAATAATCATTTCTTCTTCCGTTTTCTACATTATAACCATATAAAAGTAAATGGGAGTGAAATGCCGCAATTTGAAAAATGGCTAAATATGACTCCTAACGTGGTTGAAGTGGGACTCATAAAATGTCCCTGGCTGGGATTTGAAAACATTTGAAGAAGGTACTTATTTGAATGTTGTTTAACATCAAATCAAAAGGTTTGTCAAAGATCTGTGTGATCGCACCTCTCGCAGGAGATACATTAAAAAAAATGATCGTTATATCGAGGGAATTCATCACCATATTATATGGACTTGTGGAATATAAATAAACGAAAAACCCACGATAAAAACCATTATTTGTCTTCTCCAGGCACATTCATAATGTGTCAGCTGGCTTATGAATGGAAAGAACTCAAGAAACATATTTTCATAACATTTAATTCAATTAGTGGCCATTAATAGTTTTAAGTTGATATAATTTTACTGTCTGGTGGTTTCGAACCCACACCTCCAGGAGAGACTGCAACTAGAACGCTGTGCCTTAGACCGCTCTGCCACCCTAACATATCTGTGAGTGCTCAATAAACACCTCCCTAAGACTGGGAGGGAGGGGGTGGGGCCTTGTGAGCCACCGCAAGCAGGCCCAGATAAGAACTGTTTGCATTAAGTAGCTAATGGTGCCCTTCTGTGAAATGGTAATCTTTGTTTAAGAAGCATTAGTGATAAGTGAAACGGCACCGGCAAAAGCTACGTGTGTGTGTGGGAACAGACTATGGCCTCTCTACTTTGCATTGTAACTCACTGTACTTGGTTGCCGTCACTGTGCAATGCTTAATCAATTCCTGTACTCCATAAAGACAATAGATCATTGTCAGAAGTGGGATTCGAACCCACGCCTCCAGGGGAGACTGCGACCTGAACGCAGCGCCTTAGACCGCTCGGCCATCCTGACTTACAGCAGTGCCTCCCTGCTCTCAGTCATATCGCTGTGTCGAGTGATAGTGTTGCTAGGAACAGCTGTTAGAAAGAATGTTGAAGCCTGCTCGTATTTCACCCACTGTGCATGCTGTGTTCCACGCTACCCAACCACACTCTGCAGTGTTTAATCTAGTAAACATTGAAGTTAGACTCGGGTTTTGTTTGTGTTTAATAAACATAAATAAAGCTGTTGGCAAATGATGAGGAAATTGCAGTTCAACACGATGGGAAAAAAAACAATCACAATCATTTCAGGCTGTTCAGCAAATAACATAAAAAACGCACACGGCTAGAAGATGAGCTTTTGCCTGCATAGTGAAATGATTAAGTGTATCACAGATATCTGTCATAAATAACCAGGGAAAGAATCCCTCAACATACTGCCAATTTAAATCGGGAGAATGATCCCTATAGTCAAGTGAAAACAAATAGATGTTGAGAAATATAGCATTTGAGAGGAAATTACCTTCAAACGTCCTTAAAGTATAAATATAATGAATTATTGATTGAGTACAATATAGTAATAGCCCACGATACAGGCTTTATCTTTATCGTAGTTCAGACATCATTGTAATTACCGCTCCCCACGGGGAGAGACATAAAAAAAAACTCACGGATTGTAGCTTTACGTTTTCAGCTTTTCACAGAATACCATTTTAGTGCTGAATCATGCATTGTTGTAATAAAGACTGTAACCATAATGTACAGTTAAAAAAAACACAATGCATTTGCTAATAGGAATCAACCTTTTCTAAATCAGTAATGTTAGACTAAAGCCCAAACCTCACCGGTAGGGACTCCTTCGGACAAAACCATTTTAAGGTAAACCACAAAAAAAAAAAACTAAAGCCAATGTTTGTTGACTTACCTACGTGTGTGTACTGTATAACAGTGGTTCCCAAACCTTTTCATTTCAAGGACCCCCAAATTGACACTAATTAGCCCCGCGGACCCCCATTTGAAAATACATGCCAGGGACCCCTCACCCCCATAACAGAAGATTTGTACGGCTCTAGCAGTGATTCTCAACCCGTTTCATTTCAAGGACCCCCAGTTAGACATGCATTAGTCTATACAGACCCCCATTTAATGGCATTTCTATCTCTGGGACCCCCAATTTATATTGTAAAATTTAAGTTAATTTAACTCGGAGTGCACAAATGGAACCAAACAAATGGACCCAAACGGACCCATTTGGTTCCATTTGTACAATATCTGATGCCGTTGCCGGAGAATGCACTCGCTCCTTCTTTTAATTTATTTTAAAACGATAATAACCAATGTTTTAAGAGCGCTAGTTTTCCTCCGGCTTGTAGGCCCGGGTCCATAATATCTGACAGTGTGGAGAGAGGGAACTAACTGGGTCAGAACATCCAAGCTGAATAACAACATGCACTCACACAGGACATGTTTCCTGCAACCTGAGTGCTGCAGCTTAAATTATGAAACGGAGGAAAGGGGCTAGTGTGTACATTGACCTACTACTAGTCTGAGGTTGATGCCGTTTGTACCGAGCCAAAAGTACAAAGTGTGCCTAGGCGGTGCCTAACCAACCATTAAACGGCACCAGGATGAACTTTGAAGTGAGTGACCACTGACCATGAAATAAAACCTGAGGTCTAGTTTTAGATTTGTGTCTAGACGCAGACATTGCCTATATATGTATCTATATCTCTGTTTCCCTTGCATGCCAGCTTTGTTTACAGGCAACATGACCCAATGGCCCATCAGGCAAACCCACACCTTGGGAAATACAGTGCTGCCCTTGAAACTCAGTGCCGTGTAATGAACTGCACGTTCCCTGTGTGAGAAGTTGCAGTGTTTAGGGAACTGGCACTGTTGTCATTCTTCACCAACTGAAGTCCTTCCTCTATTTCTGTAGTCTTTGACGTCTTGTGACTTAAAAATCATACGTTACGCCTAGGTTCTACTCAGACTTTTATCAGTTTGTGTTATGCCAGAGCCTCAAGTTTCCACCTTCAGATTTATCACTACCACGACCAACATGCATTAGTTGTGTGTAAAGCTAATGTGTTGGCATACTGTAGCAGACAAACTGTACTGCATTTATATTATTTTATTCATGGCATATGCTATGATATTGTATCAATCTTTAGTATTTGTATTAAAATAAATTCCATAAATTAGAAAACAAAATGTTTAAGTAGTAGTGAAAATAACTGATCTACAAGCTTTGTATATCTTTTCACTTATTTGGGTTAGGGGGAGACATCAAATTCGTCTTTTGGGTCACGGGCTAAAAAAGTTTGCATTAGTTTAACTCGCCAATTTGGCCTGACTTCTTCTCCGTCCACCTCTCTCCCATTTCAGCGGGGACGACGCGGGAGCACCTGGGCCTGGCCATGGCCCTGAAGGTGCCCATCTTCATCGCGGTCACCAAGGTGGACCTGTGTGCGCGGGTCACGGTGGAGCGCACGGTGCGGCAGCTGGAGCGCCTGCTGAAGCAGCCGGGCTGCAACAAGGCGCCGATGGTCGTCAGCAACACGGACGACGCTGTCACGGCGGCGCAGCAGTTCGCCCAGTCGCCCAAGTACGGCATCCGCACACTGTGTACTACATCACACATCCACTGTGTACTACATCACACATCCACCGTGTACTACATCACACATCCACTGTGTACTACATCACACATCCACTGTGTACTACATCACACATCCACTGTGTACTACATCACACATCCACTGTGTACTACATCACACATCCACTGTGTACTACATCACACATCCACTGTGTACTACATCACACATCCACTGTGTACTACATCACACATCCACTGTGTACTACATCACACATCCGCTGTGTACTACATCACACATCCGCTGTGTACTACATCACACATCCGCTGTGTACTACATCACACATCCGCTGTGTACTACATCACACATCCACTGTGTACTACATCACACATCCACTGTGTACTACATCACACATCCACTGTGTACTACATCACACATCCACTGTGTACTACATCACACATCCACTGTGTACTACATCACACATCCACTGTGTACTACATCACACATCCACTGTGTACTATATCACACATAAGTAAGTACAATTTTGAGGTATTTGTAGTTGTAGTTAGTTCCAATTTCCAAAACCTTTACTTCTACTCCACTACATCTCAGATCCAAATATTGTACTTTTTACTCGACTACAATTATTTGAAGACTTTAGTTACTTTGTAGATATTTTGTATTATTACAAAACATACATTAAGCACTTCAGCACCACCATATACAGTACATTTCCCGGATGTCGACCCAATGTTGAGTAAAATACATGGATTTATGTTCTCTGTCGCCACAACTGATAGCTGATCTGCAAGCTCTATAAGTATATATGTATAGTTATATGTATAGTTTCATTATATAGATATTCCACTGTTACTTTCTTAGCTTACGCATGTTTCATGATAAATGCTTTTATGTGATGTATTCCCATGCTTTTGTTCTTGCTTAATGTAAGTCGATCTGGATTAAGAGTGTCTGCTAAATGCCTAAATTGTAAATTGTCTCTCAATGCGTAGATTTCCGGTTATTATTTTGAGATTATGGCATTTACATGGGCGTCCCGCTCACGTGACTGTGTTCCATTTCCACAGCATCACGCCTATCTTCACCTTGTCCAGTGTGTCGGGGGAGAGCCTGGACCTGCTCAAGGTCTTCTTCAACATCATCCCTCCTCTCAGCAACTGCAAGGAGCAGGAGGAACTCATGCAACAGCTCACAGAGTTTCAGGTAGATCAGAAAGTCCTACTCTGTGTTTTTGGAGTGCTCGTATTTCTCCTCCTGTATGGTTCCACTTTTCGCCGTGACCACCATTCCATTTTCAAGACGCTCTATAACTACTGAACAGATGGATGCATTTACAAGTGGATTTTTTTCCCGCGATCGCGCAGGGAACGGCTCTCTCATTACTTGCGGTCCGGGGTGCGATCGTAGTGAAGGATAATATTCTGTGACTACTTAAAAGTTACAGTAAGCACATTTGTCAAATCTTTTCCAGGTGGATGAGATCTACACGGTGCCTGATGTCGGGACTGTAGTGGGAGGTACTCTGTACAGGTGAGCACAATAAAGTTGTCTTGTCCATACGTTGTGCTACTACAGTATACATATTGCAGTATTGATGCTTTTACTTAACTTTAGTACTTTTTTTCCACCACTGTGCTAACCTTTGTATCGCTTCTCTCTGCGGTGGCGTATAGCGGTATCTGCCGTGAGGGGGAGCAGCTGGTGGTAGGGCCCACGGACAGTGTGCTAACCTTTCTATTGTCTCTCTCTGCGGTGGCGTATAGCGGTATCTGCCCTGAGGGGGGGCAGCTGGTGGTAGGGACCAGGGACAGTGTGCTAACCTTTCTATTGTCTCTCTCTGCGGTGTTGTATAGCGGTATCTGCCCTGAGGGGGGGGCAGCTAGTGGTAGGGACCAGGGACAGTGTGCTAACCTTTCTATTGTCTCTCTCTGCGGTGGCGTATAGCGGTATCTGCCGTGAGGGGGAGCAGCTGGTGGTAGGGCCCACGGACCAGGGACAGTTCCACCAGCTGACCGTGGGCAGCATCCAGAGGAACCGCTCGGCGTGCAGGGTTCTCCGTGCAGGACAGGCTGCTACGTTGGCGCTGGGCGACTTCGACCGCTCGCTGCTTCGCAAGGTCAGACAACCTGATAAACCAGGGGTCATCGATATGTCCGTTGTACACAGACAAATGTGTCTGTGAGAAATTTTAGATTTTCTTTTTTTTATGCACCATTATAATGTTCTTATTTTTGATCATTAGACCCACACCCACTTACTGAAGGTCAATTCTTCCAAGTTTCCGTCAGAATATGTAGGACACTTAACTACGACACTATGGCACATTAGGATTTCTCAAATGTTTTATTTGCAAGCACCCCCTTAACTCTCAGACTTTTATGATTATGGTGATGGTTATGGTGATAGCTCTTTATTATTAAGTGTTCCTGGTAAAAAAAAAAAAAGTATTGTCCTCTCATTTTTTATGTCTGTGGAAAAACTTTAACTTTGACAAAAATGTCCACCACAAGCCAGCATGGCGATGACAACTTTTCTGATTTATTTTATCATCTAATGTGGTGGGTTCCGTGAGGAGGAACCCTGCATGTTCACTATTTATTTATTCAGCACAATGTTTATTTACAACATCCTTCCATCCATGTCGATGTCCTAGGATATAATCCTGTCTCTGTCTCACGTTTTGTTGTGACCCTGACAGATATAATTTGTGTCATCATGTTTCATCAATCTTAACCCATTTAGGGTTAAGATCTAAAAAACGCCGTCTAAATCCTGACCCAAGTTTTCTGAAAAATGTCAAATATTTATTAGAAAATTACAAAAAAGGTTTGCTGCTATATACTGTACTGAACCCCAAAAGGGGTTCCAGTCCAGAAGGGTCAAAACACCAATAAGGGGTTCCAGTCCAGAATATAGCAGTTCAAGCAGACGGTATGAAGAAATCTACTGGTCTGTCTGTCTGTCTGTCTGAGTATTTACTCAAAAACATACACACAATGTACAGTTTGCATCTTGCATGTGCATATCACCGCACACACAGATGTAGAACTTCCCCAACCAGATCTATGATGCCGGCTGTTTTAACAGTTTTACACAGCAGCCATCCCATGTGTTCCACTCTCCCAGGGCATGGTGATGGTGAGTCCAGAGATGGAACCCACCATCTGTTGGCTGTTTGAGGCTGAGATCGTGCTGCTGTTTCACGCCAAGACGTTCCACAAGGGCTTCCAGGTCACTGTGCACGTGGGCAACGTGAGGCAGACTGCTACCGTGGTGGCAGTGCACGGCAAGGTCGGTCCTTCCTTCCACTCCGTCCTAACACTGTCCTGTATTCTGCTTTCTGAATGGTCCGGCACGTTTAGACTACTGACAACATCCCACTTGACATGACTGCGGACTGTTTCCAAAGTGTGTTTGGTCTTCAAAGAAGCCAATGTTTTCTACTCACGTACGTGTGTGTGTGTGTGTGTGTGTGTGTGTGTGTGTGTGTGTGTGTGTGTCATTTGACCTTCAGGACGAGCTGAGAACAGGAGAGAAGGCGGTGGTTCTCTTCAGGTTCATCAAGCACCCAGAGTACCTGAAGGTGGGGGCCAAGCTGCTGTTCCGAGAGGGCGTGACCAAGGGCATCGGCCACGTCACCAAACTGCACGACGAGGACGAGGTCTAAAAAAACAAAAAACAAACTGCACCCCGGAAGAACTGAGAGAACCATACCGTCCCTCCTGAAACCAGGTTATTTTAGAGAGTTTTTCTTTTCCAACAGCCTCCACGCTGCCTCCTCCCTTTAAAGCCACTCACTCCGCCGTGAATTGACGTCTCTCTGTTGTTGTTGTTGTTGCTGTTGTTCCAAAGCCTTTTTTTCTGTCACCAAACATTTATCTCGTGCCTTGTTGTCAAAGGCATGTTTTCTAATGATGTCAAGCTTTTTCGGAAGGGTTTGTTGTAGGCGTAGTGTCGCCTCTCATCATGAAGACACCTGTCTAAAGCGTGATTTATCCTTACAGTGGCTGCGCGTCTGTGTCGCTCACAAAATAGTTTTGTAGTTCTGCTATGTTCGAGTTTTCTCTTTTAATATTGTTACCTTTTTTGTACCGTTTTTACTGTGCGACTAAATAAAAATTAAAATACAAATACAACTTAAAACGAATGAATTGGGCTCGACTTGTTCGCCTAGCAGCAGCAGCCTCCAGAGTCACATCGACCAGTTAACAATACTGGGTTACGAAGCCTATACAAATTTGACAAACAGTCGTAGCTAAGCATGTAAACAAGCGGTCACCAATAAGCACTAAACTGTGCTGTTTACTAGGCATGTAACGATTTAATCACCATACTATGTTCACGATACCATTTTTTACTAAGGATTTTTAACCAAATTATTTTCCAGACAAATTACAGAAAAACCTTCATTATTTCTCTTGTCATTTTAACAACTGTATTTTCTCTTGCTCTTTTCAATATAGGAAATTAAATAATGCATTTTATTCATGAGGTACATGAATAATCTGTAAGGTACACAGTAATAATTATGATAAATCGTTACATGCCTACTGTTTACACATACTTGCACTCCCTCAACACAGCCTTCGGGGGTTGAAAAAAGGTGTATACATATATATATATATATATACAGATTCATGTCAACGACATAGCAGTGTTGTATCACCTGTACAAGGCACTCGCATTCTGTTCCTATATCCTTGGAAGACAAATGTTTACAAACTTATGAATCTTCCATTGCAGCTACGAGTATCATCACCACACAGCATGGTGTCTGCTGTGTTACCACCAGTATAAATAGTGCCTGACTGAAAAGGACAATCTTTTATATCATTGTGTTTGAGTTAACCTCAACACGAGCTTTTCAAAAGCAAAGCGACCCACGTCATCTGGGCTAAAGCTGAAGTATTGATTGATTGATTACTTTATTAGGCAGAAATGTAAACGGCACGAGGTACAGTCACACATTTGAGCTAAAAGGAAAACACCAAAACATCCTTGTTTCCATTGTGGTCTTAAAAGTACTGTTCCGTATAGACGGTTAGAACTTGTCCGTGTTGGCTGACTGAGTGTCATGCTGGTTTTCACCTCGTAGTAACTACTTAGACCCTCCAGAAAAATGTCATTATGCGATCACATCATGTACTGCATAATCGGCCAAATGGTGCGAATTATGCAGGGGTATATTTTGTTAAAGGGTGCATAATCACATAAATATCCTGCATGCTTCACTGCATAAAATTACATATTTTGCACCTTTCCCGCATACCGATATTTCGCATTTTTTCACATTTTCCGCATATTTCGCAACTTCGCAATTTCACCGCATAAAATCACATAAAAGAAAACCCTGCATATTTCATCGCAAACTCGATCAAGAAGTTTTGCCCGCGTTTTTCTGGAGCGTCTAACTAGTATTTCTTGCTAAGGCACGGTTTGCTTTATCATCATTTTTTAGATGTCTGTGACTCACGAGTAGCCTCATGCCTCAGGGCAGCCACTGCATGGCGTTGTCACTGCGTACCTACCAAGTGCTTTAGTTACTCAGGTCAGTGTAGTTCTTCTAGTAGACAGCATTCCACTCTTGCAGAACTTGCTTTACTCCAGTGGAGGACGGGTTTTATTGTTGGCTTGGAGCTCTAACAAACAAAGACAGGCTCTAGTAACGGCGTGGCTTCCATGTGGATCTGGGACATGATCTGTCATCTCTGTGACATGACTCCATGTTTGGGAAAGGTTTAAGCCTGATCTGGGACATGATCTGTCATCTCTGTGACATGACTCCATGTTTGGGAAAGGTTTAAGCCTGATCTGGCTTCATTCATTATTATTATTAATTATTCTTAAATGAAAGTTAAATATCAAAAAGATATGTGGGAAGTAGTCTCACGTTGTCAGACTGTTGCGTCTCGCAAGTTTCAAATGCAGTCCGGAGAAGGGAAGCTCTGATCGTGAGCAAGCGATAAAGCGGAAGTGAAGCCTCCTCCCCACTTCCGTTTCGTCTTTAGTCGCGCAAATCTATCCTAATATAAATCAAAATGATCTAAGCATACTGTATATAGCTTGCTGCATAGCAGAAATGCAAATAAAGGCAGCTTCCTAGCTCAGACTTTAGGAGGTGACGTTCCAGACTATAGCATTTGGAGATTGTGGAATAGTTGTCTGGCTACGCAAGACTATGTGGGAAGAAATACTATGTTCTTTGGCTCACTGGCAGCGTGCACAATAAATGTTGATGCTGACCGGTCCAGCATTTTGTGAGGTTATCCCCAGACAGACAACTTTATTGTCACATCACAGTTTTTACTTGTAAAACTGTGATGGGGACATGTGTTCTACGAAGCCACGCCGTATAAAATGCAATGTTTCTCCAAAGAGATGCAGCTTGACGTGTGTGTTGATGTTGCATCATGCGTGTACTGTATTATTATGCAACGCAAACTGCCCTGTTTAATGTAATCATTTTGGTTGGAGGTAGTTAATGTTGTCTTATTCCTGACGTTACTGATCTCTATTAGGGTTTAATTAACAGTGCCTAATGATGATGGAACTACCGTTTTGAGAAAACTTCCACCACAACCTAAAGTTTTACAACTGAAGACGCGAGTAAAACTGAAGTAGCAGTGGTTCTCAACCTGTGGGTCGAGACTGCCATATAAATGTTCTTTTCCTCCCAGAGGACAGTGAAGTGACAATTTAAGAACTTTTCAATACCGCATCAATAATAATCAGGAAACTACTATAAAAACTGGTCAAACATCGGCCAAATTGTCAAATTATATGAGGAAGAAGCAGGGTTTTTTTGTTGCTATTTTTCAAAATGTTTATCTATGGAACCGAGTCAAACTAAATTGAATGCTTCAACTTGTACATTCCCAGTATCAGGGTTGGGGGTGGGTGGGGCTTGTCACAGCCTGATATGGTTGAGAACCACTGCTCGAGCCTAGAGGACATGGGGAAGCATGTCTAGTTGTTTGTTAAAGGCTGTGTTGGCCTTGACGACTGTCTTGTGTGCACAACGGAGGTGTGTGAGACTTTGGCCTGTTTCGTTGCACCTCGATCATTGTAATGCCCTACCTAGCGAATGCCTATGTGTGTGTGTGTGCGCAGATGGGCTGGGGGGGGGGGGGACGGGGGGGGGGGGGGGGGGACGGACGGACAAAAAGAATGTATTTGAACCAAAATATTTTATTAGTCTTTACTATAAAAGTTTGATTTTTGCATCTGAGGAATTTGTTTTATAGATTTGTAGTGGCTTTGAATTTTACAAAACCGGAAAAATACATTTTAGTTTTAGATCGCATTTTCACTTTTTTGAGACCACAGATTTTATTTTCCTTTTTTAATTGAAGGTTATATATTAATCCATTTTGGGGTGAAGTAGGATATATATTTATGTACAATTACAGTTTGTATATTCCTGGTGTACATAAATAATAAAAGTTTTATCTCGTTGCAATCTTGTGTTTTCTCTGTGTCATACTGCCATCAGGCATACACACGTGTCTGTATTTGCTGTTTTCTTGTCGGTCTTCTTGTCTAATGTCTATCATTCATTCCCAGGTCTCATTCAATCAGCATTTGTTATTGTCCCTTATCCCCGGCTTATACCAACAACTGTAATGTCAAATCCTTTGAGCTAGCTAGGTTTAGTGTTATCACCCATCAACTGTTGAGCGGTCACCATGGCAAAGCATGATTCGGTACAATGGTAAAGGTTTGAAAGGTCTTTCCCTTGTGTTTCATCATCTTGACAGACCGGTGGCTCTCTCATTTGTTTCACTGGCTGATGTAACATGGAAGAAACATCTGAGAGCTGTCAGCTATACAAGTATACACATGCATTGTTTACAACACTAGTGTTCTTCAGCACAGAAAGAATTGGAAGAAAACACAAAAGCAGCATGTGACTCACCCCACAGTGCACCTGTCATTCTTAACCCACAGGCAAACCTTTTCGGTTCAGTTATGTCAAACCATTTGATAAACTACCCATGTTTAGAATTAGGACTTAATACTACAAACATGGGCACATTGTAATGTAATGTTGATTGATTGTACATGGCACTCTTCAATTACGCCTTACTACTGTGTATAGTCTAAGTAAGACAGAATTTAACCTGCTTCTGGAGTCATGGATTACATTAGTATATTGTGGGGCATTTAATGCAATTTGCTATTAGCCTTGTTTTTCTAAAAGCCCTTTCAAAGGCTTATCATCCGGTGAACTGCTGCTATGTGTAAGTGAGATTAGTTGACGTCACTTCCTACTAGAATTCTACCAAATAAAAACAAACTGATAGCTATCATTTCACAGCTGCCAAGAGGGATGCCATGTTTTGTTTATAATCAGTCAATATCAATGTCTTTCGCACTAGTCTTCTTTCATAATAAGTACAAGTATTCAGTCACTCTCTGTATTACTATTGGACACACCATGACATTATTATTAATAAAAGTACAAAAATAGAAAAATGTATGTCCCTGTTAGCAAATCCAGAGGAAATTAAATGGCCAAAGCTTTAACTCTGAATTATAGACTGGAAAGCAAAATAAATGTAGAACACATTATGTACTGTAGCATTGGTGACATCTAGTGGCGAGTCAGAATTTAACTCAAACCAAACGCCTAATTGTCCAAATTAAATTCAGTTTCACACATGTTTTTCTCTTTTCTTTGATTTCATCAAATGTTAAAATATAGCACAATACCAGGTACCAAGTTGTATAGTACATACATTTAAAGCAACAATTATCTTTTTAATTAAAACATATTTATTTTATTCAAAAGTAGTTTGTGAAAATTAGAATATATTTAACAGATTCATATGAGAAGTTGGGAAGAGGGGTAGAATTAGGACGCAAAAATCAGTGGTCCTCCAACGGTCGTGCTTAAGCCCTATATACTTATATACTTTGTAATATAACAAATAGTGAAAATAGCCAATCTACAAGCTGGTACAGTATGGCTTTCTTTTGTTTCAGTGGTCAAAACAGACATTTGTCATAAACGTGTTAGGCAACTGATCCTTTATGAGAGAAATATAATGTGGTGGTAATAAATGTCCAATATTGTTGTACATAATTATGTTCTCAGTTCCTCTTGAAGAAAGAGTCCAGTGTGCCTTGGCTGTCCCCCTGGGTGCGCGGCCGTTTTGAATGCGGTCCTGACTGGCCCCTGGACTTTGCCTTGCCTCGAGTAGATGACCGCGGGGTACCGACTCCTCCCGCTCTGAGAGAGGGTCCCGGGACGACCGAAGGTGAGGAGGTGGTGCCGGTGGATGTGGAGGAGAATGAATTCTGAAGGTCCAGGGCAAAGTGGTAATCTTTGTGTTCAGGCATTTCCCAGGCAAGCACATCCTGGCCACAGTGTTCGCAGGTGATGAGGTCCTCTCTGGCCAGGCTAGGAGGATGCCGAGAGGGGTCAGGAGGGTCACTGAGAGGTGGAGAATCATCTGGCATTAAAGGCTGGGATTTTGGGGGGGGAATACCCACCGAGTCGCTGAACTCTGAATACTGCTGTGACTCAGAGGGCAAGCATTGTTTTATCTCAGCCTGTACATTTGCGGTAACGTCACATGATGACTCAAACCTCACAGGGTCTCCAGAGCTTTCTGCTGGCGCCATGTGTCCAGGCCTATTTTCTGTTTCACGTCGGGTCGAGGCCAGTGGGTTAGGCTGTGAGCTCATTTCAAGTCTCTTCCTGTGGAAGAAAGAGGAGACGCCGGTAGTGGGGCCAGCCGTGACGTTCGCTGCAGAAGCAGAGTGAGACTGAGAGGAGAGCCCGGGAGAAGAGACAGGAGCCTTCTCAGATTGTCCGTCAACGGCAGAGGATGGCACCGACTCAGGACAGGACGGTGACGGAAATGTCCGTCCGGCGCCTCCGTCGTCTGCACACTCGCCCACCCTCTCCACCACAGCGACGTCGTCTTCCGCCAACCTCCGCCTCTGTTTCTCAGCTGCCTTCTGGAAGAGGGACTGGATGGTGCTGCCAGTTTGCTTGGACGCCGGCTCATTTTTGAGCCCAGGAGATGACTGCGTGGCGCCCTGAGTGGCAGAGAAGAGACTCTGGGTGGAAGTAGTGACGTCGCTGGACAGGAAGCCACCAATTCCCGCATTTGTGGGCGCATCGCTGAACTTGCTGGCCGACAGGTGGAGCAGGGTGAGAGGTGGACTCCTGAGGAATGGATGCAGGGACAATGTAATAACAGGATTAGCTGAACCAGTGACAATAACCACTTAGTCCACTTTGTCATATGATAAATAACGAATATAACCAAACTACAAGCTTATAGATCTGCATTTTTTGGTAAAGTGTCAATAATTTACCCACAATTGGGACGCCAGGATTGATGTAGCTAAGTTGTATTTGACGTGCAGTATCATTTTTACCATGCCGCCTGGTGGTTTCCTGCTGCGTTGAGACTCTTGATGATGGCAAAGCTGTCGGTGGATATTCTGGTAGTGTCGTAGCGTGCTAAAGCACAGGAGCGAGAGTAACTGCTCTGCTTCTTGTCCCCCATCTGACGGACGCCAACCGTCAACAGCTTGGCCACCCGACCGTTCTGCAAGACAGAGAACTGGTCAAAAACATTCTGCAGTCATGTGAGACACTAGATAGAAGAGAGAAAATACGTGAATGCTGAGTGATAACAGATTAGGAAGAGAGCGGGGAGGGTGTGAGAAGACAACACACTGTCTGCAAAGACAAAAAGAGAGAATGACAACATGAAGATGAAATGACAGTTTCTCACCATCTCTCTGTCCTTGGTCAATCTCTCCTCCAGCTCCAAGGCCAGCTGATGCAGCCAGTGCTGAACCTATACAGAGGTTATTGTTTACTTACGGTACATCCACTACAATAGCACCTACAGTAAGATCACTAATGGCATTATGGGAAATATGACATGATACTGTATGTTTGTTCCAGCACAGTGCAAATACGTGTTGTGGATGTGTTGCATCCCTATGCAACCACAACAGGGGTGGGATAGTAGACTATTTATTTTTAAGCAAAGTCCCGCTGGTATAAGACAAAGGAACAGTACCTGCTCTTTGGTACAAAGTGACGTCTTCCCAGGGAAGTTCTTACTGCAGCCGATAGACTGTGGAAGCTGTCTGGGTTTCACTGCTTCAAAGTCAATCCCCCGACACAGGTCGTATAACCAGTTACTGCAAGGGAGAGAGATGACATGCTAGTGAGGTTGAACCATAAATAAATCCTGCACCGATATCACTATCAGTGCAGCAATAGTTACATTGCAAAGGAAGCAATGTAAACTTATATTAAGCTAATTCTGCCAAATAAGTCACATAAAGCTAAAAAACTATTTTACTGCTCTATTGTAAATGAAAAATTAGCGAGGTTTGTAAAATGTTGAAGTTAAAAGGAGAATAATATGGTGAAATTATTATTTAATTTGTTTGAAAATGCTCTACTCCGGAATCAAATTAATTGCATTAATAATAAGTGGCTGATATAATCCTTATGTCATGTGTCTTCTGACTCTGAAATCAATCTCTCTGTTTAACTGTTGATAATGAGTGGCTTACCCAGTTTTGTCTCCAAAGTGCTGCCCCAGTTGAGCCTGAGAGAAACGGGTGAGCTCACCCATGTTCTCCACCCCAAGGGTCTCTGTGATGGAGGCACCCATCTTACCCCCGAGGTTACGGCTGGTATGTGGCAACGGAACAAACACTGTTAGTAAATTAATCAGTAATGTAGTGATATAGCGACCTCAATCCTAACACCAGGCACCGGTCAGTTATGATGTAAAATTGTACAAAGGAAGCCATTCTCTGCTGCAGAGCAACATTCTGTACTCACATCTTGCCGACTGGTAGAGTGCTAAAGAGCCCTGGCACCGAGTCTAAAGGAACAACAGTCTGGCGGTTGGGTTTGTTCAGACCACAGGATAATTTGGCAATCACCTGAAAAGAGGACAGTAAAATGACGGCCATATTATTTCAATAATATAGTGTTATTATTAATAATATAATAAGTTACTGCTCACTAAAATCCCTATTCTATCCTTTGGTATAATGAAAGGAGAGACGCTCTCACCTTGTTGTGAGATATCCCTGCTGAGCAGCGGAAGCCTGTGTCCTTCTCCACCGCCGCTCTCATCTCCTCCACAATCAGCGCTCCCACAGCCAGCTGCAGTTCTGCACAGCTCTGCCCCAACGACAAGTCGGGCAGGGAAGCCAACCACTGCTGCACACCGCTGGACCTACGCTCCTCTAAGGACGGGGAGAAGAAGGCATTTAGGGTGGAAAGACACTGAAGGTACCATTTAAGATTTCTTCTTTTTGAACTATTATACAAATCATCCTATCCTTTCTAGCTCTTTTGTGAACCAAATCGTGGCAGATGAATCTCTTCAAACCCAGGTTGTAGTCTTGTACTTTGCAATAAGCACAAAGCTTCAGCTTGTGCCACAAAACTCCAGCCATAAACAAGTATGGAACTGTGCATACAGTATACTGTTTTAAATATCAGCCCCATCTTAATCTAAGCCACTTTCTTATCCTATGGTCTGCAGTTGTGATTATGGAAATAAACGTTCTGTTTATACCCCACCTTTATCTGCTGCTATGTCGTCTGAAGATGTGTCGTGTTCAGAAGATGCTTCAGGGTAACCCTGGATGTACGTGGCTTTCAGCAGGTGAGGTCCGATCCGTTGGTCCGAGTCGGCCATGTCTTTCAGCCTCTGCTGGACGGCGGCGGTCAGGTCCATGTACGCCTCATCGATACTGGCCCTCTCTATCACGGCGAAGCGGGACATCACTTCGATCACCTCCACGCTAGCCTCCCTGTAACTGCCCAGGGTGGTGCCGCGCGCTTAGAATCCTCTGTGGTAAAAGAGTCTGATAAATGACTATTAAAACCTATTTCGACCTGAGGACGATTATATAAATGGCTTCTAAATCCTGACAGTTTGCTGAAAAAAACCTATGTTTCTATGTTAGTGGTTCGTTCTCAAGCATTTTCCTGTCAAGGACCCACAAGATTTTATGTAATTGGCCGCCGACCCCCATCTGAAGATGTGCTGTTCCAGTGACCCGCCCAGAAGCAAAGATTTGAGTTAAAAACGTTCGCTCTGAAATAATATATATTCAAAGATTTTCACTACATTTTCACGATTTTTCAAAAATAGCAGACCTAGAAGCTTGTAGATCTATTTTTCAATTGCTAAAATATAGCATAATGCTTAAATGGCTATTCTAAGTGTTGCAGGATGAACTTACAGTGTCAGGTCTGCTTTCCCATGGGACTCTCGTACCCGGGCCACCTGGAGGTCTGGGCACAGTTCCTTTGCATCATCCGCCCACATGTTCCTGGTGACACCATGGGCCCTGGCCTCGTAACTCACAGCTATGATACTGGCAGAGAATAGGATTATTGATTGGGAACCATTTATTTTATACAATATCTCGTGAACATCATACCGAACATCATACCCCTCACTCAGGTGATCAAGTCCCGACTTACGTCCCAGTAGCTACCCTCGATCAGACCCACTAGGGAAAGACCATGGCCATACAATCCGTTGGAACCACTCCGGAACTACTATGCCGGGACTGAGAGGTACAATTCTGGCATGTGGAGGGACTAGGCTCTGTGGGTTGCGGCGGTTGCCTCCTGTCCGGGCCCCTCCTACCCTACGTCTCACAAGGTCCACTCCTGCTCTCATCACTCCTGCAGGCCTCATCGAAGGTGTGTGTATGTGTACGTGTGTGTGTGTGTGTGTGTGTGTGTGTGTGTGTGTGTGTGTGTGTGTGTGTGTGTGTGTGTGTGTGTGTGTGTGTGTGTGTGTGTGTGTATATATATATATATATTCAAACATAGCCTATCTTTAAGTTTGCCATTAGACCATTGCCATTGTGAGCTTGGAGATCTGATATGAGAACATTATGACTTTTTTATCTTGATATATTTTTTTATTTAATTGCCCCACCTATGACATGCCCCAAAATAGGAACACCAGGGTTGTCATGTGGTTCTGTAGATCTGGTTGTACTAGGAGTGTATAGGGCTACAGCTACACAGTAAAACTCATTCTGGATCTGATTCTGATATGATGGAATCATGGAATCAATATCATCAATCAAATCCCATTGAGATATAATCAGAACCTCCGCATTCCGTTCTTACACTGGGAGTCTATGCTAGTCAAGTAATAGCCCCTCTCGGCACCCCCTGGGTGAGCGAAGGAATGAGCTCACCCAGGGGGTTCCAAGAGGGGCTAGTCAAGTAAGTGACGTAACTCTCTCTCTCTCTCTCTCTGAAATAATTGCACTCTCTCTCTCTCTGAAATAATTGCATTCATGTACCGACATTCTTCTAGGCTAGGGCTATGCTGGGCTAGATCAACTAGGTTAGTGAGTAGGACTGTGGCGTTGTTGTTAACAGGATCACTACTATGTATTTAGACACTCACCCGCCTCCCTTCCAGGTCTTGTACTGAGCAACAACACAAGGTTTGTTCTTCAGCGCTGGGTTTACTCTCTGTTCAACCTGCACGTAGAAACAGTCCATGTCCACCAGAGCCACAACCCTCTCCTTGCCATAGTCCATCACTGACTCCGTGGTGTCACTGTCAGTCACAACATTAGGGATGTTGATGATGTTGAAAGTATACGTTTCAATAACAGATACTTTTACTTTCGTATTCCGCGGCGCGGGGTCCTCTAATGTTGTATAAAACGTCATCAATAATCGACGAAGTAAAGGCAACTGCAGTACTGTACTGCACTGGTACTGCACCCCCGATCAGAGCAATTCATAATTTAGCCAGTAGATGTCACACTTTTACATTATAGGCCTACATGATGATCATGATGCATAAGCCAGGTAAGTCAGCACTCAGGCAGCAATCATGTATTTTGCATGCAAGCCACACAGCTTTTCGTGAGTATTATTATTCCTTATGTGTAGGTTCCAACAGTCAAAAGCTCAGAGTGTTAATTTGAGCTGTGTATTTTACTATTTTTTCACTTGAACAACATTTCAGAGAGAGAAAGGACCTGATGAACAGAGAGCATTTTATGTTTGGACCCATGGGTTGTGTCTTGATATTCAGGGGTTTATCACTAGATTAGAATAAGTTTTGCCACAATCAGTCAAATGAAATTTCTTGTTCTAACGTTGACTTATTTTGTCAATAATAACAAGTGCAGACACCAAAGCCACATATTTTAATGTACAATATAACAATCATTTAACATGTCGACAATAAACAGGGGTTAACTGGGGACAGGGAGGAACTCTTTATATCGTCAGCACACTCTATAGAGGATTATCACAATTAGGAGTATAGCCTATAACAAAAGTCAACAGAAAGTGAAGAATGTATGTATGGATAGGATAGGCTACGCCTACGTAATACTAACAAATTCAACTATTAATCAGTTTAGTTTTCTGGCCACCCTAAAACAAAACAAAAAACAATGAGACTGACACAATTAAAATACGTTAATGACACGTGGTGAGCTTGTAGAAATACACTGTCTTACGACAAAGAATAACATAGGGCTTAAGTGGTTAAATTGTGTGTTTGGTCTTATTATATTAATTGTACCCCATTATATTATGTGTAGGCTATCTTATTATTATATTGTAAATTAACATTCACCAACTTTAAAAAAACGTTCATTCTATTCCTCATTTTATTTCATTTCATAAATTGAAATTATTGTTTCTTTCAATTGATTGATTGAATACTTTATTAACAGTTTGAAAAAAAAATAGACAGAGGTACAACAGGTATACATTAATGCTAAAAGGATAACACAAAAGAGCCCTGAGGGCTTGTTTCCATTGTGGTCCTGCATTATGAAGTTTTGATTGATTTGATTTGAACTAATAATAGAGTTTAGTTAATGTCTAACTGGGTCAATGAAACCACCATAACATGCTATCTCGTAGGATTAATAAATGCTAGAGCAGCTTTTATGACAGGAGCTAAAGGGTCAAAATGACGAAGAGTCCGTCTAGATGTAATCGAGGAACATCAGTTCTAGGTGGTCTCGATCTTCACTTCACTTTGATGCAGCATCATGGACTTTTGCTTTATTCTTCTCTTTTTACTTTTTGGACTTAATGGTAAGTTTACTCTTTCATGATGTAGATGCATTCTATGTGATGGTGTAAGTATTATGGTGGACATTTGAATTGTGTTTCAAGAGTTATTGTTTTGTAGTATAATGCTATTTATAGAAGATTGTGGGTTTATCAGCTGGGAGAATGACAGTACATAAAACTGATCACATATATGATGAACAATATTAGAAGCTATTGATATACTCAAGTTCCATAATATTCTGTAGACATAAAGGTTTATATATTTTTTGTGTGTTTTTGTAGGAATCCAGAGTATAACAACAGTGGATCACATCTCAGTGGTGTCAGGAGGTTCTATCTCTATCCCGTGCTTCTATTATTGGATGTACCATTTCAATGTGAAGTACTTATGTAAAGAAAAATATAACTTACCGGAATGTATTAATGTAGCAACTACTACTAAACCAGATCTCTCTAAAAAGTATTTAATCTCTGATGACAAGATGAACAACATCTTCACTGTGACCATCAATAATTTGACTCTGGGTGATGCCGGATTTTATTCGTGTGGTGTGCCATTATCAATCCAGCATCGGAAACGATTTCAACTGTCTGTCAAAGGGGGTAAGATTACCTTCTCTCTCTCTCTCTCTCTCTCTCTCTCTCTCTCTCTGTGTGTGTGTGTTAAGGCTGTCCCCGAACATTAATTTGTTTTTGAATCACCATATTTTGCTGTGTTTGTTTTTTAGTTGGAGATACTGATGTGCTCTATGTGGACAATCAGAACATACTAGGAGTTCAAGGAGAGAATGTGACCGTCAACTTTAACAATACAATATCAACACCTGGAGAAGTGCAGTGGTGTAAACCCAGCCTGGACCAGCTCTCCTGTATAACGGGAAATATGGATCAAACATTTGTGACTATCAATACAAGCATTGCTAATATGTCAATTGTCACAATGAGTGGACTGGTGATGGAGAGCACTGGTTGGTATTGGTGTGACAAAGGAGGCTTCCAGATGCCAGTTCACATCACTGTTAATGACATTAATACAACTGAACCAACCACCACTACTGCACCAACCACCACAACAATGAGTAAGATTTATACCATTTCATCTGTGATTATTGATTAACATTGAGATTATGATGAAAACCTGTTTTATTCACATTGGATCTTTACAGTGACACAACCACAAACCACGTACACCTCACCCACATCCTCGGCCACAGATGGAACCACTGGAGGGGGTCAAGTGGGACACAGGTCAGCATGATTTAAAATAAACAAGAATTTACATCATGTTGTTGCTGTCAGGCAGAAACTTTAATGTTTTCTCATAAATTAAATGAACACCCTACTTCGTCATGATGCGTTGCGTTGGGAACTTGTAGATCTGCTATTTTGCTCCTTTTTTAAATGTTTTGAAGTGAAATTGCAGTAATAAATTACAATATTAAAGGAGCACTTCACCACTACTTCACCACTACTCGGTCTGCGTCTCATAGCATAGGCTATGGGCAGTTCAGAAACCCGTCCACCAGTGACATCATCGATGGGGAATCCAAGCTAATAGTCCTGAAAAGTTGCATTGCTTAAATGGAAGCCATCGTTCTCACGATAATACAAATCTAAGCGTTTTTGTAAAAAATTAAATCTGCCTAATGATGATGTCACTGGTGGATGGGTTTCTGAACTGCCCACAGCCCTCCTATGAGACAGACGGAGTAGAAAAAACTGTGGTATTTTTACTATTTTATCATGAAATTACTAGTGAGGACCAGTTATATGAAGAGAAGTTGAAAAGTGGTGAAGTGGTCCTTTAACAATATGGAAGTGGCAGATGATGAATGGTTCAGAATTCACTTTCGCTTTCTGGAGGTGTCATGATGAGTAGCCTTAGATAATTCAGTGAAATGTTTGTGATTATTACCCTTAGTGGCGAAAAATATAACTTCTGGGAACTCAGATTATATTACCCCAAACACATATCCACCCTACTCCAAGAACCCCATTTTCCTCTAACATTTTAATTGTGTTTCTGATTTTTCTGCACCCTGAAAAAGCCAGCAATAGTTATGCCACATCCTGTGTGTTGGTAAATGCAGCCTATGCCTGTACAAAATGTTTGTAGTTTAATCAAATCTATTTGATGTGTTTCTGAATTATCATACAGTTCCATGGATGTGACCATTCTCGCCACCTCCCTGAGTCTGGTGGCGTTGGTTGTAATCGCTGCCTTGATCGGTTTGATGGTGTTCATGAGATATAGTAAGTCTATTAATAGTCAAACTAAATTCATATCCACAAGGAATTCCGTCATCATCATAGATTGATTTCTTTGAAGGAATCAGTATATTGCTAATAATAAAATACGTTTATATTGTTGTTCTTGTTTAGAGAAGGCCAGAGGTGAAACGGGTGCAAGCATGGTAAGAAACCTATTCATTTTCCTTTAAGCCATGCACTTCCACATGATATTGTTGATCATGAGAAATCCATAATCATTATTTCTTACGTTATTATGTTGATACTTACTGTACTTTGATTGACCCCAGACCAGAGGGCACGCCCCTGTTTCCTGTAAAACAAGCGCCCCATCAGCACCCATCGACTCCCAAGCTCTGCAAAAAAGGGAGTCCTGCACCGAATCAGAGCATGTCTATGAAGATATTGAATCAGTAGGTCTATGAAAATATTGAATAGGGCCTAAATTATGGAAACAAGGCTGTAAGGACTTTTTGCTGTTTTTACATTTATGTTCAATAAACTATTCAATCAATCAATAAATCAATCAAAGCATCAATTCATCCAAACTTTTACATTATAGGCCTACATGTAGCACTGCAGGTCCATATCCCTAATGCCGTTGTATTAGGGCTATGGGACTCTCAATTCATTGCTCACGGGTCAAGCTCAATATCTATCGACAATATCTTCTGAATCTCCCTCCTCACTTCTTCCCAGAATTCTTTCACTCTTGGACATGCCCACAGACAATGGAAAAGTGTACCTTTGTCTTTACCACATCTGATACAAGTATCTGGAATATCTGCACTAAATTTATTTAATTTTTCTGGAGTGATATAGACCCTCATCAGCCAATTATATTGCAACAGTTTTAACCGAGTGTTACCCGTCTGGGATTGAGCATCCATACAGGCTGAGCTCCACTCTTCCAATGTCAATTCCTCTGATCCGTAGATCAGCCTTCCATGCGTTATATTTGGATTCAGAGGATTCAGGAGAGAATTCTACTAACATAGAGTATAAATCAGAAATGATGCCCCTATTAAAGGGGTTTCTGATAAGTTATTTTTCTATTATTGACAGGGGAGGGAGTGTCAGAGAATTCACCTGTTTAACCCCTATAAAGCTTCTGAGTTGTAAGTACTTAAAGAAGTGTGTACGGGGTAAATTGTATTTAGCAATAGTTCATCAAAAGAGAGTAGATTCCCCCTTTTGTCAAAAACATCCTTCCATTGTTTAATCCCTTGCTTGGCCCATATCTTGAAGCCCCCATCCGCCCTTCCTGGGGTGAAATATTCATTTCCCCAAATTGGGCTGAATCGAAAACTGGGTTGGATATCCAAAAGATAAAGTCTGACATCCTGCCAAAGATTGATGCACTTCTGAGAGTCCACCACCACGTGTATAAAATGCACTTTTTGAAAACACCGTCAACAATAAATATGCTCAGGCTTAGGCCGCCATGGGTTAACCATGACACACTGTGGAATATTGATTTATTGATGTTATCTCATTTTTATTATGTCCCTTAATGGTCTGACTTCTATTTATGTTGCCTCAAGAAGCAACTGCAAATGTTAATAAAAAGAAATGTAAATACATTTAGGCTACTCAGCAGCCTTTTAATGTATCATTCAATAATTAACTCCTGCCAGTTTTGTACGTACGTATGTTTTTTGTTTCTTTTTTTTGTACTGTATTTGAGTATCTGTTGGGGGGCGGGAGAGGTATGTTGGAGTGTATATATGCGTAAGTTTTGTTATCTTTGAATGTTGAAAATTGTAAAGGGTTAGAAAGAGTCCTGTAATTATATTTTAGAAAGGTTCACATCGAGATAGGAGACACCGTCACGTCAACTTTAAATGCACTGGGAGAATTGTTTTGGCATTCACTATAGTTTTTATATAGTGCTGCTGGTGTTAATGTCGGTCTTCCAAGACATAGTAGTATTTTCATTGTATTATTTTGATTCTTCATTCACCATTTAGCTGGAATAGCCTATTGTACAAACTGTGTCCAAGACATCACAGTGTATGAAGCAAACAATAGAAATAAAGTCATTTCTTGGGTGAAGTATTCCTTTAATAACTCTAAGACTAAATTAAATGTTGAGGTAAGAAACCTTGGCGTCATGTTGGACCTTGACCATGACCTCAACCCATCAGGAGTATAAAGTGAAGGACTAATAGATAGGCTACGCCTACGCAATACCAACAAATTCAACTATTAATAAGTTTAGTTTTCTGGCCACCCTAAAACAAAACAAAAAACAATGAGACTGACACAATTAAAATAAAGTTTTGGCTGCCTGACAAGTTCAGGATTGGTACGATTTTGTTGTTTTTCAAATCTCGTTATGGTCTGGCTCCAGACTCCTGAGTAGTTTTTAATTTAGACCAAATACACTCCAGACCAAGCCCTCAAATCCACACTCTCCAATTCACAGTTCATGAAAGAAAACAAAGAGACATTTTTGTAAGGCTGTTTTCACCTGAGTCTTTGGGATTAACCTCAAAGTGAATCAGCATTATAGAAACATTTGAAAAAATGACAAAAGTTCAAAAAATAAAATAGTATGTGACACGTGGTGAGCTTGTAGAAATACACTGTCTGACGACAAAGGATAACATAGGGCTTAAGTGGTTAAATTTTGTGTTTAGTCTTATTATATTAGTACGCCATTATATTATGTGTAGGCTATCGTATATTCTGATACTGTAAATTAACATTCATCAACTTGAGCTCCCCTATCAGAAGGGTTGAATTCCTTTAAAAAAAAACGTTTCAATTAATTTCTTTCAATTCATTGATTGATTGAATACTTTATTAACAGTTTGCAAAAAAAGACAGAGGTAATGGTAATGCTAAAAGGATAACACAAAAAGCCCTGAGGGCTTGTTTCCATTGTGGTCCTGCATTATGAAGATTTGATTGATTTAAATTGAACTAATAATAAAGTTTAGTCAATGTCTAACTGGATCAATGAAACAACCATCACATGCTATCTATATATGATTAGATATGCTGATATATGACGCTATATGATTAATAAATCCTAGAGTAGCTTTTATGACAAGAGCTAAAGGGTAAAAATGAGGAAGAGTCCATCTAGTTCCTTGATCGAGGAACATCAGCTTCCAGGAGCTCTCACTTCACTTCACTTTGATGCAGCATCATGGACTTTTGCTTTATTCTTCTCTTTTTACATTTTGGACTTAATGGTAAGTTGTCTTTACTCTTTCATGATTCTATGTGATGGTGCAAGTGTTATGGCGGACATTTTAATTGTGTTTCAAAAGTTATTGTTTTGTAGTATAATGCTATAGAAGATTGTGGGTTTATCAGCTGGGAGAATGACAGTACATAAAACAGATCACATATATGATGAACAATATTAGAAGCTATTGATAAATTATGGATACACAAGTTCACTATAATATTCTGTAGACATAAGCTTATATTTTTATTTTGTGTTTTTTGTAGGAATCCAGAGTATAACAACAGTGGGTCACATCTCAGTGGTGTCAGGAGGTTCTATCTCTACCCCGTGCTTCTATAATCCAGTGTACCAACGCAACGTGAAATACTTGTGTAAAGGAACAGTTTTAGACTGCCCTGAACTAGTAACTACTAATACACCAGATAGCTCTAATAAGTATTTAATCTCTGATGACGTCATGAAGAGCATCTTCACTGTGACCATCAATAATCTGACTCTGGGTGATGCCGGATCTTATTGGTGTGGTGTGCAATCATCAACCATGCATTGGAAACGATTTCAACTGTCTGTCAAAGGAGGTAGGAGGAGGTGTCTCTCTCTCTCTCTCTCTGTGTGTGTGTGTGTGTGTGTGTGTGTGTGTGTGTGTGTGTGTGTGTGTGTGTGTGTGTGTGTGTGTGTGTGTGTGTGTGTGTGTGTGTGTGTGTGTGTGTGTGTGTGTGTGTGTGTGTGTGTGTGTGTGTGTGTGAGAGTGAGACTTTGAGCCTATAGTAACAGACACCTGAGTTATATAGGCCTATTAACTTTGTTTTCTCTACTGATAAACTCAATACAGAGCATAGTGTGAGGAAAAAGTCACATGTGAATTAATTTGTTCTTGAACCACCTGATTTTTCTGTGTACTGTCTGTCTACTAAACTGTGTTATTTTTGTTATGTAGATGGACTAGGTGTGCTCTATGTGGACGATCAGTACACAACAGGATTTAAAGGAGAGAATATGACTGTCAACTTTAACACTACTATAGCAACTGGAGGAGGAGTGCAGTGGTGTAGACCCAGCCTGGCCGAGCCCTTCTTCTGTATAACGGGATCTTCAGGAAATATGGATCAAACATTAGTGACTATCAATACAAGCATTGCTAATATGATAATTGTCACAATGAGTGGACTGGTGATGGAGAGCACTGGTTGGTATTGGTGTGACAAAGGAGGCTTCCAGATGCCGGTTCACATCACTCATGTTAATGAACCTGCACCCACAACAATGAGTAAGATTCATACCGTTTCATCTGTCATTAATATGGGGATTATAATATAGTAAAAACCTGTCTGTTTATCTTTTTCATACTGGATCTTTACAGCGACTCAACCACAAACCATCTATATACCTTCCACCTCACCCATATCCTCGACCACAGCTGGAACCACTGGAGGGGGCCAACAAGTTGGACACAGGTCAGCATGATTTTAAATAAACATGACTTTACATCATATCGTTGTTGTCAGGCAGAAACCTCTTTATATTTCAACTTTAATGTTTTCTCATAAATGTAATGAACACCCTACTTCGTCATGATGTGACGCGTTGTGAACTTGTAGATATAACTCGTACAATATATAATTAACAATATGGACGTGGCAGATGATGAAATGGTTGAGAATTCACAGGTGAGCCTGCTCTAGGTGTCATCAGTATAATTCAGTGAAATGTCTGTGATTAAAGACTCCAAAGAGCAAAGACATAATACCCACCCCAATAACACCCTTTTCCTCTAACATGGGTGTCTGTGTTTTTCTGCTCCTTGAAAAGTGCCAGCGATAGTTATGCCACATTCTGTGTTAGTAAATGCAGCCTATGCATGTACACAATGTTTGGAGTTTAATCAAATCTATTTCATGTGTTTCTGAATTATCATATAGTTCCATGGATGTGACCATTCTCGCCACCTCCCTGAGTCTGGTGGCGTTGGTTGTAATCACTGCCTTGATCGGTTTGATGGTGTTCATGAGATATAGTAAGTCTATTAATAGTCAAACTAAATTCATATCCACAAGGAATTCCGTCATCATCATAGATTGATTTCTTTGAAGGAATCAGTATATTGCTAATAATAAAATAACACAAGTTTATATTGTTGTTCTTGTTTAGAGAAGGCCAGAGGTGAAACGTGTGCAAGCGTGGTAAGAAACCTATTCATTTTCCTTTAAGCCATGCACTTCCACATGATATTGTTGATCATGAGAAATCCATAATCATTATTTCTTATGTTATTATGTTGATACTTACTGTACTTTGATTGACCCCAGACCAGAGGGCACGCCCCTGTTTCCTGTAAAACAAGCACCCCATCAGCACCCATCGACTCCCAAGCTTTGCAAAAAAGGGAGTCCTGCACCGAATCAGAGCATGTCTATGAATATATTGAATCAGAGCAGGTATATGAAAATATTGAATCAGAGCAGGTATATGAAAATATTGAATCAGCAGGTCTATGAAAATATTGAATAGGGCCTAAATTATGGAAACATGGCTGTAAGGACTTTTTGCTGTTTTTACATTTATGTTCAATAAACTATTTAATCAATCAATAAATCAATCAAAGCATCAATTCAGCCACACTTTTACATTATATGCCTACATGTAGCACTGGTCCATCGCCCTAATGCCGTTGTATTAGGGCGGGTATATTGTTATTATTATGTATTATTATATATAATTATTATATATAATTATTGTATTATGGGACTCTCAATTCATTGCCCTCACATGCATAATTTCACTGCTCACCAATAAAAAAGACAGTTTTGTGGTGAAAAAAGGCCTACTTTCCCCGATTGATGCACTTCTCAGAGCCCACCACCACGCGTATAAAATGCACTTTTTGAAAACACCGGAAGGAAAAATCTGGTCATTGGGCGGCAGTGGCTCAGGGGTAGAGTGGCTGGATGGTAACCGCAAGGTTGCCAGTTCGAACCGGGTTCCCCCAGAGTTGGTGTCGAAGTGTCCTTGACCAAGACTCTGAACCCCTAATTGCTCCTGATGTGCTGGTTGGTGCCTTGCATGGTTTCCGCCGTCATGTATGAATGTGTGCGTGAAAGGGTGAATGTGATGCACAATCTATGTAAAGTGCCTTGCAAAGGCGCTATATAAATGCACCATTTAATATTTTTTTCTTCCAGTAAAGCCGAAACCGAACCAATGATTCGCCATGCAACTCCTTGCAACATGCACGACTACTTGCATTTGCAACCATTATGATTATCCCCAAAGGCAGATTTGGTGTGGTTGACCTTAAGGAGTTGCAACTGGTATGGTTTGGGCTTTAAATGTGTATGTTTACACTTGAATAGCCGTAATTTGCAACACTATAGATAAGAAATCTAGTGTTGCAAATTTAATTGCGGCTGATGAACAGAGAACATTTTATATTTTGTTCCCATGGGTTGTCTAGCCGCAAGTTGCAACACACGATTCTTTTATATTTTTATTATAAAAAAACAAATAGTGTTGCAAATTGCGGCTAGGGTTGTCTTGATATCCAGGTGGTTTAATCACTTTTCTTTTGTCGGGCTGGATTAGAATAGATTTTGCCACCATCAGTCAAATGAGAATTCTATGTTGTTTTAATAACACTGACTTATTTTGTCAAAAGAAATACATACAAGAAAAGAAAAGAAATCTGACACCAAAGCCACATCCTTTAAATTTACAATCTAACAATCATTTAACATGTCAACAATAAACATGCTCAGGCTTAGGCAGCCATGGGTTAACCATGACACACTGTGGAATATTGTTTTATCTCATTTTTATTATGTCCCTTAATGGTCTGACTTCTATTTATGTTGCCTGGCTCAAGAAGCAACTGCAAATGTTAATACAAATAAATGTAAATACTTTTAGGCTACTCAGCAGCCTTTTAATGTAGCATTCAATAATTAACTCCTGCTCCTGCTTGTACTGTATTTGAGTATCTGTTGGGGGGAGGGAGAGGTATGTTGGAGTGTATATATGCATATGTAAGTTTTGTTATCTTTGAATGTTGAAAATTGTAACAATAAACATATTGTTGAAAAAAAAGAAAGGGTTAGAAAGAGTCCTGTAGTTATATTTTAGAAAGGTTCACATCGAGATAGGAGACAAGTCAACCTTAAATGCACTGGGAGCATTGTTTTGGCATTCACTATATGTTTTATATAGTGCTGCTGGTGTTAATGTCGGTCTTCCAAGACATAGTAGTATTTTCATTGTATTATTTTGATTCTTCATTCACCATTGAGCTGGAATAGCCTATTGTACAAACTGTGTCCAAGACATCACAGTGTATGAAGCAAACAATGAAGTATTCCTTTAATAACTCTAAGGGCCGATTCATACTCCTATTTTAGAGCCGAATAAAAGTCGGTCAACCCATCAGGAGTATAGCCTATAACAAAAGTCAACAGAAAGTGAAGAACTTATGGATAGGCTACGCCTACGTAATACCAACAAATTCAACTATTAATAAGTTTAGTTTTCTGGCCACCCTAAAACAAAACAAAAAACAATGACACTGACACAATTAAAATCAAGTTTTGGCTGCCTGACAAGTTCAGGATTGGTACGATCTTGTTGTTTTTCAAATCTCGTTATGGTCTGGATTAACCTCAAAGTGAATCACCATTATAGAAACATTTGAAAAAATGACAAAAGTTCAAAAAATAAAATAGTATGTGACACGTGGTGAGCTTGTAGAAATACACTGTCTGACGACAAAGGATAACATAGGGCTTAAGTGGTTAAATTGTGTGTTTAGTCTTATTATATTAATTGTACGCCATTATATTATGTGTAGGCTATCGTATTATGATGATACTGTAAATTAACATTCATCAACTTGAGCTCCCCTATCAGAAGGATCGAATTCCTTCGTTTCATTTCATTTCATAAAATGAAATTATTGTTTCTTTCAATTCATTGATTGATTGAATACTTTATTAACAGTTTGCAAAGAAAGACAGAGGTACAACAGGTAATGCTAAAAGAATAACACAAAAGAGCCCTGAGGGCTTGTTTCTGTTGTGGTCCTGCATTATGAAGTTTTGATTGATTGATTGGTCAATGAAACCACCATCACATGCTATCTATATATGATTAGATATGCTGATATATGATTAATAAATCCTAGAGAAGCTTTATAACAGGAGCTAAAGGGTCAAAATGAGGAAGAGTCCGTCTAGATGTGATCAAGGAACATCAGCTTCCAGGAGTTCTCACTTCACTCACTTTGATACATGCAGCATCATGGACTTTTGCTTTATTCTTCTCCTTTTACTTTTTGGACTTAATGGTAAGTTATCTTTACTTTTTCATGATTTAGATGCATTCTATGTGATGGTGCAAGTGTTATGGCGGACATTTGAATTGTGTTTCGAAAGTTATTGTTTTGTAGTATAATGCTATTTATAGAAGATTGTGGGTTTATCAGCTGGGATAATGACAGTACATAAAACAGATCACATATATGATGAACAATATTAGAAGCTATTGATACATTAAGGATACACAAGTTCCCTATAATATTCTGTAGACATAGGCTTATATTTTTATTTTGTGTTTTTTGTAGGAATCCAGAGTATAACAACAGTGGCTCACGTCTCAGTGGTGTCAGGAGGTTCCATCTCTATCCCGTGCTTCTATAATCCACCGTACCAATACAACATGAAATACTTGTGTAAAGTTAAGGCAGTTTTAGACTGTCCTGAACTAGTAACTACTAATACACCAGATAGCTCAAATAAGTATTTAATCTCTGATGACGTCATGAAGAGCATCTTCACTGTGACCATCAATAATCTGACTCTGGGTGATGCCGGATATTATTGGTGTGGTGTGCAATTATCAATCATGCATTGGAAACGATTTGAACTGTCTGTCAAAGGAGGTAGGAGGAGGTCTCTCTCTCTCTCTCTCTGTGTGTGTGTGTGTGTGTGTGTGTGTGTGTGTGTGTGTGTGTGTGTGTGTGTGACTTTGAGCCTATAGTAACAGACACCTGCGTTATATAGGCCTATTACTTTGTTTTTCCTACTGATAAACTCAATACAGAGCATAATGTAGAAGTGAGGAATAAGGCAGATGTGAATTAATTTGTTCTTGAACCGCCTGATTTTTCTGTGTACTGTCTACTAAACTGTGTTATTTTTGTTATGTAGATGGACTAGGTGTGCTCGATGTGGACGATCAGTACATAACAGGATTTAGAGGAGAGAATATGACTGTCAACTTTAACAATACTATAGCAACTGGAGGAGTGCAGTGGTGTAGACCCAGCCTGGCCGAGCCCTTCTTCTGTATAACGGGATCTTCAGGAAATATGGATCAAACATTAGTGACTATCAATACAAGCATTGCTAATATGATAATTGTCACAATGAGTGGACTGGTGATGGAGAGCACTGGTTGGTATTGGTGTGTCAAAGGAGGCTTCCAGATGCCAGTTCACATCACTCATGTTGATGAACCTGCACCCACAACAAGTGAACCACCAACCACCACAACAATGAGTAAGATTCATACCGCTTCATCTGTCATTAATATGGGGATTATATATAGTAAAAACCTGGCTGTTTATCTTTTTCATACTGGATATTTACAGCGACTCAACCACAAACCACCTATATACCTTCCACCTCACCCATATCCTCGACCACAGCTGGAACCACTGGAGGGGGCCAACAAGTTGGACACAGGTCAGCATGATTTAAAATAAACATGACTTTACATCATAACGTTATTGTCAGAGAAACCTCTTTATTTTTCAACATTAATGTTTTCTCATAAATGTAATGAACACCCTATACTTCGTCATGATGTGACGCGTTGTGAACTTGTAGATATAACTCGTACAATATATAATTGACAATATGGAAGTGGCAGATGATGAAATGGTTGAGAATTCACAGGTGAGCCTGCTGTAGGTGTCATCAGTATAATTCAGTGAAATGTCTGTGATTAAAGACTCCAAAGACACCCTTTTCCTCTAACATGGGTGTCTGCGTTTTTCTGCTCCTTGAAAAGTGCCAGCGATAATTATGCCACATTCTGTGTGTTAGTAAATGCAGCCTATGCATGTACACAATGTTTGGAGTTTAATCAAATCTATTTGATGTGTTTCTGAATTATCATACAGTTCCATGGATGTGACCATTCTCGCCACCTCCCTGAGTCTGGTGGCGTTGGTTGTAATCGCTGCCTTGATCGGTTTGATGGTGTTCATGAGATATAGTAAGTCTATAGCCAAACTAAATTCATATCCACAAGGAATTCTGTTGTCATCATCATCATAGATTGACTTATTTGAAGCAATCAGTGTATTGCTAATAATAATACAAGTTTATATTGTTTTTCTTGTTTAGAGAAGGCCAAAGGTAAAACAGGTGCTAACATGGTAAGAAACCCATTCATTTTCCTTTAAGCCATGCACTTCCACATGATATTGTTGATCATGAGATACTTACTTTGAAAACCAGAGGGCATGCAGAGAAAACATTATTGAAGGAACTTGATCATACAATTCTAATACTCTTGTGTCTACATTGCATGTGAGTTGTTAACCAACAAACTGCCGGTTGTTAGCTCTGCTAGGTTAACTCTAAAACTTGTGACTATTACAAGCTGCAGATTTTCTACATAGACAGTGAGCTTTGCCAAATTATGTAGAAATAAAATAAAGAGGAAAAACATATATATACTGTATTTGTGTTGTACAGTATACAGTATTATACTCAGTCTCAATCACATTCACAGTAAATGATTGATCGTGCTGCCATTTATCAAACGAAGCAAGTTAAGCAACCTTAATCCTTTAACACCCAGAATGTTAGCACTTCAACATAGCAGAAAGTGTACAGTTTTACTAGAAATACTAGAAAGTGTGCAGTTTTAGAAGTATGTAATGTTCCATTCTCATCCATCACATAGACTCATCCATCACCTCCTTCAGATCTTGAAGTGATGTACACCACTGTGGTTCCAGTGCAAAAAGGCCCGAAGGTAAACATCCAAAATGTTGGGGTTTCCATCTGGTAGCCCCAGAAACAAATATTTACTATTTCCTAAATAAAATGAATAGACAACATTAAAGATTATTTGATCATAATCTCCTATGCAGCAGGTCCAAACACCAAAGAAGAGTGTGATTTACAGTACCATCATAAAAGATAACGGGACACAACAAATGGTACAAGTCTTTCATTGTCTCCACCAGGCCGAAGGCTTGGGGAGAGAGTATGCGTTGTGCACGTCCTTCCGTGTGTCCGTCCGTCTGTGTACAGCTAATCTCCGGCACCGTTGGCCCGGCTGATGCCAAACTCTGCACACACACACACTTTCTTTTCTTTTAATATTTTTTATCCCACGATTTTGCAACCCAGTTTTTTCACCCAGTGCCAATTATCTAATGTAATCCTGGGCGCTACACTTCCTCTGCCAACCTGGGGGGGCAGCGGACTGACCTCATTCCTTCTATGCATGAGGAGTCTAAGTTGCTTCTTTTCACCTGACGGGAGAGTTTCCACGGTTGGACGTTCACTCTCCCTTCATGCTAACTTCAGTTCTGCCCCAAATTCTTCAGAACAGCCTGTTATAGCGCCACCACGAGGCCGATGTTTGATAAACACATTTCATTACATTACTCGTACACTATCTATAGTCATGTGATCAACACGGATCTGTTCCATATCCCATCCCGATTGGCAAAACTTGCAGGATTGGTCCGTTTCGAACAAAATATCACAAATCATGTATTGTACACAGCATGTGATTTCCGTGAAATTATATACGCACATTCCCACTAGGCCGAGGACGGATTGCCATTTCATTTTTTTCAAATCAGCCTATAACAGGTCAATTTCTGTTTTTACCATAACTGCACCGATCTGTGTACAACTTTGTATGACCAATTTTTGCAAAACACATTTCTTTACATTACTCGTACAGATTTGATCCATACATCACGCAAATTGTGTACACTATCTCTATAGTCATGTGATCAACACAGATCTGTTTGATTTTTCATATTCCATCCGGCTACAATTGACAGCTAAAATTTGCACAACTTGCCCGTTTAGAACAAAATGCCGCAAATCATGAACGTATCCTCAAAGATGCTATGAGTGATCTGGCTCTGCATTTCCTCAACAAAATGAATGCTTAACTAGTTCACTGTTTATCTTTTTCTAACAGACTGAACCAGATAAAGAAACAGTAATATACGATGAAGTATGTCCAGAATAGAACAGGTATGTTTTAATGAGTACTCAAAGCAACATGATGTTTGTCTACTTGTATACTGTATATATACATAGGCTACACAACAGAATTATTAGTTATATGGAGTTGATTGCTGATTGACGAGTAATTTGTAAAGCAGTGGTTGTCAAACATTTTATGGTGAAGGACCCCCACATTGATATTTATTTGCCCACAGATCATCTGAAATTGTTTTATGCCTAGATTTGTGTTAATTCATTTAAACGTTTAACAATTCTAAATTATTAAAAAACAGCATTGTGAGCTTGTAGAATATTGTTAAACTGTTGCAACGGACCCCACTTTGAGAACCACTGTTGTAAAATAAACTTTACAAATGCAATGTGGAGGCTTTCAAACACAGCTGTTATTCTTTATGTGTGCAGTGTTGTACACAGAAATATGATCCTGTTTTAACTGACATTTCATAGAGTGGATGTTCATAGTGACACCAACAAGGATTGAGGAGCATGCAGCTACGTCGGACCTCAGACACGAGGTCCAACTGATATAAATTCAGCGTGCTAGAATGTCCGACTTTGCCCAACATATTTATGGCTGGCCCCATCATGATCAGAGATATGGAAACAACATGAAATAAAACTGCGTGTCAAGGATGGATTAGTTATTGTGTTGTAGAAAGAAGAAGGAGAAAAAAAGAAGAATCACTCCCCTGTGAAAGTGATAGAAACAAACTTTGCTTCTCTGTGATGCTGTATATTACTGCTGTGCTTTGGAGAATGATGAAGAGGAAGATACAGAACTACTGTGTCAAGCATTACCATGAAGTGCTTTAGGTTATCTTTGAGCTATCATAATTAAATCATCAAAGCAATCGTCATAGCAATCAATCAGCAATAACGGTCTGTTATTGACTATTATTATGTTTTTTTCTCAACCCATGTATATTCTCAACCCATAATATTGTTTTAGTTTTAGTGCAAATTAATGATCTCATGTATTAAAGAAAATTACATATTTCCAATGGAAATTCATAACATATAGGCCTACTGTCTGTACAGTACTAGCATGATAATACATTATTTTCTAACTTCCCTTCAACATACAGTAGCCTATTTGTTGATAATTAACAACACACATGCACAGTCGCAATTCAATTTTTTTCTTTGCTGATCTTATTTGATGATATAGGCTACTACAAGTAATCAAAACAAATTCCTATGTGTGTATACACAATGGCAAATAATAAAGGTTACTGAATAAAATTCCTGATCTCTCGCAAATTCGCAATATATCATTATTGTAGTAAATGCAGTGCAGACATATTGTGTCAATGAGTCAATCAGTTACAGTGACTAATGTGGAAAAGAGTTTGTAAATTATGTTAATCCAGAGCGATTTACAGTAAGCAAGGGCAACACAAGGCACCACATTCCGGCCTATTACCTTGTGTTGTCCTATTGATCAAATGCATAGACTAGTGTAGGCCTGGCCTACTGTAGTGCCTCGTAAGATGATGATGATGACCGTGCTGCTGATGATGATGACGGTGCTGATGACAGTGATGTTGATTTCAATGTGGTTATTAATAATAATAACAACAACTTATTATTACTATGATTTCATAATAATGAGGATCTGAAAGTGTGTTGCCGTTTGGGGAAACTATCCAGGACCGAGGATCGGGGTTTTCATTTTTTGGCAAATAATTGACATAATTATATAATAGCGTCTACGAGTTTAATATAAATTGTCTAAATTAGTCTATTATTACACGAAAGTTTTTGAAAGAACATCAACCGGGGAAAAAGAAAAGAAAGGCAATTGAATGATCACTAAATTCATTCCACACACAATGTTATTAAACAAATAAAAATAAATGCTGTCTAAATGGCATATTTATTATAAATAAAATTCCATTTACATACAGGCATGCATGCGTGGCTCCTCTTGGGTCCTGAGAGACATCGCGCGAGCAACGTGAGAAAAGCGCTGCCCAAAAAGAACAGATCTACAAGGCAACTGCGCGAGGCGCGAAGCCGCCGGCGCGACTACATCGTCAGCGTGTAGATCTGTCCTTTTCGAGGGGCACGCGACACCGCGGCGCCACGGAACTCTACAACTCGACAGGCCTGATAGGTCCGGCTCTCCCTCGCGCTGCAGTCTCCTTCAGCTCGCCCTCCAACCGGTGACGCCTCGCCCTGCATCGGCCGTGCGGTGTGTGTGTGTGTGTGTGGAAGAACAAAACAGCAAGTCCCGTTTTAAAGTACCGCCTAGCGTCACCTTTTAATCCGGTAAGAGACGCGTTTTGTTCGGTCTTAAAAGCAACTCCTGGGCGCTGTTTAGTTAGTCGGTGTGGTTTGTTCTCCAGAGCTGGTGAAGTGTGTAGTGAGCTAGCTATGCTAACGTTAGCCGCACAGTGAGTGTGCTGCTCTCTGCTCAGTGCTCTGACAGACACGCATGCCAAGCAGGCTGCTATAGCTAGACAGCTACTCGTTCATGGTGCAACGCCACTGGCTTGCATCAAAGAAACGATGGTGTTTGCTCCCAAACTTGTTCTATGAAGTATGAAATCTATCTTTTAAACAGTTTAGTACCCCGTTGTCTAGTTTCTTTGCTTCCAGTCGGCCTAGTTGGCTAGCTTTGGCGAGGAGAAGGGAGGGAGAGAGGCTCACTGACTGTTTTAGCTGTTGAGTAACTTGACATTGCTCTTAAATAAGGTGTCGTTTTGCACGTACTTTATTATCACACATCAGGTTCGTGTAGCGGTAGTGTTGAGTTAAACATGGACATTAATGACAGTGTCAGGGCCCTGGGCGGTTAACTAGTGCGTCAAAATGGCTCCTTACTCGGTTAACCTTGCCCACCTGCTGACATGTTTCATCCGCTGCTGGTGGTGGTGGTAGACAAAAAAATATATTTTTTATTACAAAACTGTTAAATACACAGAGAAACCAATATTGGCATACAAGGTGATTTCACTTTCTTGCACTATGTGGTGCCTATTGCACCACATAGGCAGGAGTGAATTGATCACAACCCCCTATTATTCATGCCTGCGAAATTCATAGTAGTGATAACGTTCATTATTGAATATATTATATGCCTACATTGTGCAACAAGGTATTGCAGATCATTCATTGTGTGTGGGGGTGGGGGGAGTAGGTAGGTGGTTAAACAGCACACCACCAATGTCAAACCAATTCACACAAGGTCTTATTTCTCACCCAGCTGTTGTGGCAACCACAGATGACAGAACCCCCACCCCTCCATGTAAACCAGGCAAACTGTTGCATTCTATATTATTTCTGTTGGAAATGGATAACTCAAGACACATTATCTGTCACATTTTTAGCCTTTAACATTATTCATCACCCTACATTTAGAATCAATAATTCTGTGTGGCATGCTAGCCTGTACAGTCTTTGTAGCACTAAAAGACACAGGCTGGGCTAGTGCCACTGCTACCAACTCCAGAAGTGCTGCTCTCTGCTTGATGTGACGTTCTGTTCTGTCCCTGTTGGTATGAATGGAGCAAGAAACGAAAAGTACATTTGTGGCAAATGCAATGGCAGGGTTTCTGTCACCTAGAAATTGTGCTGCATGATCCTTTTTATACTAAGATTGCCACTTTGGAAATAAAGCTGTTTTGTCAGTGTTGCTTCCAATTACTTAATCACTTGAACACTGGTGTCCTATTTTTTTCTGGGCACATCATAATAGGCGATCATTACAGAAAATGGCGGATATTCTTAAGCTTAGCTATTTTCAGCTAAGTGATTTGGTCTGGTGTTGAGGGGAAAAAAAGAGGGCAAGGATGGAGCAACACAAGTATATAGGGGTAAGGGGTTAAGTGGCTATCCTCATAGAGCCAGTCATACACATGCAGATATGGTGGCTTATCAAACTGGAGACCCTGCTGCATCTGGCTTTAAAGCTTGTCACCGTCAGATTAGTCACGTGGATGTAATCGCACCCGGCCGGTGGCTCAATTGTCAAGATATAATTAATCCCTCCCATTTTATTCCATATATACTGCTTTAGCAAAGCATTATGATTGTAAAATGTATATTTGTTGTTTGATTTAATTCTGAATCTTCTACTGCCCATGCAGATACAATGGCCGTGCCTCCCTCGTATGGTGATCTGGGCAAGTCTGCAAAAGACATCTTCAACAAAGGCTATGGTATGTATGGCTTAATAGTGTTTGCACTAAAACAGCTACAGTAACACATTGCATATTACAGAAAAGTGCTAAAGAGGTATGGCGCTTGTGCCAATAAGTCATCTTATTGACACAAACCTGACATTGAGGTGCTGTCTATACGAGGGCGTATTCTACGTTACCTGTACAAGTACTTAGCCGTTCTGCCCTTTCTGCCACACGGAGGCAGCGTTTTGGGGGACTTTAACCGGCTCTTTTTGAATCCGGCTCCCAGAGTGACAAACCTTGGCGAAGCTACTTTGTCGTGTGTACAGCGAATGCCGGCTATTTGCTGAAACGGTGACGCCATAGTCCCCTCGCCCCCTCCAAACTAACCTCACGTCACCAGGCTTTCCACCTCCAAAACAACTGATGTCTGCGTCCATGATCAGCCGGCTTTTTACAGAAACATTTATATTTGCACATAATAGTCGATCTGCAGTCCTGTGAGCTTGTAGCTGAGCTATTTTTGGAGAACAGATAAATTATCGTCTGCTTAATAAGTCTGAAGGCCATGAGATATGTCTGCAGATTTTCACTATGGAAGGCAGCATTACATGTATAATATTATTTTCTCTGACTCAACAAAGCCATTTTTTCTCCTTCAACTATACTGTCGATCTCTGCTGCATGTCAAGACGCCATCTCCACTGTCACTGTCATGTCCTCTCCATTGTCTTTCATGTCATGTTGTGTGAAATGCATATTTTACAATATAGGCTACATCAACATACACAATACATGTCTATTCTAATATATAGCTCTCATCTGGACAACATGCATAATTAACATAACCACAATGTGGACGCTCGAAACTTTGATGCCGGCTACAAACTTGTTGGGGTAACAGCCTGAGCCGTGTGGAAAGGTCTTACTGTCCTACATAAGATCACGAGACCTTTTCCTACTTATTTAGCCTTACTTTTTGACCAATGATCATCGAGTAGTGAAATAATAACAATGTGTACAATATTAAGTTTGCATGATGGTTTAACTTGAATCAAATTAATCCTTTAGGATTTGGCCTGGTGAAGCTTGATGTGAAGACAAAGTCAGCATCAGGAGTGGTAAGGTTATTTCTTGATTTTTGTGAATGGCAAACTAGAAATTACCTGTAGTTATTTGATATTTTCAGTGCTACTTTGTTAATTAAAACTGTAATTAACAAAGTAACACTGAAAATATTGTTACTAGGCCTTGTCCTCAAATTTGACTTCATTCTTGTGGCTGTTTTTGTTTGTCTCAGGAATTCAAAACAGCTGGTTCCTCTAACACTGACACCAGCAAAGTGGCTGGCAGTCTGGAAACCAAATACAAAAGGTCAGAATATGGCTTGACCTTCACCGAGAAGTGGAACACGGACAACACCCTGGGAACAGAGATCACTGTTGAAGATCAGGTCAGGAGAAACATCTCGGCTATTCTATATTTTATTGTCCCATTTCTACTGTGTGACTGTACTAAAATATTTGAGATATTAATCAACATTGAAGGTAGATGAAAAAGTAATTATTCCCTGGTCTTCATTTTGTTTGACAGATTGCCAAGGGACTTAAGCTGACCTTTGACACAACATTCTCGCCAAACACTGGGTAAGATGGCTTGCTTGCTGTGTCATTGGTTACATGAATGCGGGTGCTTTTGGCCGTCATCTGACTACAGTCCTCTGTGTTTACTGTCCCTACATGACATGACATGATACTGGCAGCATGAAATCCACCTGTCGTCTCTGGTCTACATAACATTGCAGACCTCTCTGTGTATACTGTCCTTTTGTAACTGATAATCACATACTGTCCCTACGTGACTGATAGTCGCAATCTGATGCACGCTGAACATGCTCTTCTGGAGTGTTGAGCCAAGCAATGGACGTCTAACTAGATAAAGTGCCCCTCTGGGCACAGGTCTCCACCAGGGCAGGTCAGGTTGTGTCCTCCTGGTGGCGCTATAATAGGCCAATATGAAAAGGGTGCCATTTTTTCTTATGCCTTGGATGGCAATTGGATGATTTGAGGCATTTTGTTCCAAAAATGTTTTTTGCAGAAATCCACCTGTTGGTGGCGCTTTAACAGGCCAATGTGAAAAGGGTGGGATATTATATTCCTCAGCCTAGTAGGAAAGTCTGTGAAAGATCTCATGTAAATTGCATGCTGCATTCATGAGTTGAGGCTTTTTGTTCAAAACGGGCCAATCCTGCAAACTTTGAAAGTCAATGTTGGCCAATTAGGATGGAATATGAAATATCGGATAGATCCGTCTTGAACACATGACTATCTGGAGTAATATCCAAAAATGTGTTTTACAAAAGTCAGCCTCCTGGTGGCACTACATTAATGAAAATAAATGTCAAAGTGGAACTTCTCTAGGTATTAAATGACATTACCGGTCCTATTGGGTTTTATTTAATTTATGACGATTGTCGTCTTAAAGTGGTGGTGTGTCCTCGCATGCCATGGCAACCAGATCAAATTGTGTTTGCATTCCGGGAAGCGTAGCTCATGCGAGGACATTGGGTCTGTAGTACAGTCTCTTCTTTCATGGTGGGTGTGGTTAAGAGTTGGAGACGGTGAACATGTATCCTGTCATGCATGTCAAAAGGTAATCAAATGCGGTTACGTTTTACACAGTATTTGTAGTCTACTCTAGGTAATCAACCATGACCTGCAGATCCTGTTCTATAGAGGGTATGCATAAAGTGAGTGGCAAAGAGTTTTAACGTTGTTTAATGCAGTCAGATAGGACTTTTCTGTTTTCATGTATAGGCTGTCAAGGCCAGAAAGTAGTTCTGGTCCCGTCGCAAATGAATCCCGATGCATTTTTCCCACATTTCAAAAAGTATTTATTTAAAGACCTTTTAAGCGTCGTACGAAGCCAACTCGAGTCGTGACAAATCATGACAACAAACACAATATTTTGGACCAAACAAATAATTACAAAGAAGAAAAACAACAAAAAGTGTTGTAACCTGCTGTTTATTGTCATGATTTGTCACGACAAATATTCAAAGTTGGCTTTGTCCAGCGTAAACGTCTTTAAATAAATACTTTCTGAAAAGTCTATGAGGAAAATTAACGGATTTCTTTTCTGGGTCTCTCGAGGGGGCGTGACTGCGACGCTCTATTGATGTCATGTGCATACCCTCTATTCTATTAACATCTTAGTCTGGCGACGTGGAGGAAGTGTGGTGGCTAATGCAGTACATGGCTGTCATTTGACAAGGTGTTGGCACTCAAGTCTTGACACTGGAACCAGTGGTCACGTGGGACGGTCATGAAATATGTCTGATTCCTTGTTTTTATTTGATTTTGTATATAAGCAAAGTGAGTGTGTATACAACTATACACTTCAGTGCTGGAAGATGGGGACAGATACCTGGTTAATCATGTACACATAATTCACTATCCATTTATGACTGATTAGCCTAAATAAATAATATAGCCTAAGCTACAGTACATAAATATTGAATTGTTCGTCATACAATAAAGTGCTGCCCTCTCAGTGCTTTATGCTTGTTCTGTGTTTAAAAGAAACCGTCGGAAGTTCTCAGTCAGGATGCACACATTAATTGAATGAATTGGTTCTGCTTCTTGTCCAAGAGTGATTAAGTACAGATGTGCACCATTAGCGTAATAGCGACAGACCAGCAAGTGACGTAAAAGTGCCAGGCTTTGTATTTCTGAATGGGTGTGAACCCTAGATATATGAATGTAGATGGCTCATTGGCTGCTGCGGTTGATTTAAGTGACGCGTCATCGAGACCGGGAGAGCCGTGTCTCCTAATTCATGTATGGCAAATGGAGCTAAGAATAATTGGCTACTTTAACCCATTTTAGACCTGGTGCATCCTATACATTGTTATACCTTTTCACTCCAAGAGCTACCTATGTGCCTCATTAGTTGTTGCTCTACATACATTTTTCTTTTTTTATTATTTTAAGTTTTCACAAAATGTAAGGTTTTATAACGTGTTTTTAGGATCGGCCTCTGGTCTAAATGGGTTAAATACATTTTCAAAGGCAGGGCATAATAAGCTGCTTTGTATTCTACATGGCTTTTAAAACAAAAGATTACTTGGCTCTGAAGCCGTTGCTGATGAAAGACAACTAGGAAACTGAAAGGCAGTGGAAAACATTTCCAGAAAAACGGGTGAAAGGTGTCTTTATTTGAACACTGTTCACCTTTTCAGGCTTTTCTGCAACTGTTGGTTGCGTAACATGCAACTCCTATAATGCAGTTGTTGTGTTCAAGATTGACTGTTGCTGTAATGTCTATATTGGCAATGACTTGATCCATATTTAATCAGCTGTTCTCCCACATCAACAGCAAGAAGAGTGGAAAGGTTAAGACTGCCTACAAGCGCGAGTACGTGAACCTGGGCTGTGATGTTGACTTTGACTTCGCCGGGCCCACCATCCATGGAGCTGCTGTTGTCGGCTATGAGGGGTGGCTCGCTGGTTACCAGTTGTCATTTGACACGGCCAAATCTAAGATGACCCAGAACAACTTTGCTGTCGGTTACAAGACGGGAGACTTCCAGTTGCACACCAGCGTGTAAGACAGAAAATGATTTAAAACTAGACATGTATGGCAGCAGAATAATGGAACGTACATCTTTTTCAAATGTCATGTATAATCACCAACCCCTTCTGGCCGTGTCTATAGCAACGACGGTGCAGAGTTCGGAGGATCCATCTACCAGAAGGTGAACGACAAACTGGAGACGGCCGTCAACCTGGCATGGACCTCTGGCAGCAACAGCACGCGCTTTGGCATCGCAGCCAAATACCAGCTGGACAAGGATGCCGCCGTCAGTGTAAGTACAGCATACTACGGTCTAGTCCTGGTTTTCAAAGTGGTGGCCCAATTGAAAAGTGTGTGTGTGTGTTTGTGTGTGTGTGTTCACTGGGCGACAAAACAATCTCGATAAAATGTACTTTTAAGTTTGATATCGATGAAGGTTGGACCTTAATACTTAATGTGGGTAGGGTAGTTGTACTGGTCCCACTGGACGTGAAAACCTCTTTCTAATCTCTTGAATAATCTCATTTTGTCGCTGGGTGTACAAAAGTGTTCAACTAATCGCCTCTTTGTGCAAACTGTCAATTACTGTACACATAACCAGTGAAACGGTACAGAATTCTAAGCACCAGGTTATTTTTTTGGCGTTTTTGCCTTTATTGATGGGGTACAGTAATTGGACAGTAAAGGGGGCAAGAAAACATGCGGAAAAGGCAGACGTGCTCGGGACTCGAACACGTTACCGGTCTAGGTGCCTGGACCGCTCAGCCGCGGCCCACGCCTAAACACCAGGTTTTAATCTTGCAGTTATGTTTTTTTATTAAAAATAAATGGCGGATTTGTCGCGGACCTGGTGACGTCGCGTTATGATGACTAAACCGGAAATCGACCCGTGCTCTGGGCTGCAAGGGCTTCTGGGAAAATGAGTTCAATGCAAGTGAACGGTAGTTTCAACTGGACTCCAGCAGCCCTCACTGCTTGTTGTCTCGCATCGTGACGGTGGAATGTTTTTCGTTTCGACAACAAGCAATGGAACTATTTTCAGGGGAATTTTCATGGATCAAAGGCGCAAATACTTCGGCATATGCTCCAAAGGTAATTAAACAATCTCGGCAGCCTCGGTATATGTCACCTTTTAATCTAAAGCCGTCGATACTGTTAACCATGACCTGATGGCAAATGTAGATGAAATGCTGTATTTTCTACTGTTTATGTTTGAGAAAAGAGTGAGCCGTGAACCAAATACTGTGAATCTTATCGAATTGTGGGTTGACATGCGTGATGTGGATCTAGATTAAAACATACAATATTTGAATGTATGTTAGGTACAATTCATGTTTTGTTTTTGTTTTTCTCCACAGGCTAAAGTTAACAATACTAGCCTTGTTGGTATTGGCTACACCCAGACACTTAGACCAGGTAAGATGTTATGAATGACTGATTTGATTAATGATTATGATCAGACTCGGTGCTGTTGGCTTATTCGTCCCCTCACTTTCCTGTCACTTATTTTCAAAAATAAAAAGGTATCACCAAGGTAAAATACCTGTCCATGAGCCAGGCGATCCAACAAACCATAACGGTAACCGTTGCTGTAATAGCAGGTTTTAAGAACGTGCCATACCCATTTTCAGTTATTTTTTTCCTGTGGCTTTGTTTGATCGGCTCTGCAGCAGAGCCTGTGTGTTCAAACCTAGAATCACGTAGCCAGCCTTCGTCTGCCGTTGCAATGCATATTGCCCCTGGCAGATTAAGTCTGGCCCCTCTCAATTGTGGGAGGACTTCATGGCCAAAATGGTGACGGCCAACCAGATTTGTCGGGAACCAGGCTATAACCAACTAGGGCCCAGTATTCACACTGAGAGGGACGAGACTAATATCCACGCAGTGATATTAGTATCACTATGTGAGGCTAGTTCAAACCTGTGGCCGAGCCGACCGAACAAAGCAATGGGGAAAGTGAATTAGAACGGGAAACGTGTTCCATACAACCTTCTTAAAACCTGGAACTACAGTTACTGTGTGCACAGAGCCCATTGGCCGTGGTGTGTATGGGAAGCCGGCAGGGAAGAGTGTTGTGTCGTTGGTCTGAGCACCTATTCAGCGGGGAACGAAACTGTTATCGTGGGTTCCTCTGCACATGTTGGCCCCCCTGGGACTTAATGTGGTTGTCTACACCCTCCCCGTGACCAGTCAGAGTAGGGAAATGACCATAACAAGGACAATACACATGGGGTTATTGGCATATTGACTGGGGATTATGAAAGAAAGTTATTGCTGAAGTTATTGGCTCCTTTCTTTCCCCTTGTGGCTGGAAGTGAAACGTGCGTGAAAAGCATTTTCTTTTTGCAGCTTCCTTCAGAAACTGCACATCATAAATTATTGATGGCAAAAGATTGGACCAAGAGGCAGTGCCTCTTGGTATTAATGTTGGTTAATTAATGTTCTGAAGCATTGTATTGCATTGCAAGTGTATAAATGTATAGTTGAACATTTTGTTTCCACTTGGGTATGTACATCATCCTAAAAGGTGATAATCTGAGTCTTCCCTTCTGTTAGTTAAAGTTAGTAAAAGGCGTTCTTTTGGCTTGTACAATGCTTTATGGTGATGTCAACAAGAGCATAATCTCTCTTTAGTTGTAGATTGGTATAGGTGCCAATTTCAGGTTTGACAGTAATGTTTGGACATGCTCTAAAATCTAGATCTAATCTCACTTAACTCTGGAGGCCTCCCTATGTGACACTTGAACCTCATCTGCTGTATTTCACGCTATAGTGCAAGCTCTGAAAATAACTCTGTAGTGTTTATCTCCCCTAGTTTTAGTTCTCTGTGACAAAATGGGTTTGTTTATTAATTGGTTTGTGATTCTGTGTTTGTAATTGCGATGGACCCTCATCCTTGCCACCTCTCACCCGTGCAGGTGTGAAAGTCACCCTGTCTGCCCTGGTGGACGGAAAGAGCATCAACGCAGGAGGCCACAAGCTGGGTCTGGGGCTGGAACTGGAGGCCTAAGCCCTCCCGTCCGTGAAGGGGACGAGGGAATATCAGAAGAATCGGGCCTTAAAAAAATCTTGTATTTCCAACTCAAACCAGCAAGGGGATATCTTGAAGGGATCTGTTCAAAGGCTACTACAACAACAACAAACTCTGTCATTGCTTGAGTACCGTTTAACTGGTGCTCGTATCGATGGTCTATGTTCTTTATTTTTTTTGTCTTCGCTTTGTAGATGTATCCATTTCATTCAAAAGACACTCGGTGGCTGCTATTTGTAAACCTTCACTATTCACCCGTTCAGCACTGTCGTGACAATGAAAACCCACAAAGTCATTCTTCCAGTGTGGTCAACCCTGTGTGGCTTCTGTCAGTGCCTGACGTTAAAAAGTGAGACATCTGTTCTGTTTGTTTGTTGAGCTTGGTCATACCTCTTTTTCTTTGATTTTACCATTATGATAATCTGATATTCCTCTTGTCAAATACGCTACACTTCCACTAGTATTTAAAATACTGTTGTACCTTATATTTTTCTCCATGCACACGAGGACAAGCCTAAAGATTGATTGTTCTGTTTTGTTCCTTAAAAAAAAAAGCCCTGTTCTGTTTTGCTTTTGCGTCGGCCATTCAGGGTTTGAGATCATCTTACAATGCCGTACACAGCATGGCCCGCCCTTGAACATGACATGTTTTTGGGTGGTTTAGCCTTCTGTAGGTTTGGGGGAAAACCTGTATTATTGGCCGGCCAAGCAGGCTTTCAATGTTTAGTTTTCTACATAGACAAACCGGGGGGAGGGGCATAAGGTTCACAGTAATGCCAAACTGGATAATTTTGCAGGTGACGTCTATTAAAGTTGCATGTGTGCACTCGTGGTCAAGCTGCCGCGTCACTGGGAAGCAGGGACGGTGCTCGCAGGGAAGGAGGTCCTTATGTGTATGTATAACTTTTCAATAAAGTCTTTGAACTCCACAACGGTGTGTACGTACTGTATGTGTGCCAGATTTAAAAACTTTTTCAAGCTAATGTGTCACTGCTAGAAAGTCATTTTGTCATTGGGCAATCCCAGGGCTTAACGTTCTCAGTCCTGGTGACTGATTTCAGTCCTGAGGATTTCATAGGGGTCATTTAATGATCAGTGCAGATTTGCAAAAAATACATTTTCAGTCTTGGGATTTTGTTTGGCTTTAACCCCTGCAATCCTCATGACCTGACTGAGGCGGGTCTCCAGATTTGCTTAGTGTGACATTGTTGTCTCACTCGAGTAAAAACATCATTCAGTGATACTATACAGGGTATTTGCTATTTTAAAAAATGAGGATTTAAGGACTTATGGAATTTTAATACCTCTAAAATGAGAAATTAATGAAACATTACTGCGTCAAAGTTAATCTACAAACTACTATCAAACATTGGTCAACATGAGAATAGCTCTCCTACAAGAGGCGTGAGCATGTATTTATCTATGGAACAGAGTAACAAACGGGCTTCCACTTGGAGGGCGTAACGCATGCCGAGGACTATCCTTCCCAGTCCGTGCCTTGCTGAACATGTGAGACGAGCCAGCCCATTGTGTTCTTTGGAGTGCCTCGCCAAGCATGAGGCACTGTGAAGTACTCTAATACAAGTGGTGAACTTTATTCCTGATGCCTATTTGATTGTAGTTTTTATTAATTATTTTCTAATGGCTTGAGTCACACCTTTACTTTGTGCTCAGCCTTGACATGACGCTTGTGATTACTGATTTCACATGACGTTTAGGCTGAAGGTCAACGCCTTGTGTGTCGACAGCAGGCTGTCAGTTTGTCCCTTAACATTTGATGGATGATGCAGTCTTTGAACACAGGGTCACCTTACTGTACTGTGCTGCTGATACAGACTAAATAAAGACTTCGTCATCAAGAATGTCTAGTTGTCAACTGAGGTACTACTATACTACTATACTGTAAATTGCCGTTGATTTATTGTGAATAGCCGAAAAAGTCAACTTCAAAACGTCATCAGTTTTTGGCATCCCTAGTTTAATTTATGTTGCTGTGAATAGAAAAATATATTTACAATATAGTACAACATTTGGGTCATAGACCATGCTGAGGCATACAGCATGCCATGGCACCAACTGCAGTGTGCAGTAGACGAGGCTATAGTATGCATAATGTCCCTAATATTGCCACTGGGTTTATACCTGTACAAAATACATGTAGTTAGTACACAGACTCATGGGTGTCTTTTAAATTGCATTTATTAGCACATTCGGTATTCACATTCATAAGTGGTGCAGAGAAAAATAGATATTGCAAAAATCAGCTTATTGTCATGTTGCATTCAGTTTCAGTTCAGCATCAACAAGAATATGATGCATAACATGTTTAATTTTTTGTTTTGTTTTTCAATGGCTAAGCTATTGCGATACACATTTTGGGCAAGTGATAGCCAGCCATGCTGTCACACAGTCAGTCTAAATGGAAGTGTTGGTCTTCTCTTTGGCTGCCTCGCCTTGTGGTGCTGCTTTTATTGGCTCATTATCCTCGGCTTTAATCCCTCCAATCCCATTAGAAAAGCCATTATCGGTTTTGGGCTTGGCAGCCTCTGACATCAGGCCACCGGCACCAACGGTCTTCGCCGTCACAGTTGACGTGCCTGGATCTTTCTGGGATGGTGTCTTGGTTTCAGATATTTCTATGGGTTCCGTTATATTTTCTGTCGTTTTCCCCAAATCAAAGTTTTTTGCAGAATCCTTCAACTTCTCTTTCTCTTTAGCATTGTTTATTTTCTCTGGGACCTTAGATGGCTCCTGGGATTTGCTGCCATCTGGCTGTTTTGCGTCTTTGTTCTCCTCAGTAACGGCTATCTTTTCCTTTGGAAATATGGGTTCTACAGTTTGGGTTTTATCCTCACTGAATGACTTTTCACCCTCCAGTTTAGGAGGCTCTGCCATGTCGGATTTAGCAACTGTACGTTTATCTTGTTCTAAATCAGAAGAATCGGCTATAGCAATTGATGGCTCCTGAGTTTTGCTGCTATCGGGTACACCCTGCTTTATGTCTTTGCTCTCTTCAGTAACGGCTCTCTTTTCCTTTAGAGATATGGGTTCTACTGAATGAGTTTTGTCCCCACTGTCTGACTTCTCATCCTCCAGTTTACCATTAGATGGCTTCTGAGTTTTGCTGCTATCTGGCACACCCTGCTTTATGTCTTTGTTCTCTTCAGTAACTGCTATCTTTTCCTTTGGAGATATGGGTTCTACTGTATGAGTTTTGTCCCCACTGTCCAGTTTACCATTAGATGGCTTCTGAGTTCTGCTGTTATCTGGCGCCCCCTCTTGAGGGTCTTTGGTCTCTGCAGTAAGAGCTATCTTTCCCTTTGGAGATGTGGCATCCACAGTTTGGGTATTATCACCAGTGTTTGGCTTTTCACCATCTCCTTTAGGAGGCTCTGTCGTGCCAGTTTTAGCAGCTGTACGTTTATCTTTTTCTAAATCGGTGTCATTTATAGCGTTTGATGGCTCCTGAGTTTTGCTGCTATCTGGCAAACCCTGCTTTGTGTCTTTGTTCTCCTCAGTAACGGCTATCTTTTCCTTTGGAAATATGGGTTCTACTGTATGAGTTTTATCCCCACTGTCTGACCTTTCACCCTCCAGTTTAAGAGGCTCTGTCATGTCAGATTCAGCAACTGTACATTTATCTTTCTCTGAATCTGTAGCTTTTGATTGCTCCTGAGTTTTGCTGCTATCTTTTCTCTCTTCAGTAACGGCTATCTTTTCCTTTGGAGATATGGGTTCTACTGTATGAGTTTTGTCCCCACTGTCTGACTTCTTATCATCCAGTTTACCATTAGATGGCTTCTGAGTTTTGCTGTTATCTGGCGCCCCCTCTTGAGGGTCTTTGGTCTCTGCAGTAAGCGCTATCTTTCCCTTTGGAGATATGGGTTCTACAGTTTGGGTATTATCACCAGTGTTTGGCTTTTCACCATCTCCTTTAGGAGGCTCTGTCGTGTGAGATTTAGCAGCTGTACGTTTATCTTTTTCTAAATCGGTGTCATTTATAGCGTTTGATGGCTCCTGAGTTTTGCTGCTATCTGGCAAACCCTGCTTTGTGTCTTTGTTCTCCTCAGTAACAGCTATCTTTTCCTTTGGAAACATGGGTTCTACTGTATGAGTTTTATCCTCACTGTCTGACTTTTCACCCTCTAGTTTAGGGGACTCAGATTTAACAGATGCACTTTTATCTTTTTCTTTATCAGCATCATCTGCAGCCTTCTCAATGCTTTTTGCCACTTCGTGGCCAATAGGAGACTTGACGATATCTGCTTTATTGCATGCTGCCATTGATTCTGTAATTGTATCCTCCTTTTCCTCACCCCTGGGTACTACGCTTGGAGGTTTTTCTTTGTTTTGCTTCTCTGGCTGTAGTGTGTCCTTTGGCAGAGGCACGCTTGGCGCTACAGTCAAGTCAGTGATTTTTTGCATTGTTTCTGTAGGCGAGGGAGCCTCGCCCTGTGGTTTATCAACAATGCTTGACACCTGAACATTACCTGAGTCTGTGGGATATTTGGCACTGGACTCATCCTTAAGCATCTTAGCTTGTGCTGTGTCAATGTTCTCTGTGCTCTCAGCTGTAGGCCTATCATTGTTCTCTGTGCTCTCAGCTGTAGGCCTATCATTGTTCTCTGTGCTCTCAGCCTGACATTGCACCTCAGCTTTGTCCATGGCGCTCCCTCCTTCAACCTTATCGTCGTCTCCCTGCTCTGAGCGTTGGGCTGACTCTACCAGGTCCTGCTGGCTATCAGACGCCTGCTCACCGTCTCGGTCTGGACTGTGTTCATCACTCTGATTGTCCTCCACCTCCGCCTCCTCCTCGCGGCTCTTTCTCTCGGCTTTATCATCACACCCCGCCTCCTCTGCTCTCCCGGCGTCCGCCGATTCTTCCGAGCCCGACTCCTCAAACTCTGACATCTCGATCTCCCTGGTGGTCTCCGTGATGATCTCCTCCACAAACTTGTACTGGGGCTCGGCCCTCCTGCCCGGGCCGCCCGGCCGCCCGAGGCACGGCAGCGTGTAAACGGGGGACTGTCGGTAGATGTAAGGCATGGAGACCGGGGTGCCCGAGATAGTGGACAGGCGGGTCTCCTCGCCTTCCAGGAGTTTTCTGCGAGGGGAACAGAAGACGGGTTTTATTGACCCACTTGAACCCCAGCGTCCTTATCTTGGGCTTAACATTTGGAGAAAATCCTGCATCCTTAGACTCACTAAATTGAGAAAGGACACAATTATGTCGCCCTCCGGGGGTCCTGGGATGCAATACTGTCCTCAGTAGGCTACTGTACTCTAACGTCATTGAAGTATAGGACTCATAAAATGTCCACCCCATGGTCCCGGGACCGAATACATTGAAAACATATTTACATCGCTGCAACGTGTTGTGAAATTATAGATCAGTTGTTTCCGCCCATTCTTGACAGTCAAAATAAAAACAACTTTTTCACACAGAAAAATCTCAAGCTACTTTTTATTTTACTGCCTGGCAGAAACGACTGTATTCAACTGTATTTAATTTAAACAAATGTATGATACAGTACTGTATCGTTATAAAGAAATTAATATCGTCACTGTCGGGCAGAAAATCTTTATCTCCACATTTCACATTTATATGTTTTTTCTTTTGGAACTAATGCTCTATTTCATCACACAAGAGTGTCACACAAAAGTAGTGAAAGTATAGCAGATCTACAAGCTCACAAGTGAGCATTGTGAGCTTGTAGACCAGCTATTTTCAAAATAAATAAATAAACTGAAATATTAATAATAAAGAATTTGAACCCAACATAGACGACAATGCTTTACCTGTATGAAAGAATCTCCACATCCAACTCCATCTTGACATTTAGTAAGTCCTGGTATTCCCGCAGATGAGCAGACATGTCGAACTTGGCACTTATTAGTTCGTTTTCCAGCTCTTTGATGGTGTCCTGAAGCAGAGCACATATAACGGGCATTAGTTAGTTCACAGTAATATCCTCTCATACCAATTAGTGCACCCATCATTTACCAGACATTACCTGACGACTAATATCTACACATTGGTATAACAAGTAGGATACCAGTGGGATCCCTTTCTTTAATGTTATTGGCCATACAGTCTTAAACTATTAAAACTTGCACTCATAAAGAGTGTAAAGCAAAGCAGCCCCCACCCTCAAAACTGCTCTCAAAACCCACTGCTTCAACATGGCTCTCCCCTCTCCCCAGCTTTCTCATCTTTCCACTGTTTTTATTGATTTTATTCCTTAGCCTTAGCCCTTAGTGTTTTCCCCCCCTAATACAGTTCTTTTGTTATTATTAATATATATTCTCACCAAATTGTCAGCATAAGATAAATCGATAAAGGTGTTCAGGGGGAATATTGTAATGGGCGTTAATTTATTTTTTGACAAGTAGGCCTACTCTACTGAAGAGATTGGCAGGTGTATTGTACTGTATAAGTATTCTGATACTAAAATCGAGGAAACCTCGTGCAGTTGTCTTTAGCCCACAGTACACCATGCATTCTATTTTTATTTAACATTTTTCTGCATATTATATAAAGTCAACAGTAAGGTCAGTAAAACACTCAATACTGTAGCAATGGTGAGCTATAGGTTTCATAAAGATGAATGTCACTATAGGTTACATCGTCAAATGGGACAGGTGCAATAGTTTCCTTTAGGGGGGAAACCAAGCCAAGCTCCCTGCAACCCATAGCATAGGCTATGTGGCTATAGACTGTATGGGCTACAGTTGACTCAAATTGTACCACTGGAAGCATATTCTCTTATACCTGATAATGAATAATGTCTTCATTGTGGCGGTCCTCCACTTCTTGGAGTTGCCTCTCCAGAGCCTCCCTGGTGCCTCTGTTACAGTCCAGCTCGATGCTCTTGGCCTGCAGGCTCCTCCTGCACTCCTGGACCTCCTGCTGGCCGGCCCTCAGCGCCTCCCGCTTGCTCTCGGCGGCTTCGGTCAGTTTGGCGAACTGGGCTCGGAAACCTTCGTCCGCCTGCCGGAGGTCCGACGTGACGTGACCTTCAACAGTGGTGGGGAAAGTACTCCCAATGTTATACTTAGCCTAAAGTAAAAGTATCAATACTGCAATAGAGAACAAGTCTGGAATTCAAAATGTAGGCCCTTGAGTAAAAGTATACTAGGCTATATTGGTATCAGAATGTACTTGAAGTACCAAAACTAGAAAGTACTCATTATGCAGAATGTCCCAGTTCACAAGTTAAAAAGGTATAAAAAACCTTTTGAAAATAGCCGATTTCAAATGGCCAAAATATGTATAGGGCTGAAGTGGTTAGTGTTTGGCAATAATAATCAGAATCTACAGAGTAACTATACTATCACTAAAGTTTTCAAATAATTGTAGTGCAGTAAAAGTACATTTGCCTCTGAGATGTAGGCTAGTGGAGTAGAACTAAAATATATGGAAATTGGAAATACTCAAGTAAAGTAAAAAATCTCATATGACGACAAAAAAGCAGAACATTGTTGAGGGATTTTTCCTGTTTTCATTACAGCTCAAAAGGCTCCTGAACACACAGAGAAACCCCCAGGACACAGAAAATCCACTGAATGTTCAAAGTGCAGGTTCTTTCAGTGAATGTCATGAAACCTTTAAGTACAGTACAAGTTGAGTAAATTGACTTTAGTTGGGCTACTTTACACCACACTGACCTTCGAGCTGTGCCCTGATGTCCCGGAGTGCCGCAGTGAGGTCGGCTTTGCCAAAGTCGACGTGGTGGTGGTGCGCAGCTTCAACTTTCACCTGCTGAGCCTCCTGGACCTGCGCGACCATCCGCGACACCTCCGCCTCGTGGTTCTTCTTCAGAAAGTCCATTTCGTCCACGAGACTCTGGGCTTTCTTGTCCAGCTGGACCTTAGCCTGGCACGCGTCGTTGATGTCTCTCTTGAGCGCCGCGATGCCGCCCTCGGCGTCCGCTCTGCCGCGCGCCTCCCTCTCGTACCTGCTGCCCAGGCGTGCCAGTTCCTCCTCCAGGCTCTGGTGCTCCACTTCCACGCGGTGCTTCTGCTGCGTGATGTCCCGCAGCAGCCTCCTCAGCTCGGCCAGCTCGGCGCCGTGCTCCTCGTCCAGGGAAGAAGGACTCCTCCTCCGCTCCTTCATCTCCTGGATGTCGCTCTCCAGCAGCTGATTCTGGTGCTCCAAGTGACGCACCTTCTCGATGAAGCATGCGAAGCGGTCGTTCAGACCGTGGAGCGTTTCCTTCTCGTTAATCATTTCCCCCGAAAATACTGTTGTTGTGGTCATGTCTGAGCGCTCGGTGGCTGCCCGGCTCAAATTGAGTTCCTTATTTCTTTCATCGCTGCTGTGTCTTAGTCTGTATGGAGAGCACTCTGCTCGAGGTCTTCTATGCGGTAACCTGTGTTCCATCGTCCTCCTCGGCTGCGGTGCTTGTTGTTGATGCAAAGAGGATGCCATCCAGCCTCTTATATAGTAGCCGCTGTCTTGCCTGCTATGCAGAACAGAACGGAACTGTCCACGGTGCTAAAAATGTCTATACGCATCAGCTGTTGGGTTAACACACTTGTCCTCCCCGGTACGTTTTTTTTGTCGCAGCCAGCAGTGACGTAGCAGCCTATAGGTGTGAGGAAATCTCCCCCCGTGCAGTTTATTATTATTATTATTATTATTATTATGGAAATCTTACTGGCGTGTGTCGTTAAACGATTTTGATGAATTGAAGACGGTCTCATATTAAGATGTAGATGTGAATCTATTACTCTCTAATGTCAATATATTGCAGACACACAAATATAGGTTTCATTCATATAGACTTAAAAATAAACTATATAATGCGTAGAGAATCTAGAAATTCATATTTGATAGAATGAATATTATTTGTCTAACATTACAATGTTAAATAATACACAGTAGGCATATTCTTTTTCTTTAAAACAGGAACTCTTCCTTGCACTTTATTACAAATATAAATCGTAACATCTCCTATATGGTGGAAAAAGTAGGCTACTCATTTTCTTACCTAAGTAAAAGTATCAATAGGCCTACAGCAATATAGAAATACTCCATTCTCCTGAAATGTACCACCTGAAGTATTACTGACGTGCCTGTCTCTGTTTGAGTGTGGACTCGATGTCTTATATAGGAAAAAGGACTATACTATACAGAGACATTGGAGATGTTGCCACATGGAGGGGGGATGAGGGAGGGAAGAGGGGTGGGGAAAAAAAAGAAAAGAAGAAAATCTTGGGAACTGCTCTTATATCGTTTGTAGAAATGCTATATGTACAATTATACTGCACTTTCCGAATAAAACAAATATTATAAAAAAAAAAGAAATACTCCATTACAGGTATAAGTCTGTAATTCGAAATGTATACTTTACTAAAAAGACACATTGTGAGCTTGTAGATCGACTATTTTCAAATGGCCAAAATGTATATAGGGCTGATGTGGTTTAATGTATGTTTTGTAATAATAATCAGAATGTACAAAGCTTCAAATAAATGTAGTGGAGTAAAAGTACAATATTTGGATCCGGAAATTGGAAGTACTCATAATACCTCAAAATTGTACTTAAGTACAGTAGTTATGTAAATACTTTCCACCACTGTGCATGACTTTATTTTTGGGTGAAAACAATAATCAACCCAATTGTTTGGGGAGCTTGTGGGACCCTGATAATATCAATACTTGCATCCCATTCCTCAGATAAAGTGTCCTTATAACCTGCACTTAAATACACTTTGTTGGTACAGCCCCAGGGTTCTGTACTTGACCCCCTCCTCTTTCGCCCTCTGCAGCAAGGGTGTCCATAGGGGAACCACAATAGCCACCCCCTATAGCATTCACATATAATTCATCATTCTATCCACCTTTTCTCTAGCCTGGCTTTGGCCATGCAGACACATAACGTGGATTCACTGAGCAAGCGTGAGTGAATCCACGCATGGCATAAGGCCTGCAGGTAACCTTTTCTCCACCTCTGAACATTGTTACAGATTCATCTGATATTATCTGCTATTTTATTTTTGCCATTTTTAAGTGCTCACTCTTTTGCCAACTTCGCCCCCATTATATACTGTAGGGATTTTATATCCACATTAGGGCATTCATGTAATTTATTCATTTATTCAATAGTAAAAGGGGCCTATCAAGTCTAACTGCATAATGTTGTCCTAAGGCAAAGAACAAACGAAATACCTTACAACACACAGTTTTAGTATTAGTATAAATAAAAGCTACATTAAGTGTGTGTGTGTGTGTGTGTGTGTGTCTGTGTGTGTGTGTGTGTGTGCATACATAATGAGGTGCTAACGTTTGTACTCATGAATCACATCACTGTAAACTAAACACAAAGCTGGGCATATAGCTCCCCTCAAAAATAAGTACCCATTCACAGGAAAAAATTACTCCTTGGCGGATTTTATTCTGACGTCTTTGTTGAAGGAGTCAATGAATGCTCTGATCTGATGGGGGTCATCATGGTGGTCTCTGCCCCTGCTTCCGCTCAGCACTCTGAGCAGCCTGGCCTTGCATTGCCTCCACTCTGCCGATACGTCCCCCAGCCTCATTCCGTCCATGTAGTGGCCCACGGCGGCTCTCTCTGAGCCCAGGCGGTACATGTGGAAGTCTCCGTACAGGCGGTGCCAGGCCTGCCTGTCCTGGGCTCTCAGGTCTGGACGAGTCCACAGCTCCTGGAATGTGTCCTCGGCTCTTCTCGCGTCCTTCAGCTCGGCGTAGCGCGAGGCCAGCTCGATCTGGTTAAAGACGGGAGGAACACATGTTGTAGAAAGGGATACTGTCGTGTGGTTAATGTCCAGACGCACGCAGTGGTGATATTGGATCCACACTGGGTCATTTATACATCGCTTGAAAGTCCTAGTGTCACAGGACTGTTTCCTATAAATTCCCCAAAAAGTGTAAATTACTAGAAGCCACGCGTCTATGTCACAGCGGCAGTGCGATCTGTGTGAGACACCGACACAAACCATACATTTTGAACAAACGCAGACAGCGATGTATCTTAGCGCTCTGTAATCGGTCCATTGCATCACGGAAAGGGAAACTGCGAACAGCCGCAAAGCCTGGTTGAAAAGGCAGAGGTAAAGTGGCCGTGCCGTATCACGGCCACAAAGCACAGGCGTAAACGGCACTTCCGCATACTCCGTGTACGTCTCGGTCTATGACTTGGCCAACTGCACCGCGGCAAAGCGTGCTCTTCTCAGTTATACTGTATATAAGTGTTAAAAAAGCTGTTTCAGTGGACACATTGCATTTCAAATCAAGCTCACAGCGAGACGTGCTGCGATTGGCTATTTTCAGCAAAAGCTTTCCCCACAATAACAAAAACAAAACAAAAAATATACTAGTATAGAGCTCTGAGGGACTCCGCTCAACCATAATGGTGTTGAAGTAGTCCAAGAAGGAAGCATGGTCTGACCTGTGGGTAAACGTAGGTGGGGTTGAGGCGTGCTCCCTCCTCCAGGTGGTGGACGCAGTGCTGCAGCAGTGGCTGGTCGTGTGGGTTTCCACCGCGGATGGCCTTCCAGCGGTAAACGTTGGCCAGCTCGTGGTGGAGACGCGAGGAGTTGGGAGCGTCAGTCAGCATCGTCCTCAGCACCGCCAGGGCCTCGTCGAAATGCCGCTCTTTCTTCATGAACCGCGCCACCTTGAGAAACGCAACTTATCGTTGCTGTCGGGCATTTTAATTTAATTATTTTTTTGTCTTTTCGTAAATTAACGCCCTGCTTGATCGTACTACAGCGTCGTACAAAAGCAGAAAATCCACAAGCGTGAAACGTCACGTGATGCGATGCATTTGGAGCTTGTAGTTCTGCTGCCTTTGCTAATTTATTTTAATCCTGAAAAGTACCAATTTGGAGATTTTTTTCCACCTGACATAGACAATATGCAGTTAGTATGTATTATAAATACATATATTTAAGATACTTGACATGATCCTTTATTATAAATACACTATTTACTGATGGGGGTGGAGGGAGACTTTATTATTAAACATGCCCTTGCTGGAGGAGTGTCAGTTCTTTCCATCAACTTTTCGGTGCTTGCCGAGGTTCATCTTTGCTGCTTTGTTCTGAACAATAGGGTTCAGGCATGGTGAGTCTGAGGTGCATGTATAGTTTTGCTTTCCTGGATGATTATTCATGTAATGGTATTATTTTTTTTTTTAATTGATCGATTGGCGGGCCAGTCAAATGTGTGGGCCAGAAGTGGCCCACACATGCACCTGAGTTTGAGTATCACTGTAGTACTGTACAGAGACCCTTCCGTAGATTAATGCATTTCAGAATCACTGCTAGAGCCGTAAAAATCTTCTCTTATGGGGGTCCCTGGCATACCTTTTCAAATGGGGGTCTGCGGGATAATTAGTGTCAATTTGGGGGTCCTTGACATGAAAACTGCTGTATATAAACCTGCAACACCACGCTGAGGTTGTTTGGGGCCAGACTCAGGGCTGTCCTCATGTGGCTCCACGCCTCGGCGTTCCTCCGGTTCTTGTAGCACTTCAGACCCAGGTAGACCCGTGCAATGGCGCTGTCCGGCCGGAGTTCCAGAGCCCTCTTCAGCTGCCTCACGGCGGGAGAGTCCTCGTACGGGAGCCTCTTGTCCTGCCTCGTCTCCAGGCCCTCCAGGCGGAACAGAGCGAAGGCGTAGCCCAGGTTCCACTCCGGGTCCCCGGGCTCCCTTTGAACGGCTTCACAGAAACACTCCTTTGCTCTTTAAAAAAAAAGACACCAAAAGGGGATAGATAGGCCATTAGAACATAAAGGCTAACAATGTCTGGTCAGACAGGTATAGGCGGAAGCAACTGTAAGTGATTTCTGAATCTGATTGTTTATGAAGGCTGATTTCTACTCCTGTATATAGTTTAAAAAACGAGGTGGCTTGCATTGCGCACATCCAGTTCCTCGCTGGTGCTGGACAAAAGGTAGATACATGCAAAGAAGGAGTCCGCACACAATCTTTGCTCCAACAGTGTTCATTTTTGTTAAAGCGGCCTTCATCAGGTGACAGTAATTTACCGGCACCTGGTGAAGGCCGTTCATGATGTGTCCATTAGTGCGTTCAGGTTTTGGTGTGTTCAGCATCTGCTGGACGCCAATGGTTCATATAGGTTCGGTGTTTGTACAGTGCAACCCAATGTATAAGCCAGTTATTTCACTGTCCCAAGGCGCATGCAGTCCGTAGAAAGAGACAAGAGAAAAACATATATAGGACAAGATGACAAAGAAGACTAGACTAGTAGGACAACAAGAATTCAGTCACACTGATAGTCCATAGGGAGTTAGCCTCGGAGACCACAGGCGTTTTGTTTCAAAAGTAGGGAGTACACACACACACACACACACACACACACACACACACACACACACACACACACACACACACACACAACCCACAAAAACACAAGTGTGAGGCTCTGTCTCTCCCTCTGTCCCACTTGCTGATTGAGCTCCCCCCTGCCTCCCTCACACACCCCCCTTCCCCCCTCTCTACTTGCAGTGTGCAGAAGAATTTGGCACCGATTATTGGTCCAGTTTGTGAGATTTGCTCATCTCTAGGTGGCTTGCCTCTTACAGAGCCGCGTGACGTAAAAAAAGTGTCGACATGAATTATCCTGAGTCACCATCAGATAGGCTGTTACGACTTGTCACATGAAATCATTGTCAGCCTACCTCACATAGTGCTTTTTGGAGAACCTGAGGAAAGCCCAGGCCTTTTCACTGAGTATCTCTCTCGGCAGGGCCGAAACGGAACCCGTGGGAGACATCATGTGATGGATGATCTTTTCTACTTTCTTTATGTATGCAAGCGATTGCGTCTCGTCTCCCTGCCGATACCGCAGCCAAGCCAGATTTCCGTAGACGACGACGGCGGCACACGGGTTTCCGTCATGCTCGCCGTGTCGTTCTGCCTCTTGGAAGCGTTCCAGCACGGCGGCCGCGTCGTCGCCTCTCAGGTGTTTGGCGTACGCCAGCAGGTTGAAGCTGTGCCTCCACACGTTATTGCCCTCGTCCCCTTCCGCCCGCCGGGCCGCCGTGTCCAGGGTCTCGCGGAGTTTGACCTCCAGGAAGTCGAGGTCGGCATCCTCCTTGCGTAAGCCCCAGGTGAAATGGCACTCGAGTTTCTGCAGCCTGCTTTCCAGAATGCCCTCACCGTCGGAGTCGCTGAAATGTTGTTTTGGAAGGAAATGTTGTTTCTTTAAATAGTAATTGTGCGTGCGTGCAGGGGTCATAGGTCATGTGCTATAAAAAGCCATTCTGTGCTTAAACAGACTGGCAGACATACAAACACAGTTGTTCTTGGGTGCGGCTAGCACCACTCAAAAATGATTGACTATTTGGACCTTTTTCCCCTTTATTTACCCAGGGTAGTAGCTGAGCACAAGTGCTCAATTTCATCAACGCCCTGCACACACACACACACACACACACACACACACACACACACACACACACACACACACACACACACACACACACACACACACACACACACATACATAAAACCAAATCTCACCTTTTTAAGACACAAATTAAGGCTGACAACAAGGCTGACAACTGTACAACCATGTCTGTGTTTTACTGTAAAAGCACAGTTATAATGGAATATTATAATATAATATGGAGGATTTAACCCAGTTCAGATTGTTTTTAAAACTTTGAAAAATGAACATTGAACATGAACTGAACATTAATCATGCACAACAACCAAACAATTTCAGTAAAATGCCTATACATTTGATCATCTCTTACTTACCTCATAGTAAAGATGGGTTGTGTTTTTGTTCTTTTTATTAAAATAACAAACCAGTCTGGCTAAAACAGAACTTATGTCTGCTGGCTTCGGTCTAATCAACTCATTTCATATTCCTGATCCTAACGGAGCAGAACAGGGTCTTATAAACAGTCTGATGATGACTTTCACTTTCCATTACAGAAGGTGATTTGGAAAATGAAACTTAAAGCAGTTAGTGATAAGTCATATAACTCTATCTCTACTCTGTCCCACATGCAAAGTGTCCTTACCCGAAATGTGTAAGCCTTTGCTTATTGGTGTGTGCCAATAAAACAAATAGTGGAAATGTGAGTAGACTACGTTGCCCTCTGTTGATTTGAAATTTGGGATGTGCTACAGGCTTCGTGTGTGTGTGTGTGTGTGTGTGTGCAATGTTCATAAAATAAGAAAACATGGAGTAGGCCTATGTACATACAACATGCAATGTACAGGTAAAACATGTTAGTGCAAACATTATCCAAACACAACATCAGCAAATGTACAACATGCAATGTGCAAAAAGTTCAAAATCCAAAACAAAATCACGCAGGTATAAAAAGTCTAAAAATAAAAACATCATTTCAACAGGTGGTCCGTGGACCACTGGTCAGCCGTGAAGGTATTGCATGTGGTCCCTGACCATAAATCTAATAATGTAGCAAAGTGAGGATTTGGCATTTTCTTCCACGGAACAATGCATTACTTTTGGCGGACGTGGAAGTGCATCAATGTTATCAGTTACTGGGAAGTCTGAGGTTAAGACATTCCACAGAAAATGTAGTTCTCAAGAAGGGTGCAGTCTACCAGCTTACCTGATTGAGTCATGTTTATTAGGAAATACTGTGAGTGTGCGCACTTGTTTGTGTGTGACTTGTTTGTGTGTGTATTTCCAGGGAAGAGGGTGTGTGTGACACACCCTCACACACACACACACACACACACACACACTGTGTGTGTGTGTGTGTGTGTGTGTGTGTGTGTGTGTGTGTGTGTGTGTGTGTGTGTGTGTGTGTGTGTGTGTGTGCGTGCGTGCGTGCGTGTATAATGCTGTTTGTTTCCACTTTGTTTGCAGTGATGTTTTGGCACAATGTGCTACTTTTGCATGATGTTTTTATTTTTAGACTTTTTATACCTGCGTGATTTTGTTTTGGATTTTGAACTTTTTGCACATTGCATGTTGTACATTTGCTGATGTTGTGTTTGGATAATGTTTGCACTAACATGTTTTACAATATTATTTTGTACAACCTACAGTAGCAAAGCATAACATAATGGTTTGGAGAATAGGCTTTTTACAAGAGATAAGCCATTGCATACAGGTTCTTAAACTTTTAAATTTCAAGGACCCCCATAACTCTGAGAGTAAAACCAGATGGACCCATAAGAGTCCCATTTGATTCCATTTGTACAGTATCAGAGTTAAAAGTTATAAAAGGGTCCATTTGGTTCCATTTGTACTAGTACACTCTCAGAGTTACAGACCTGTAAGGGTCCATTTGGGTCCATGTGTTACACTCTCAGAGTTACAGACCTATAATGGGTCCATTTGGAACCCCCTCAAGGAACCATGAGGGTCCCTGGATCAAATTTAGGAGCCAAACCTTTTTGACAAATTGATTTAATTCAAACAGAACCGCACATGCACGCACACATGCACGCGCACATGTGTCCTCTTTTTGGTCATTCAGAATATGGTATGCCTATGCTACTGCTACTGTACCTTTTCAGGCTTTTTTCTATTCCTATTTTTGATATGGCCTGCATTCATTTTTATTTAGTTTGTAGATTGTCTATTTTCGTCTCTTTTGAGGTTTGGTGTAGGTGTAGTATGGAGGGGACCAAGTGAAGAGCACTGGTGGTGGACCCAGGTCAATTAGGTATATAATGTTGAAGATATTTATGTCAATATCCATTTTGACTTTGAAGATACAGATTTTCGGAAATCAGAGTTTGAACATTTTCATTTTAAATCTATTGCTTGTTCAATTGAAGTTTAAATCAGATAAAAATATTGCAAAAGTAACAGTTTTGTGTTTTCCTTTTGGTTTGCTTTACAGTTTGGTTACAGTATGAAGAATTACTGCAGGTACAGGATCTTTATTTCTTTTAGTCTTTAATATAACTCAGACATTCAGACATTCTATTTGAATATAACAGTTATATTTGTAGATCTAGATTTAAAAGAAATGTTTTAAAGTATGTGAATTCAGCGCTTGATGGCCAGTGTTAGTCCATCGCCGATGGGCAGCATGCTGAGGTCAATCCTCTGGTCCTTGTGGAGTTTCTTATTGAGTCTGTCCAGAGTCTGGGACACCAGGTCATCAGGGGCAGGGTTCACCACCTTGCCACTCCACAACACCTGCATGGTGTCACATAAAAATCATGAACTGTATTAACTAGGGGTGTAACGATATAGTAACTGCATCGAAAACGATTTTAATTTCAAGAATCGAAGTATATCGAAATGAAAACTTTGTATCGTATCGTTTTGCAATGCAAATAATCGGTATCGAATCGTTTTGCTTTGCAAATAATCGATTGCATCAATAGTACATTTTTGTGCGTGTTATAATAGCATTTTTTTGATGAAAAAATAAATAAATGACTAAATGTCAAATAATGTCAATGTATTTTAAATAGTTACTGTATCGATTTCAAATCATTGAATCGGATCGGATCGCCATAATGAACCAATATCGTCCATGTATCATAAACAATGTATCATGATACGCAACGTATCGCTGTTAAAAGGTATCGTTACACCTCTAGTATTAACGCTTGCACGCAACACAGATGCCGGGCACCAACTATAGATTACTCTATCCATTATTAGGCTTACCTTTTCAATCCATCAACTAATCGTGTGTGTGTGTGTGGGTGCGTGCATGTGCAAGTGCGCACACTAAACAAAACAATTAGAACATATATTTTTTATTATAGACTAAATTGAGGCATATTTTATACGTGTCACACATAAAATATGCCTCACATAATGTGCATTGTGAGCTTGTAGATCTGCTATTTCCACTCTATCCACCAACTTTTGAAAATGTCCGACTACACAGAGGTGACCTGATCTGTCTTGCAATGCTACATTAACCGTACTATCGATCGGAGGCTAAACCGACTCAGTTTGTGAATGATGGTTCACTTACATTGTCAATAGCAATGATGCCCCCCTTTCTTATAAGCTCCAGAGACTTCTCGTAGTAGGTGTCATAGTTTGCTTTATCGGCGTCTATGAAAACAAAGTCATAAGTGCCCGCCTCTCCGGCCTCGATGAGTTCCCCTGATGACGAGACAAACAAAATGACAAAAAGGCATTATCACTGTACGGTATGTTTTGTTAAAGGTGCAGCAAGTGATGTTTTTGAAAATAAGTGTTAAATATCGGTAGCTCTATATTCTGATAGTAATCATTGAGTCATCATAGAGTGTTTGTTCAGTAACAGGAGTCTCCATGTCTCTTCAGCTCTTTATAGTAAACAGAAAGTGCATTTTAAGGTCAGGCCAATTGTCTCGTATACATTTGTATACGGGACAGACGAGTGGAATGACGCAAATAAATTAGCTGACAAAACTGGAACTGTCTGAGACACTAATAAAACTGACGCTGATGAATGGGTACACTCTCTTGAGTCTTGACTGGATGAAATCGATGACCCGCCTGAAAATGTATGTTATTAAGGAGCTGGAGAGACGGCGGGGAGACCCCTGTTATTGAACACTCTACAGCGGTGGTTGTCAAACTACATGTAGGTTGTCAACTTTGCTTTATGGTGTCGTACACACACAGTTAACAGTTTTTGTATTGAGTTGTACTTGAAATGTTCTGCAAACTGTCAATCAATCAATCAGGCCTATTTGTACACCCACCCTGCACCCTCTGAGTTAGACCTTTAAATCCCTCAATGACCCCTGAGGGCCCCTGTATGCAACCATCCAACCATAACATGTCACTTCTAGTAACTTTAATGATCGGCATTTGTAAAGGCACTTACTCAGTGTTTTTGTAGCTGCTTGCAGCCGGACATCAATCCTATCCTCGACTCCAGCCTAATTGCAACAGAGGAAAGAAATAACGAAACTTGAGTGGTAAAAAGAGGACATTTTGTGTGTGCGGAGTGTGCGGGTGTGCACGTGCGTGTGTGCGTGCTTCTTTTTTTTGCGGTTTCACAGCTTGCCATTCAATGAGGACCAGTGTTGCCAAGTCTGCATATTGTAAGTGACTTTGGGCTTGTTTTTGTTGGGTAAAGTCTTCTGCCAAGGCTTGTTTCTAATCTGCGTGGCTTATTTGGGCTTGCTTCCTAATGTTGTTTAAATCAGCGGTTCTCAAACATTTTCATGTCAAGGATCGACACCCCAAATTGTGAGCTTGTAGATCTGCTATTGTCAAATAGCCATGTGTGAGTGTGTGTGTGTGTGTGTGTGTTTCTCGCTCATGTGGCCTCCTACTGTATAGAGACGCTTCTTTTGGGCTTGTTTTCGTAGACCTGACCTCTTGTTTCTCCTGCAAAACGTGCCAACACTGATGAGGACGTTTGTAGTCACGGGGCGAGATGAGCATTGATCCTGCTGCTTGGCTCTGCATCTTTACCTGAGCGAACGCCTCGCTCCTCTTCCCTCAGGCCACAGCAGAACACACACTGACAGCTCCTAGATAGTACAGTACGTCGCGCTCTCGGGTAGAAAACTTGTATGTCCAAAATCTCTCTCTCTCTCTTTTCATTGTTTTTTAACATTTGAAATGAGCAGATCTACTATTTTTAAAAGATAGCCGATCTGCTATGTTCGCTACTTTTATGTGACACTCTTGCATGACAAAGTTATGCATTCCTTTTTTAAAGTCACACTTGCGTGAAGTGAGGGGCGCCCACATTTTTGGGGGCATGTTGATGTCTGTGAAAAATTAAATAAATGTAGGCTATTACAAGATATATGTATTTATATCAGCCAGATGACGTCTTACATTACAGTCCATAGACTTGGCTGGCGATGGGCAGCTGGCCTATGATGTTTTGGAAAGCCATGCATTAGAGGCTCAAAAAAGCAAACATGGACATTGAAACGTGGAGATACGAGGTCTCTTCACAACACTTCCATGGATTTACTTTGACAGAAACAATCAATCTTTCTCAGCTCCTGACAGTGGTGGAAAGGTAACAGAGTACATGCACAGGGTAAAAAAAACTAAAAGCGGGCTGCAAAAGACTGACCTCATTGTACAATGCGATGTAAGCAATGCAACTGCAGCTATAATCACATAACTGGGTCATTCGTGCAATATTTAGGTGCGTCAATGTTATGTGCATTTACAATATTTCACAGTGTTATACACCCACAAATGACACGCATAAATAAAATGAAATTAATAACGTGTCTGTGTGTGACTGTTATTAATTTCATTAGCTAAAGTAGGCTATGCATCACTGATAACTTACTAGCCTGCCATGTTTTTACACTAGTTTTTAAACTGAACCGGATAATCAGCCTGCTTTCATGGACCTTTCACACACAGACACTTTGAATCTGTTGCTTTGGTATAGTGTCTGTGTGATGATAATCACTGTAAATATGAATCAAATAGAGCGGTGCAGGTTCTCAAACTATTCAGGCTGCAACCCCCCAAAATAATCCTATTGAACTGGGGACTCACCCCAAAATAATCCTATTGAACTGGGGACCCACCCCAAAATAATCCTATTGAATTGGGGACCCACCCCAAAATAATCCTATTGAACTGGGGACCCACCCCAAAATAATCCTATTGAATTGGGGACCCACCACAAAATAATCCCATTTGAACTGGGGACCCATGCACACCAACCCTGACCTGAAGTACATGGAATTGTAGGAGTTGAGACATACAATTTTGTCACGTGGTTCCTCAAATTCATATTGTGAAAATAGCCGATCTACTGAATGTTGCACATGAAGCAAATCATCCCCATGCACCCAAAATAATTTGGGTACTCCCCCTGGTGTCCCGAGTCCCAACCCACAGTTTGAGTAGAGAAATGACATGTTGCGACATATTTATCAATATAATATGTTGCCATCACCTCTTTAAAGAATGGCTTGGCGATGTCCACATATCCTTGTTCTATTTCACAGGCCACGACACGTCCATCGTCTGGCATGGCCAGTGCCATGTTCAGTGCATTATACCCAGTGTACATCCCTGCAGAATACACACAAAACACATTTAGCTCCCTAAAATTTTAAAAAAATCATCTAAATCCTCCAGTTTTCTGAAATAAATATTTTCACGATTTTTCAAAAATAGCAGACCTACAAGCTCATAGCGTGCCACTCAGTGGCGTGCTATGAGCTTGTAGATCTGCTATTTTTCAATAGCTAAATGATAACAATGTTTAAAACACCAAAAGGGGGTTCCTGCCCAAAATGGGTTATTTGATTAGGAAAAAGATACAGTATGAACAGTGGTGGAAAAGGTATTCATATTTTAGATTTATTTTTTACTTTAGAAAAACTATCAATACTGCAATGTAGAAATACTCAGTAAAACTTGAATATAAGTACGGAAGAATGTGTAAGTATTGGTATCAAAATCTACTTAAAGTACCAAAAGTAGAAAGTACTCATTACGCAGAATGTCCCATTTCACTTTCACAAATGTAAAAACATATTTTGGATGAGACGCATTGTGAGCTTGTAGATCAGCTGTTTTAATTAAGATGGCCGAATTACTCCAGTACAGTTATAAAATAACTCAACATTGTAACTACAGTACATGAGTACATGTACATACTTTCCACCACTGAGTATGAATAGTGTTTCTGTTGTGTGGCAATTCAAGTATTTGAATTTCCTCTATGGTTTCATATTTGTAGAGCTCACACCCTATATACAGTATTCTCACCTATTTCAATGGCTTTACTGGCATTGATCAGTTTCATGAGAACGGCCATTAGCTGGGCTTGTTCAGGGGCAACCATCATTCTGCTCCATTCGTCCTCAAGGGTTCTCTGAAATGGAACGACACAGCAACAAGAGAAATGCAGAAGAATCGTAATACTGGTGATTATTGTGATCAATAATCCAAATTATAGGCCTATTACTGCAGGTGGTTAGCTTTTTTGGTTGGTTGGTCGGGGTGAGAGGGCACGTGACATCATCAGGGATGGAGCATGTGACATAGGCCTTAAGATCTCCCTAAATGGAGCTGACCTGTTCTGATCGCCATTCCATTATATTGATCCTTCCTTGGTACTTTGTTACTTTACACCACACTACACACCACTGATTGCTGGTGTAGGCCTAATTAACCACACCTCCCACGTGACGTCCCACCTCCCAGCTGGAGGAGGAAGTTCACTCAGCCTGGATTTTCGTTCATGGCTAGTGAAAGCTAGCCCTAGTGAAAGCCAACACGGGCATCGGACAGAGATTCGGACAACTGACTTATAATGATAATTATGACAACAGTCTTGTTGTATCAAGGCTAGCCCTGGTCCAGTGCTTACTGTCTCTGTAAGCACTGGACCAGGGCTATATCAAGGCTAGAGAGACATGCTAAAGTTATTTGTCGTAATTGCAGGCAGCCCTGACTGTTTTCTTTTGTTTGTTTTTAGTTTTGTTTTACTAAAAGAAAAGAAAAACATGTTTTCTGTCATAACTTTCAAATGGATACATGAACATGATACAGGAGCTCACCGAAATAATTAAATATTGGTGAGTAGCTACAGCACACGGCACACGCAGCTATTTTTTAAGGCTACAAAATTGTAATACTCTGGAGCGACTGGAGGGCATGGGACTCTGAATTATTACTGTATTTTTTAGGTAGGCTCCATGTAGCAATTTCCCTCTCATTACAGTCGACCAGCTGCATATGCGGGGGAATGTAACTTACATTTTTTCAATAGTTCAAAAGGTTTTTGAGTAGGCCGCTAATTAGAACATCAACATGTCATATTCCGACGTCCCAAATACAGAAGAGAAAAGGTAAACAAGGGTGCCGAAAGTGTACTACTATAGTTTACTACGGCACTGTGCTGCCCTCCAGTGGCGAATAACGGTTACTCAGGTAATCCAAGCCATGGAGTGCAGATATATTGACAGCTACAATAATTTAAGGTCTACAATGAGATTGGAGATCTGCCATTTCTGAAAAATGATTACCCTTTTAGTTTTTTGTTTAGTTTTTTACTATAAGACATGCCCTAGATAGGGATGCCAGGGTTTATGTGGTGAAGAGTCTCTTAATCATTTGTCCCTTCAAGGCTCAGCTAAATTAAGCTTTGAACATCATTTTAGGTTAAATGTGAATGCTAGCTCAGGGCAATTGATACCGCCCTTTTTGTCTTCTTATACCCCAAGTATAGTAGACCTACAGTAGCACAGGCTCTGAATGTCTGTTGTGTCCATTCTCACCAGTTTCAGCTTGGTGAGGACCGGGTGCTCTCTCAGGGAGTTGTTGACGACGTACTGCAGCACCGGGTCACCTTTGCCTTCGCTGTGGCTCTTCCCAATGAGGCCCGACCTGCCCACGTCTGTCCCACAGAGAGAACAACCACACAGGCACCATTACGCCCACGTCTGTCCCACAGAGAGAACAACCACGCAGGCAGCCACCATTATGTTCACCACCGACTGTCCCCACGCTATCAGGTAAGACACCATAACCCATTATGACCTGAGGTTTGATTCTACAAATTTCTTCTAAATCCAGTTTTCCGAAAAAACGTATGGTTTCTATAGCAGTGGTGCTCAAACATTTTCATTTCAAGGACCCGTAAAATCATATATATGATGCCGCGGACCCCCATTTTGTCAGGAACCCCCCAGCAGAGAAGATTTGTGTAAAAAAGAAAAAAAAGAATCTAAATTGAGTAATTGACTTAAGATTATTCAAATTATTCAAAAATGTTACAGCTTGCAACATGGCACGAAGTGGCACGCTGGAGCTCTTGGCGTCCCGGACCCCCACCCCACTTTGAGGACCACTGCACTCTACTTCCCTATACAAATTAAAGCCAAAGTGCGGTAAGTACGTTTCTAAACACACCGACTAATTAATTAATTGTGTATCCCAAAGGTCAAACTAGCCTCTTAATGAGCCTTTGTGATTTTTGGGGGTAAACAAAATATACAGTTAGTGTAATATCGCTTATATAACGCCGATATCTCATTTGGCTGACCAGTTGAAACACCTTTTAAAAAAATATATATTATTATTATTTTTATATTTCTTATGTTACTTTGTTTTATTCCTTTTTATTCATTCAGACAGGCAATTCAGTCAAAACAGTTCCATTTTTGTACCCGCCCCCTTTCCCCGTCCAGAAACAGCATAGATACAAAGAGTATATATACAAAAGTGTGTACATGTATAATTATACAAAAGTATATATTACACAGAATGGATACAAAAAATAAGATGATACAAAAAAACAACACAAAAAACTAAAAGGAAGGCTAAAAAAAAAGAAAATTATTATATATCTAATATAGTAAATAATGTTACTCAATCGTAATAGTAGGCTAGTAACCGCCACCAGCAATCGTGAAACACTTTTAAACGCATTTTTCACTAATGTCTTTGTTCGTAGTTACTGCACTTTGTCTTTGTAGGGCAGTGTAGGGTACTCTAGGTGCAGGACAAACAAGAGATTAACATATAGGAAACGATAAAGTCCACACGGTGTTTATATCACGCTCAAGTGATATAACAGTGGGCGCAAAACACAAGACACTTGATGACACCTTCAACAGGAGACCACTTACCTGTTAACGTGAAAACAAGTCCAACGAAGAACAACGTCTTAATATCCGCAGCCATATTTGTATTGTTGAGAGAACGCTTAAACAGCCCTGTTGAAGCTTTAAGTCAAACGGTCAGTTGTATTTATACAAGGAAGGTAAGAAAGTCCAATGTTTGTTTGTTTTGACTGAACCTCTGGCTGCGATATTCACTGATTGTACAGTATTGATTATTTAAATCAGTGGTTCGCAAACCTTTGTAATTTCATGGACCCCCATATCTCAGAGAGTGTACAAATGGAACCAAATGTACCCGAAAGGTTCAATTTGACCATACACAGAGTTTCAGAACGGTAAGGGTCCCTGTTACAGACTGGTTCATTTGGAACCCACCTCAAGTCACCTGCCTATCGGGGTTGATCTATATAGCATTATTTAAATTGAGCTGGGACTCGCCCCAAATATGTTGCAGCAGCCCCGATGAGAAGGCCAGTGAGACTTTTGTTTGCACGAGTCCCTTTAACTTAAAATTCATTCATGTCTTCAGAAGTCACAAATCTATACAGACATTTATTGTGCAACCAGGAACATTTCATTTAGACAATGCTTTCATCATCAGTGTGGAATGTTCAGGCTCTCCAATATTGTGCATGCAATCAATGCACACCATGATTATAGTACATTGTGAAATGTGAACGTTTCCTAAGAACACTTTGCTCATGTGCATTCCAAGCTGTATCCACGTGCAGCCGTGAACCCTGGCCTCTTGCTAATATTAACCTTTTAACCATTATTAACCATTTTTAACCACCAACTAAAAATAACAAAAGAACAATAACTCATATAGTCATATGTGCATGTGGGGGTGATTGAGACATTGGAATTAGTGTGTTGTGTGGTGACGCAGTGCGTTTTGTAGATCTGCTATTTTGCACTGTTTTGGAAACATTTGGAAATGTATTAATAATACACCATAGTTATAATATTCCACACTTTAAAGGGATAGTTCAGATTGTTTTTAACTTATGAAATACTTGCCATTAATATAGTGGTTGCAACTGTATTAATTGATTGCCCAAGTTGGAATGAAAAATGCATGAAAAATATATTAATCCACAAAATCCAATCCACAAACAATCATTTGTATTGTTGACCTATTTCTAAAATATTAGTGCAACTTTCGTTCATTTTTGACACCTCTATCACATGGAACTATCTTTTTTGTGTCCATATCACTACGCCCAAAAAATTGTGATAGAGGGGTCAAAGTTGAACGAAGATTGCGCTAATATTTTAGAAATAGGTCAACAATTCAATTATACAAATTATGTTAGTTTTGTGAATTAATTTACTTTTACTGTGTGGCCCCCTGTGCCCCCCACAAAATGACCAGAACTACTTAATATTTCACCAAAACCAGAGCAGAACTCCCACCACGGGACTCGGGCAAGCAATTCATTAATTACAGTTGCAACCACTATATTAATGGCAAGTATTTCATACAGCTTAAATAAAATAAATCTGAACTATCCCTTTAATTGGCCAGTGCATGATTATGATAGCATTGAGTTGAGACGAGTCAAGCTTTACGGATAGAGCACATACAAGTTAACGACACAGGAGAGATAAGGCAGACTTGGATCACATGCTCGTGGACAGCAGTGCATTCACACAGGAGTGGATATGGATACTGGATATTCCAGATTTTGAAATGTCCCAAGTCTGTCTATGGCTTTGTTTGGACAGCAAACTCGGGAGTGAATTTTCATTGCACATTTCAGTTTTTCTGTATAATACAAGGACAATTCTTGTTACATGCTATGTTTATGAAGAGTTACAAGATTTCACAGTGGGGCTGATATATTGGCCATTTAACAATAATCATGTTCTCTTTAGTCTTAGTCTTAATAAATGCAGGCGACGCAATCTTTTTCACGCAAATAATTCACGCGGTCGCAACATGTGTAGGCACAATGCAAGGAATAAATGCATTCGCCATGTATCCGAAGGAAGTCTGATCCAATCACTTTTAGATTTCTCCAGTTTAATCCTGAGTTTAAGTTTTGTAGTGTTCAAGATCTGATTTTAGGCATGTTTAAACCTCCAGGAAAATCCGTGTTGAGGTTCTTAATCCACCGTTTTTCATTAAAACGTCTTTGTCCTACTGTCCAGTTAGGATTGTGTTGAAGTCCAGCGCATTTTAGAGCTTCAATGCTGTGAGCCATGAAATGTTGCACCAATCTTGTGGTTGTCTTTTTGGCATTGTTAATATTGTGTCGTCCCAGCCTAGTACCTAACTACCTATTGTTTTACCTGTCTCTCCGACATATTGTAAACCACATTTTTCACATGTGATTAAGTAAATGCAGTTGCTGGTTCTGGCTGTTATTTGTTGTTTAATCTCTAAAACGCGTTTTGTGGTTCTATTTTTTACTAATTGTTTGGGTTTGAAGTATTCTGGTCCCTGGCGTGGTGGTGTGTTGATTTATTTTAGCTTGCTGTGTACTAGATAAGGTTTTTATTTTTTCTGTAGGCCGATATAATTTTATAATCTTTTAGAAGATTGTATGTTCGGTTCTCAAAATTCCTTTTTATTCTGTTGTTGGCTAGTGTGCTCTGTGTTGAATAACTGGTTATCAGGGGGGGGGCATTCGACCATGGGGCTAAATATGTATTTCTTTACAAAATTATGCGTGGTACAAACAAAAAACCCCACTGCCTGCAATTTCACATCAAATAAATGAGCTGTGACATCTCTTGCTGGGAAATTACAAATCCCTCTTTCTCTATGTATACACACACATGCACACATAAATACTGTATGTACTGTAGCCTACTGTATATGTGTGAGTTGAGGAAGGGAAGGGAAGGCTGCCGTAAGCTTAATCGTGACACATTATTAGCTCGAAGATCAACTCTTGTCACTATACACAGTCTAAATTAGGCTTCAGAATGTGCAGGCATCTCAGCTATAGTCCTCTCTGTGAAAATAAGATGCCACCACCATCTCTCTCTCTCTCTCTCTCTCTCTCTCTCTCTCTCTCTCTCTCTCTCCCTCTCTCTCCTCTCCCTGCTGCTTCGGGGCCTCTGCTTATACGTGACGCTAATTGTTTGTGCTACTCGTGCCAAGTACCTGCTCTTCCTCGGCACATCCTATCCTACAGACAGGCCCCGGTCGGTCCCTCGGCTGCTTTTTGTGTCTGTTTTAAGGGGATGAAAAAAATGTCGCATCTGCATGCACTCTTTCCTGCTCCCGTGGCCGTGAGACTGTCAAAGCGACACAATGATACGCGTTCACAAACTCTCTCTCTCCTCTCTCTCTCTCTCTCTCTCCTTCTCCTCTCTCTCTCTCTCTCTCTCTCTCTCTCTAAGGTAAAGCGATGAGAAAACAAAACAGAAAGGCACATACAACTGATAATATGAAACAAAATAATTCAAGAGGTTCCTGTTGTGGTGTGTTGAGTACAGCAGGGAACCAACGCACGCACGCATGCCTGCGAGCGCACACACGTGCGCGTACAGAACTAAAACTAGGATTGCTAGTCTGACTCTGCAAGAAGCTTCTATATCTTGTCCATAGATTAAATATAGCCTTCCGAGAATATCTACATGTGTGTGTGTGTGTGTGTGTGTGTGTGTGTGTGTGTGTGTGTGTGTGAGTGCGTGCATGCGTGCGTGTGAGCGAGCGCATATATTTCAAATATGAAGTGAAAAACAAGTCTTGAAATGAGCTCAGGTTTTATGCAGACTAGAGCAGATAATCTAGATATAAGATGCACTTCCACAGTATAGTAGCATTTTACTTATAGAGATGGTTATTCAATGGCAGCCTTTGACCAGCAAGTGTCAGTATTGTCAAGCCAATGCTCTGCTTTCCCCTAGCCAGTGTTGTCACAGCACAAAAAAACAAGGCCTTCTAGTATACCACTATGGCCTTCTTGTATTGTTGTTGCACGTTAATGTCTTGTTTAGTTGTTTTTTTTGGGACATTTTAATGTTTCTATTAAATGCCCTATGTAAATGGGGCCACAATCAACTTGGGGGGACAAATAAAGGTCCATCGTACCTTGTTAGAGTGACCTGTGCCATCATCAGTACTCGAGGGTTTTCTCATTGATGTTCCTGCAGTGCCACACAGTGCGAGGTGGTGGTATTGAGTCTGGTGACACTGTTATTGTGTTTGTCACCGGGTTGCCTGCTTGTTATGCATGGCGTAACGACAGCAGCCAGTGGGGCATCATGTCTGCAGTCACATATAGGTCTGTGCGTGGATGTTAAGTGATGCTAACTGCGCCAGAGAGAGAGAGAGAGAGAGCCCCGGCGACGTCAAGAAAATTGACAAGACGCGTCTTGTCATTCGATTGGCACTGTGCGATTTGTCCTCCGCGTGACAAGCTTCGTAAACCGAATTGACGTGTGTGTGTGTGTGTGTGTGTGTGTGTGTGTTTCGAGGCTCCTTGCGAGACTCATCCATGCACGGCTGCGTTTCAAACGCGCCCGGCTGGAGCCGCGGCTGACACTGATTCGACCAAACTCGCACGTTTACAGCTGTGCAGGACCAAATGAAGGCTTGTTCATTCCTGGGAGTCTGCATGATATTCTCTCTCTCTCTCTCTGTCTCTTTCTCTCTGTCTCCCACACATGCAAGCACACACACACACACACACACACACACACACACACACACACACACACACACACGTTATCTAGGCCACTAGGATATACTGTACATGTAGCGGAATATCTCTTCCTAAAACCCGGTTTTTCAATCATGGAAATCTGGATTTATTGTCTGCTGCATTAGACTAGTGCTTATTTTGGAGGTGAACGTGGTGGGATAAGCCAATCCAATTTATTATCATCATCCCCGCGCTTTGTATATTACTCCCACTGAACAGAACAGGCCATCATATCGCATGGCAGGGGGATAAAAAACAAAATTGAATTAGGCTTGATTGGCAGAGGTAGTTGTTTGACTTTCAAATCACTCCGACATCTGTTCTGTTTAGCTCGCATTGGAGATAAATACAGATCTCAATTTCCATACAGTCATGATGAGATGTGTCGACAGTCCTCAGAAAAAGATCAAAAGGGTTTCCTGCATGTGGGGCACGGGAGCCACGGTGCAAAACCTTGGCTATATATATATATATATATATATATATATATATATACGACAAGACTGCAACAGTATGAGCAAAAGAAAATGAACAAATCAGACCTGCCTGGACTGAGTGGTCCTTTCGGGGCGTCTGACTAGTGGTTGTCAGACTATTGGTTGTCAGACTATTGGTCAGACTATTGGTTGTCGGACTAGTGGTTGTCAGACTATTGGTTGTCAGACTATTGGTCAGACTATTGGTTTTCGGACTAGTGGCTCTCAGACTATTGGTTGTCAGACTATTGGCTGTCAGACTATTGGTTGTCAGACTATTGGTTGTCGGACTATGTAGTCTGTACTGTACTGTACTGCCTCTCATCATGCACCTGTGCATGTGCTACAGTGTGCTCTGTGCTAGTGAAAACACTCAGCTTCCCAGTGTGAAGCTCAACAGCGCCACTTTGTCACCTGTTGGTACTCTAAACAGACAGACAGACATAGGGAGGGACAGGCAGGCAGGCAGGCAGGCAGACAGACAGACAGACAGACAGACAGACAGACAGACAGACAGACAGACAGACAGACAGACAGACAGACAGGCAGGCAGACATAGGGACAGACACCCATTGCTGTTTCTTGGAGTGGCTGCATGCACCACTCAAAAATAATCATCTCCCCAGAAACAATTAGCAGCTGAACCTTTGATTCTGACGGCAGTGAGTCTCGCCAGCACGTGTATCAAAATGACGGAGCGGCTGCGCAAAGACCCGTCTGGCAGCACTGTTTAATGCAATTTATTTGTGCGAGTATTTTGTGTTGTTTTGATGACAAAGTTGTACAGTATGTATATCCATAACATAAACAAGCAGTACGCTATAGAAATCAATTCACTAGTTATTTGTTTCAATAATTTTATTATTATTATTTTCACAATTATATTACCTGATCATCTTCTCTATACCGTCATATGCATACATCTGTCGCGCAAATTATCAAAACATTAGAAAGTAGGCTAGCCGGTTGTATCTGTATCAGATTGTGAAAATATAATATAATACATAATAATAATAATAATAATAATAATAATAATTTGTCATGAGTAATTCAACAAAAAACTCGCACAAATAAATTGCATTAAACAGTGCTGCCGGGCGAGTCTTTGCACAACCGCTCCGTCATTTAGAATTAGGCCTCGTGACGGCTTCCCTCATTGGCTTCTGTATTCTTTGTGACAGCGTCCCTCATTGGCTGCTGTATTCTTTGTGACAGCGTCCCTCGTTGGTGTGTGGACACTGCAGAAGTCGCGTACGTGAACTTGTAGATCGGCTATTTTCAGTAAATATTCGTCGACTACCTTTTTTCACTGACGGAAACAAAATGGAAACTAAATGAAAACTAAGCTATGATGACTAAAACTAAGAGTAAATATATTGACAATTTCGTCAACAAACAACTAACTAAAATGTTAGGAAGGGACTAGTGGACAAGAGATCCAGTATAAGTCGGTTTACACTTGCTTGCATGCTGAAAATCTGGGGTGCATACTTAGTTTAGACTAGTCATTGGTTAGACATGTGTTAAGGTTAGGTTTAGGTGTGCTGCCCCGTGGGAGGTTAGGTTTAGGGCGAGAGTTTGAGATAGGTTGTAGATGTAGGACTAATGACTGGTCTAACCAATGACTAGTCTAAACCAAAAACTGTCTAAACTAAGTACTGCACCCGAAAATCTTCAGCAAGTGTACGACTGCATCAATTCATTTTGATGAATTGAACAAGGTGGACCCTCTTGTAAACAATTGTAATGCTTAATTGGGTCGTCCACTCACAGTTAACAGTCTTTGTATTGAGTTTGTGCTTGAAATGTACTGTAATTCTGCAAACTGTTAATACATATTTCAATCAATCAAGGCCCGCCAAAACTCATTTTAGTCGACTAAATCAACTGTAGATTTAGTCGACTATAATCTCATGATATTTAGTCGACTAAAACTAGACAAACGCTAAAACATTCCAGGTGACTGATATGTGACTAAAACTAAATGAACACTATTCAGGTGACTATGACTTGACTATGACTATGACATTTTGCTGTCAAAAACAACACTGGTCTGTTGTCTCCACACAAAGCAAAAAATATGCTCCGTCCACCCGGTGGACCCGGCAAATGAGAAATATCTTTTAACAATCTTATCTCCTCTACTCAAAACATATTGTATCCTGACCCAGATGGGTATGAGGCGTGCCACAGGGACACCGATCACTACTGGACCTTTCACTGGAGTAATAGGAGTATGGTCAGCTCCGCAATGAACAGACACTCTTTTTTGCACCTTACAGTATATCTAACCTCATGTGTTGCTTTGCAACAAAACAAATATCTCACCCACTTCTTTTGCACCTGTGAGCCTGTGATGACGTGACAATAGAAAGGGACTGCGGTTAGGAGACCTTTTCATCTCGCTCACGTCTCCGTCGCGTCTCCATCACTCTCACTCTATGCACAAACAAAGGCCCGACGGCGGCCATACTGCGTGCGAGCACTAATGATGATAATGTTAACGTATGACCCAGGTCAACGGGACTATGTTAATAGAGTCAATTATACAGTATGTTATGTTCTCTCACTGAGAGTATGTGACCCCTCTGGTCTGGGCTGGGGGGAGGAGGAGGGGGAGGAGGGTGGTGGACGGAGAGGGGGAGGTCATGTGACGTTGGAGATGCTAGGTAGAGATGGAGGCTTCCTCCTGGCATCCCGTCAGTGACGAGAAAACGCACATTATATATGACTGTTGGCAGCCTCGAGGAGGTGTGTGTGTGTTTGTGTGTGTGTGTGTGTGTGTGTGTAGTGTCCCCGACAGTGCTGCGTATGCTAGTACGTGTGAAGGGTGTCGTGAGGGGGGGGCGGGGGGGGGGGGATAGTAGCCTTCGGGGAAGTGTAAAAGGAGGGGAGGGGTCGGACAACGGCACATTGAGGGCTGGCTGCAGGGGACGAGGTTTGGCTCGGGGGTTAGATATCACAGTGCATCCAGTGTAATAGAGCCAGACACGCACCGCATCTGAAGTTAATCCAATCAGGGTGAGACGCCGCGCTCCTCTCTCCCCCACACACACACATGCACACACACACACACACACACGCACACACACACGCACACACGCACAAACATAAGGTCAAAAGCAGCTTGTATTAGCACGATGATGTCAGGGAGAAGTGGTGTAGATAATTGACTTTCAACATGTTTCAAAGGCTGGGAGAGATAGAGAGAGGGAGAGTACATAGTGTTGCAGCATGTATGCAGGCCCCCGCAGCTCACTAGATGTACTGTTACAGCACGAGAGAGAGAGAGAGAGAGAGAGAGAGAGAGAGGGCTTGTTTTTTTTACAATGTCATTGTATTATTAGCCGGCTGGATCCAATGCTGCATCAGAGAGACTTTGACTGGCTGCACTCCATTGTTTTGCAATTGCAGGTTCTCATTTTTCTTTTTAGGGCAATGACACTTTTAGAGAGACGGACAGCTAGAATGCTTTTCACAGTTTTTTATTTATTTTTTATTTCCTAAATTAAGTCCTTATAGGGCAATGACACTTTTAGAGAGACAGACATGTGCTAAGATGCTTTTCGCAGTTTCTTCTTTTTTTTCTCCTAAATTAAGTCCTTAAAGGGCAGTGATAAATTGGTTTTCAGATTTAGAATCTAAAAGACTCATCTAAAATTGAGATGGGTCCCAACGACATTTTATGAGTCTTACGTCAACGACGTTAAGAGTACAGTACCGAGTACAGTATTGCATCCCACCCAGGACCCCTGGAGGGTGACATGATTGCGTCCTAAGGATGCAGGAAGGAATGCAGGCTATTTGCATCACTGAAAGGGTTGGTTCAGATTTTTGGACATGAAGCTGTAGGAAATGCATTTACTTTACCATACCATTATATAGTCGTTGCAAAGGTATTAATTGATTGCCTGAGTCCTGTGGTTGGAATTCTGGTCTGGTTTTGGTGAATATTAACTTGTTCTGGTAATTCGGTGGGGGGTCTGGGGGCCACTCATTCAAAATAAATCCACAAAACTAGCGTCATTTGTATTGTTAACCGCTATTTCTACCAGCGCAACCTTCGTTCAATTTTGACCCCTCTGTCACGTGGAGCTATTTTCTGTGTCCAGCAGCACAAAGAAAAAATAGTTCCACCCTTTAATCTCTAACCCTTTCATTTCAATGTGTGTGTAGTCCCGCAGTCACTGCTAAACCGTACTGTTTGGTCTCGGGGAGGGTGTCAATAACCACGTCGGTCTCATACACATGGATGTTTTTTCACCAGGAGGGCGTAACGTAACGCATTGAGACGAACACGCTATATATATTACCCCCCCCCAGTTCCACTGGGGGAGGGGTAATATAATCCTATATGATAGCTGTACTACTAAACACCTTCACTTGGTTTCGGTTGATTCGACTTCTACAAAATACAGTACAAGAAAAACTACTGCATGTTCATGTGTTGTTTGGAATGCTAACGAGAAGAGTGTCGGTCGTGTGCACATCATTGCATTATGTGTTCTGCAGTAGATGAGGCTTCTACTCCCCTGATCACAAACCCACAGCGCAGCCTCACAACACCTGGGGAACCGAAAGCAATGTTGCTTTGTTGGACGCGCAAACAAAGAGACCAAACACGCTCGGTCCCTTCTCGTGGGCGGCTTGGTTCCGCCCGTGATCGAACGCGTAACGTCCTGAAAAAGTACTAGTATTTTCCCTTTTCATTTCCATCTTGCGCATTGGAGACAGAGAAAGAAAGTATGCATGCGGCTTCCCCTCGTATGAAAACAGGGCCCGGCCTAATGTTGCATGAAGAGCATGGTGAATTCACATTGATGGGAAGGCAGCCTCTGAAGCCCAACAGCTATGATTTTTTCATAAGCCACTGGGAACAAGAAGTCAGTCAGCTGACAGGTGCTAACACCACCAATTGTGCCGCAGCTAAGAGATGGGACACGGAAGAGAGAGAGAGAGAGAGAGAGGAGAAAGTGAAGGCAACGACCAGCTTCCCTCTTCTAAAGCTCTCTCTCTGTGTGTATGTGCACGTGTATGTGTGTGCGCGTGTGTGTGTGCTCTCGTCGCGGCCCCCCCCATCCCCTTCTATATAGCTGGAGAGGATTTTACGGCGGAGAGACTGTGTAAACACCAGAATGCATGTCAAATATGATGAGTTCTGATAGCTGTAAAACATACCCAAGGACTGCTCCTCACTTATTATCTACAACCAGAGCCCTGCAGCGATGTCTGCATCCCCCTCGCCTCCGTACGGCGCGCACGTCGCGCCACAAGTCCCTCTCTCTGGAAAGCATTGATTATTTTGGCACGGAGCCGGTGGAGAAAGAGAGGTGTGATTTTCTTTTGTGTTCCTCTCAGAAAAGGGTGAAAAGGAAAATATATATTTATATACGACGAGGACGTCGGCGAAAAATAAATATTTTCTCTGAGCTCCGTGCAAGCCACAAGAAAAATACGAGCGCGTTGGGGGGGAAATAAAGATGATGGATTTGCTGGCTGACTTGCGTCTGTTTGTGTGCACTCTCTCTCTCTCTCTGTGTGTGTGTGTGTGTGTGTGTGTGCGTGTGCAAATTTGGTGCTGTGCAGAGTTTTGTATGCTAAGCTTAGCAATGCCGGTGCATTGTTTTTCTTTTCACGTTTTCTTATGCTCATCATGTGGTGTTGAGTTGTACACACAGCACCTGTGTGTAACTGCGTGTGTGCGTGCAGTGGTGAAACCAGTACTCTGATGTTTTAAGTAAAAGTATCAATACTAATATCAAAATACTCTTAAAGTATAGCGCCGTTAATGAAAATGTGCTTGAGTAAAAGTATAACAATATTGGCATCAAAATGTAGGCCTACTTAGTTCGGTATAGGCCAATCAGAGGCGTGCGTCACAGAAGGAAAGAAGTTCGGTAGGCCAATCAGAGGCCTACCTAACGTGGGTATCCTCTTTCTCAGCGGCACTTGCTTTGGCAATGTAAACGTTTGTTTCCTCATGCCAATAAAGCTTGGATTGAATTGATCCCGGGAAACATCACTTCAATGAACTGCAGCGGCCAATGAGGCTTCTATTTCTCTCTTTTTTTTAAAATATCTATGGGGCTGACGTGATACAAAGTAACTAGTAACTAAATATTTATAATAATTGTAGTGGATTAAAAGTACTCCTCTGAGATGGAGCGGAGTAGAGAAGTGAAAGTATTAAATAAAGTGCAAATAGCTCAACATTGTACTTAAAGTACAGTACTTGAGTACATGCAGTTATATTTATAGTTACTTTATGAAAGAGAGAGAGAGAGAGAGAGAGAGAGAGAGGCAGACAGAGGCTGGAGGCAGTGTAGTGCAGGCAGGGCACCTCCAGGGAGCCACTGGAGCTGCTATAGGCACGGGGACTGATAAGGCAGCCATGTGGCCATTCATCAGACCACATGAAGGCAGTAAAGTTGACCAGAGAGAGACAGAGAGAGGAAGCCTGGCTGCCTGGCTGCGTGCCATCGCCCCGGGATGGCACTCCATCCTGGTCGCCCTCTCCGTGGAGACAGACCTGTGACCAGTGCTGTAATGTAACATCCTGGTCGCCCTCTCCGTGGAGACAGACCTGTGACCAGTGCTGTAATGTAACTAAGTTCATGTAATTATAAGTACTGTACTTAAGAACAAATTTGAGGTATTTGCACTTTGCCCGAGTATTTACAATTTTCAACACGTTTACTTCAACTCCACTACATCCCAAAGGGAAATATTGTACTTTTTTTTATTGTACTCCACTGCAATTATTTTAAAACATAGTTTGGTTAATAGTTACTAGTTATTCAGCCCTATATACATTTTGGCAATTTTAAAATAGCCGATCTACAAGCTGTGAGCTTGTAGATCTGCCATTTGGGCTGTTTCTGGACAACGGTGTATCCGACGGACTCGACACCAGGCACTGCACTCCCTGTGGAGGTGTGGAACGTGTGTGTCAAATTTGAAGTCTGTTCCCGTCCTGACTGGGTTAATTCAGAAGAAGATTAAACAATCAGAGAATGTAGAATAATTGCAATTTTGATCGTTTGCCTGTTATCTCTCCTACTACGGTTACCACATCAATACAGTATGGAATTGTGGACAAAATCTTATTCAACGATAACAAAATATTAGTTTTGGGTGTGTGAGACTAAATCTCATCAAACGGTGGCCCGTGGTTCAGATGCAGAATAAATAATGGACCTTGGCATGAAAAGGGTTGAAAAGCAGTGCTGTATACTAGCTGTATACTATAGCACACAGAACTGGAGAAACAGCGGCGTAATGGACCTCCAGGTGCATCATGGGAGCTGCATCTCCTCGCCACCGCACCGCCCCGCCCGTGATTGAAGCTCCTGCGTCTGCAAGTTGCTTATGCTCGAAAACGGGAAAGAAACGGAAAAAGAGGAGGGGGAGAAAAAAGCAGAAAAAAGAAAAGCATCCATCAGGCAGATATTAGTGGTAATCTAGAGGTGATACATTAGCCTGTGAGCCGAGGGGATGCCGTGGTGCGTCTGTGATGGATGTCTCCGGAGGTCCTCCTCTGTGTTGCAGTGCCTTCGTCACGCGGCCGGGGCCCTCTGTGGCTGGAACAGAGCTAGAGTCGCAGAGCACTTTTTTCTTCTCTGTCGTGATTTGAATGCATTTCCACGGCAAAAACGTATTCTCTCTCTCTCTCTCTCTCTCTCTCTGTATTTTATTCTTAACCCATTTAGACCTGAGGATGCGTCTGTGTCACCATATCGCTTTTAATATAACCACTTTAACCATTTTTTTTACTTTAGCTGTTGAAAAATTGCAGATCTACAAGCTTGTAGATCTGCTATTTTTTGAAAAATCTATAGAATATATATTCTGTCCCAGGGAACGTTTTAACTAAAATATTTGCTTCTGGGAGCGGGTCCCTGGAACAACATATTTTCAGATGGGGGTCCGTGGCCAAATACATAGAATTCTTGGGGCCGACTCCTAGACATGAACAAGACATTTGTAGAATCTGGTCTCTGGCATTAATGGTTTAATCACGCTGCCCAAAGGATTTAGACACATCTCCGGAAACCGAGGGGAGGATGCGGCAAAGTTGCACACTCTTATGAAAGCAATACATTACTTAAGCACTTAGGCCAGCCGAGAGAGGAGAGATGAAGCTACTTACCGGCTGCTTGCTGGCGTGTTTATAAGACTATATTAGTGTCTCAGTGGTGCCTCGATGCAGCTCGCGCCATCATTTACCACAAAGACTCTATCTTCACTTGCATAAATCCCACCTCGGGGTTATTATGAATCCGATTTATTTGCTCCGCTTATGTTTATTATTGTGTTTTATGGTTTTATATTCCGTGTTAAACGTCACCCACGGTCCTGTTGCGGCGCTTGTGTGTGTGCGTCTCGTCCCGCAGGGGACGGGGAAATGCTTTATGGTGCCTCGCGAGTGCCAATAAACAGACAGCCACGGCCTTTTGGATACACATCTTTAATGTTTTATGCATGATGGACTCCATAGTTTAGTGCAGTTTTCAAAGCCAAGCGGCTATAATGGCAAACCGAGAGGATCTGTGGTGTAGTCAGCTGCATGTCCTCAGCAGACAGACAGAGACATGTAACTATGGATCCCATCTGGGTTGGCTGATCACAGTGTATGTTTTACCTGCCAGACAGGACGGAGGGAGCAGCCCAGGGCACGTACGGTCCAGGTCTGTTATGGGGTAATGGAAAGACTAGCCGGTGCTGCTGGTGGAGTAAATCCCCTCTCTTCCCCCTCGTCTTCCAGTGTCCAGGGGGTGATCTGGTCATCTGGACACAGTCAACCTGATCCATCTCTGGATCAGTGCAGGCCAGGGGTGTGGCGTGGGAACGACGGGGCCCAGTGCTGTCTGTCTAATAGTCTATCCATCTATCTATCCCCGGGATCTCTGTATCCTAGTCCTAGACGAGATGAAAGGCAGGAAACCCAGCCAGACACCCCTAGCAAGGACACGCCATACAGAGTATGACCCGACCGACCGACCATACTATATGTAAACGTAAAGCTGACTGATACGACAGTGTGTTTTCTTTTGATATAACCCTGTCAAATTGATTGACGTTGACCATGCATGGCATGCAGGCAAATTATGTTTTCAGTGTTGGCTTATTATTTACTTTTTCAGCTCCACAGCATTGATCAAAATAACAATTATTCTACATGCTCTAATTGTGTGTAATTAAAAATTAAGTAATGCAGATGTTTAACAGTACTTTAACTCTTGAGAGTGTTAAAATGAAACCAAATGGACCCATAAGGGTCCAGGAACCAGGGTTATTAAGCCTGATTGATAGCCTAACTTTGTCTTGCACAGAGAATAGCCAACCTACAAGCTCATCGCGACCATGTTGTGACCTTGTAGACATGCTACAGAAATATAATGAACAAACATAATGAAGTCAAAAGTACAATATTTGCCTTTTGAAATGTGGAGTGAAATCGGTCCATCGTTACATATGCACATATACTAGACGTGTCCAACAAACTAGGACTATTTAGGGCCACGCATGTCGGGAACGATGCAAGTCTTTCCATTTCTACTGCTCCTTATTTCAGGCTAATTCAGGTCACTAAAGCATCAGTTAGTTTAGTTTCCATCTGGTTCTGTTTTCTCCAGACGAGTCACCGCATCCATAAAGCTCTTCCTTGGCCTTCCTCTTTATACCTGGCAGTTACATCTTCAGCATCCTCGTCCCAATGAATGTAGCTGCTTTTGGCATGTCCGAACCATCTCAACCGTGCCTCTCGTGCTTTATCCCCAAACCTTCTAATGCAGAGGTTCTTAACCTTAGACCAGACCATGACCCCCACACAATGATCATATTCGAACCCTGACAAGCACTTTCACAGGAATTGTAGGAGTTGAGGGCAGGCATTACATTTAGTTTGACTCTGTATATTAGCGGATCTAGTGTTGCACACTTTGTTCAACTAAACCTAAACCAATGATGACCCGAGTTAAGTGTTTCATGATGTGCGTTGCACTCTTCCGCGCTGTCACGTCATCACATCAACATGTGTATTACTTTTAAGGCCACTACAGGCTGAGAACGATGGTATTATAGTCCAAATTCACAGAGAGCCACATTTCACAAACTTCATATTGCCAGGTGTAAATGAGAGAATGTGTGGATCTCCCCCTGTTTTCCGCCCAGGCGCCTGTCTCTGCTGTGAGTGTGTCTTTGATAGCATCCACCAGACAGACAGACAGACAGGCAGGCAGGCAGGCAGGCAGGCCCCCGCGCCCACACCACTGCATCTAACACTGTCACCACTGACGGGCACTGTTGACAGCCATCCTCCTCCTTAAACATACCCCCCATTTCTGTCTGTCTGTCTGTCTGTCTGTCTGTCTGTCTGTCTGTCTGTCTGTCTGTCTGTCTGTCTGTCTGTCTGTCTGTCTGTCTGTCTGTCTGTCTGTCTGTCTGTCTGTCTGTCTGGCTGTGTCTCTCAATGTCAGGGGAAATTGAGGAGATTTGCAGATAAGAGAGTGCTCTGTCTTATACTGGCACCTGTCACCGTGTTCTGTTTTGGTCAGGCCACAGAGAACAGACATAAAGTTTGAAAAGACATTTTGATGGAATCTGTACTTTTCACAGTTACAGTTTCAGTATTCAGATGATCTACTGTAGTGTACGGTACGCGGGCGGGGCCTTGCCATTGATCCATAGTGCTTGCAACACAGCGTTACTTTAAATTGGACACAACTCGAGTCATCACTGATTGATTATTGCAGATATATTGGAGCCAATTATCTGTATTCTCCTTGGCTTTAAAGGTTACTTTGTCGTTGCTTTTTTCTGTAAGCATTGTTGTTGTTTTTGTGGTCGTGTCAATATGGTGACACTTATTGAGCCAGCAGCTATCAATCGGTGACATTCATATAACCGTAAAGAAGGCACAGGGGAGAGATATTTACCAGAGACATTTTAGCTTTGTTTCCCAAGACATCTTATGATGTCACCACCAATGTGAAACGCTGTCACTGACACAGCAACGACAGACACAAAGAGAATGAGAACTGAGGCAGGCTCACATGCGCACCTCTACACGTGTGCGCACACACACACACACACACACACACGCACACGCACGCACACACACACACAAATGCGCATACTCTCTCTGGTGCATGCGTTCAAAGAAGTGCACATGTGCATACAAGCAAGTGCAAATGCGACCATGTTGCGAACTTGCGTGTGTGTCTGTCTTCTCCTGTGTATTTTTAGTTTAGGTAAGTAGGTTCAGCATTGTCTTTTTGTTTGTTTTTGGTCAGGGATTAATTTAGGGCTTAGTATAAGATATTTTAAAACGTTGTAACCTTCACCCTGAAGTCAATTTTATCTGCGACAATTTTCATGTTAAAAACTGCTGCGCTGAAATAATAAAACATTTCAGTTTTTTTTTTACATTCTTCCATATTTACTATTTATATTTCCACTCGAGTCCAGACCCCTATCAAGGTTCAAGGTTGGACTACTGTGCAGCTTTGTATCTTTTGTGTGAAGGCAGCATAACGTTGTGGCAGGATACGGTACAGGTGCTCCTTTGAGTACTAGCCAAAAATAATAATGTTACACCCATGGGGGGGGCACATTATTATTTTATGAGACAATTTAAACTTAAACCTCTACAGTGCTGACATAATGAAGTAACATTATTCCAGGAGAGTGGTTCAGCCCTGCGGTCGCTCTCTCGCCTATATTAAGGCGTCTTACTAGTTATTGTTGCTGCTGTTGCATCTTGTGTACAGGTACTGTAACTGCACATACGATTATGTTTGTTTGGCTTCCTTACAGACAATGCAGCGGCATTAGATATAATAGATAGCATAACATTCAAAACAACAAAAACACATCATATATATATATATACACACACACACACACACACACACACACACAGTAATAATACAATAACAAAGGGTCGACAGAGGGTCGTAACAGTGTGCATAAACTTTGATCTTTATGTTTACGAGCCGAGAACACACTCATACACACGCACACTGGTGGACACACAAACACATGCACCTGGGTGTGTCAGGTCGTGTCTGCGTCTCATCAGCCTATAGCGTTGGAACTTTGCTGTTTTTCACTGTAATAATATGTTCAACCTGTGGAGCCATTACCACATGACCAGTGTTGGCGGGGGGGGGGAGTACTACTTGGATATTTGCACTTGAGTAAAAATATCAATTCCACAACGTGGAAATATTCACTCAAGTACTGTACTTAAGATTTATTTTTACTTTACTGGAGTAATTCCAAATTTCAATACTTTTACTTCTACTCCACTGCATCGCAGAGGTAAGGAGTAAAGTAACTTATACTCCACTACAATTATTTGTATATAGTTTTCCACGGGTCGTGGAAAGGAGGAATGGCGTTGGCAGCCAGCTGAGACCTCTCTCTCAGATGGTCCTTTCACTCTGTAAGTTACCATGCCGGGCGGGATGTGAGTCTCTTAATGTGTCTCATGATCCGTCCCGTCCCTCGCATCGAGGGCCGGCATCGGTTGGTCGACTTCTCCAATAATCAAGTTACACATTTTACGCATTACATTTGGTTACTGCAACATACCTCTCACTTTCGCCCCCCCCCCCCCTTTCTCTCTCTCTCTCTCTCTCTCTCTCTCTATCTGGTGCTCATTGAGGTCATTAGTGTGTGTTGAAAAGAGTGCAGACATAGGGGAAATATAAAGTTTCACTCAACTTGAAGCCTGTGGTCTCTCGCTCTTTCTCTCTTAATATAATGACAGAAGGGTTGGCTCCATGAAGTCTAATAAGTCTGGAATTGTCACCTCTCTCGCTGGGTTGACGAGAGAAGTGTTCCTTGAAGCGGCGGTGGTGGTGGTGTCTACCTACCCTTCACTTGTTCCCAGTTACTTCTCCCTTCACTTGTTTCAAGATAATGTCACGTCTTTCAAGAAGACTCCCCCAAAACAAAGTTACAGTCGTTCCCATTCTGACATGTAATTTTTTTCTTTCTACATCTCTCTCTCTCTCCACTCTCCACGCAATAAATAGTTACTGTAAAATGTGAAAGTTTTGCCATGTGGGGAATGTGGATCTGTTCCTCTGCGAACTTCCTTCGCTCGTGCGTGCGTGCGTGCATGTGTATGTGTGAGAATGGGTGAATGTGCGGTCGCTGCTCAAGTTGTTAAGTTTGTTGACCAGTGTTGATTTCGTCGGCTAATGCTATGACAAAAAAATCTCGACTACCTTTTTACACTGACAAAAAAACTAAATGGAAACTAAAAACTTAAGACTAAATATATTGACAATTTCGTCTAAAGACTAAAATGTTAGGAAGGGGACTAGTGGACAAGAGATCCAGTATAAGTAATTTTACACTTTGTTGCATGCTGCAAATAGCCGATCTACAAGTGCGACACGTTGTGAGCTTGTAGATCGACTATTTTCAGCATGTGTAAAATCTGTCATTTCGACAGCATCACGGCATACATTTTTAGTCGACTAATAAATCAACTGTAGACTTAGTCGACAAAAATCTTATGATATTTAGTCGACTAACACAAAAAAATCCCAAGTGACTAAAATGCGACTAAAACTAAATGAAAACTATTCAAAGAGACTATGACAAAAAAACTAAAACTTGCTGTCAAAATCAACACTGATGTTAACGTCACTTCAGCACAGAGGAAATTAATTTAGAGACTTTTATTTAGTCTTATTAAAAGGACCTATAAGGCCCAGTGGTATTATCATTGATTGATCTGCCAGATGTGGGCTTGTTGTGAGTTGGGGAATGACATCTCCATCTCGCACTAATCTGCAGCCGGCTGCTGCTGGGTGTGTTTGCTTAAGTTTTATGCATGTTTACCGAGAATGTAATTACCTCTTTTATTTAGACACGCAGCTGTTTGAAAAAAACAACATTTTATGGGCTCTCGCGGTCATTGCCAAAAAAAACATAAAGCTCCCCAGGCTTAATTTGTCAATTATTAAATCATAATTACATTTTATCTTTTTGTATTGCGTGCGTTTTTCTTTTAGTGGCATTTGAATTAGGATTATAGTTAGTATGGTCAGTAACTCTTTCAGTGCTCTTCACCAAACCAGCACAGCCAGAAGTGCCCTTTTAGATCTCAGTGACGCGCATGTGGAGCCCCTTTTCTTTCCCCCAATTTAGCTAATAAAGTGCACAAATGACTCCTGGCAGACATAATGCATAATTCATAATTAGATTACCACTCGACGAAGTGGAATTTATTAATTGTGAAGACGTACATACAGTATGCGGGCCGCTAATACTCTCATTCCTCTCTTCCGCGCCGCTTCTCTGTTCACTCATCTGTAGTCAGCTGCTGGATCTAGTTACCACGTTGTGGTAACACATTGTTACAACACATTATCCCAGGCTATAGCGCACGGACACACAGGGCACACTCTGGAGTGATGGCCGCAATATGCATTTGCCTTGAAAAGTTGAAGGCAAAGGAGTTTAATTTATTAAGGGTGTCACTCGGCGGCAGTGAGTAATCATTCTCAACCCCCCACACCCCCTCTCACCACCAAGCCAACACCCCCCAACCCACGTGCACGCACGCACACACGCACGCATGCTTGCACGCATGCCGTGCATGCTATATGCACACACGTACACAGATAGACACGCATACGTACACACCCTGTGCTCTATACCAGTGCTTCTCAAAGTGGGGTCACAGCTTTACTTGAGGGGGTCCCAGGGGGTCCCCAGCGAAATGTGTTAATATATAGCATCAAAATCAGTTTCCACCATTTCAACGACACAATGCAAGGCATTGTGAACTGTGCTATTTCCCACCAAATATGTAGAAAAAGCTAGTGCAGTGCTTTTCAACCTTTTTCCATATTAAGGCTCATTATTTATTCAGCATTTGAGCACCAGACCTGCACCATTTGATGACATTTTGTGTCTCAGATCCAAAACATTGAATATTTTGTTATCGTTGGATAAGATTTTGTCCAGCGTGTTGCGGCATGCACGCCTTCATCAGTGTAGGAATTACTGTAGTATAGGGAGCGGGTCCATTTGGTTTCATTTTAGACTATTTTAGAAGAGTTTAAAGATCTATAAGGGTCCATTTGGTTACTCTCTTGGTAACTCTCCATCATTTAGCTGGGGACCACCTGGAACCTCCTCAAGGACCACTGGTTGAGAACCACTGAGCTAGCACGCCGGGCAAGACCTACGCTGTAGAGTGTATCATGTTTTGGGGGGGGCAAAGTTGCAGGATTTGTACGACAGTACAGCTCAAGGAAATTACGTTAACACTTTACAAATCAGTTTAAATTCACCGTGAATGAAACACGGGTTGTCATTGGTCGACAAAATATCGTATCCGGGGGATACGATATGTTCTGACCCTGACACTTCCGCCAATACACTCTCTGCCTTTAGGTTGTGACCATGACGCTTTTCTCTTCGCATATGAGTAAGGCTGGGACTGAGGCTACTACGCTAGTATACTCCAGGGCAACAGGGGGCGCTGTCCTAGAACACTGCATGGGCCTGCTGGGATAGCACTTAAAGGCATAGTACGTAACATTGCACTGCATGTGTTTTCATAACAAAACTACAATATGTATGTTTTTTTCTTTTTTTACCCATTATTTCCCTCTATAGGAGTGGTTCCCAAAGTGGGGTCCAGGGATCCCCAGGGATCCTTGAGGGAGTTCTAGGGGGTCCCTCAGCTAAATGATAGTTTGGCATTTTGCATTTGTACACTCTCAGAGTTGAATTAACATTGATTTTACAATATAAATTTGGTTCCCAAAGATATGAATGCCATTAAATGGGGATCCGTAGCCTAATGCATGTCAAACTGAGGGTCCTTGACATTAAACAGGTTGAGAATCACTGCTAGAGCCGTGAAAATCTTCTCTTATGGGGGTCCCTGGCATATCTTTTCAAATGGGGGTCCGTGAGGCTAATTAGTGTCAATTTGGGGGTCCTTGACATGAAAACGTTTGGGAGCCACTGGAGTAGTGTGGTGCAGTGTTGATTTTGTCAACTAAAACTATGACGAAAAAAGTCCGTCGACTACCTTTTCTCACTGACGAAAACTACATGGAAACTAAATGAAAACTAAGCTATGATGACCAAAACTAAGACTAAATATGTTGACAATTTCGTCAACAGATAAAAACTAGAGTAAAATGTTAGGAAGGGACTAGTGGACACGAGATCCAGTTAGGGTTGTCCCGATCGGATCGGGGGATTGGAAATCTGCTCCGATCACATTATTTTCAAAATAACGGAATCGGGGAGAAAAGATCTGACTTTTTTATTGTCTAATGTAAATCTCAAAGAAAGGTGTATAAGCAATGAGATTTTGTAAAAACTGTTGTGTTTATGCTAGTTGTTTTCCTTCTGGTTCCAGTCAGAGATCATCAAAGACTATAGTCACACTCAGAGGCGTGAAAAACAGCCACCCCTGCTATGCATGATGACATAGGTGTTTGTAGTACTCTCTCTGAATGAGAGAGATACTCTTTAAGAGTTTTAACTTGACTTCTTTATAAACTGTGGAACTGTATTCACTCTAATTAACCAATACATCATTATTTTTGCTATGATTCCATGCTTTCATAGAAAGAAAAAAACCCACAATGACAGTCATTCTAATAAAAGTATAGTCACATTTTGCCTTTCAATAATTGAAAGGCAACACAACAGACTACACTAGAGTGACATACATTATGATATTTGCTATTGTGATATGGCTTAAGTATTATATAAAAATATAAAGATCGGATAGGGAAAGATTGGTATCGTTATGTCTCAAAATCAAATGATCGGAATCGGATCGGGAGCAACAAAACGTGATCGGGACATCATAGATCCAGTATAAGTAAAAGAGACAAGTGATTTTAGACTTGGTTGCATGCTGAAAATAGCCGATCTACTAGCTCACAACACGTTGTGCTGCGCATTGTGAGCTTGTAGATCGGCTATTTTCAGCATGTATAAAATCAGTCATTACGACAGCATCAAGGCCCGCCAGCCAAAACACATTTTAGTCGACTAAATCACCTGTATATTTAGTTGACTAAAATCTTATGATATATAGTCGACTAAAACTAGACTAACACTAATACATTCCAAGTGACTAAAATGTGACTAAAACTAAGTGAAAACTATTCAAGAGACTATGACTAAAACTAAAATAGAAATGTGCTGCCAAAAACAACACTTGTGTGGTGGTGCCTGGTGTTTACCTGCAGAAACTCCATTTTTGGTGGTGTTTTGGTAGCCCCAAAAACATCCACGTCTACCAAAACAAACAATGAAACCACATGCACGACTAACTCCTACTCAGTTGCAGGGGGAAATTATAGATATTCAGCTCACAATGTCTGTCACCATGAGAATAAATAATGTGAAATGGGACTTCTACTTAATGGAAATATATCGTTGCTGTCGGGAGGAAACCTCATAACTCAATCAAAAAAAATCAGTGCTATTGAACACCCTTTACGTCTGTGTGTTGTTTCGAAAATATTGAACCAATGGAAAGTAGTAAAAAGTGCTTTGGACAAAACCTCTTACTGTAACTCCACTGGACCCTCAAAATGTCTGCTAAAGCAACTAACTCCACCACCTCTCAACCTCTCATGGAAGTAATTGACAATATATAAAGTTACAACGCCAACTTTGATGGGGCTGTATTGGCTTTGTTTTAAAAATATAAGGTTTTCTTAATTTCCTGAAAAATGTATATTTTTCATTTCCTGAAAAATGTATATTTTTCATTTCCTGAAATATGAACATTTTGGCGTTATGAGGTTTCTTCCCGACAGCAGAGATATTTAATATATACCTGCGGTTCCTATTTTGAGCATGTCATTGTATAGGCAAACATATTAAAATATTTTCACATCATTTCAATGATAAATGTTCACAAATTTACTTGATTGATTGAATACTGTCACAAAAAAAACATGTTTATTAGCAGTACGGAAGTACGGTAAAAAAAAATACGAAATGCTCTGCTGAAATGATAACACCAAAAGCCCTGGTTGGCTTGTTTCCATTGTGGTACCATTGACATACAATAACGCAAAACAATGCATTTACATGTCTAACACCTCCCAATAGCATGCAGCTGAAGATATATTTACAGAAAGGTGTACTGGCTTTCTGAGCTATTTTCGATACTTTTGAAACTGGGCTTATATAAGTGGTTCTTATAAGTTCATCTCCCTGACGGTACAGAATAGAACTGTTCTTTTGCTTGTATTCTTCAGCGATATTCGTCCCCAGTCGGTGTGTGTGTTCTGTTTATAATGTGAGATCTGTGTTCGGGACCTTACACTCGGAGTGCAGTTTGCAGGGGCACGACTTTGCACAGCTCGCACCTGCATTTTGAGCAAAGGGAGAGAAAAAAAAGAAAAAACTCCTTTAATCCATTCTGAACTGAGGCCAATTCTAAAAAATATATTAAAAAAGAGGAAGATTTTTTTTCTTCTATATCAGTGGTTCTCAAACGTTTTCATGTCAAGGACCCCCAAAATCTTATGTATTTGGCTGCAGACCCACATCTGAAAATTGGTTCTTCTATAGGACCCCCCCAGAAGCAAAGATTTGAGTTAAAAATGTAGTTTGTAGATCTGCTATTTTTCAATAGCTAAAGTTTAATATAATGGTTAAAAAGCTAAAGGTGACACAGACACGTTCCCGGTCTTAGCGGGTTAATGTTGCCGTACGAGCCGTAGCTGTCCAACATCTGGTGTCTATCACCTGAGAACACCATTGTTGTGCTGCCTTCCTGTCTTCCACTGTTCAGTGTGAGTTTCTGGCCCGTGGCCAGCAGCCAGCTCCAGTCGCAGCAGCTGCTGGCCATAACTTATCAACCTGCAGGATGCAAACGGACGCCTCTTTGATCCCGGGGTTTTCGTCGGGAACACTGTAAACACTCTTTCCCCTATTGAACAGAACCGCGTGGGTCAAATGGTATTTGTAAATAATTCCCATGGAGCGCACGTCTTTTAATCTAGCAGATGGGTTTTGCTTTATAGTCCGTCTGGACAGTTCAGATGGTGTCACACGACTTATTAGCTGTCGAATAAATTGAACTTTCAAATACTCTTTTCCTCCGATTGTCTAAACATTCTGGCACTCGCGGTTAAGTCCTGTGTAGCCAACTGCACATCTGAAATGGCTATAAACGATCTCTGTACTCCCTAATAAACTACAGTAGTGACATTAGGATGACACAAAATGATTTACTCCCTGATCCTTTTAGGGTATTTTTTTTTGTCACAGCAAAATGTTGTGTGGCCAGTTCAGTATCTTTTGGGCAGTATAATGCCTCTGAACTTTGGCTTGCAGTTGCACTATCGCACATACTGTAGCTATAATGCTAAAATACCTTTGTACTTGTAGCACTTGCCGTAGCACTTGACCAAGCCTCGGCGACCTTACAGGCGTACGCAAAAGGCTAAACTTAAGTAACTTAAGATTGCATCTTATGTAGACATAGCACTCTATATAGATATTCCACTGTTGGGTGCTTACGTATGATTCATGATGACTATTCTTTAATGTATTTGATGTATTACCATGTTTTTGTCCTTGCTTACTGTGAGTCGCTCTGGATTAAGAGCGTCTGCCAAATGTCTAAATTGTACTTTGATTTTGATTGATTGTTCATTCGTCAAAAGACCCTCTGACCCTTGGATCTCCCAATTACATAATTGTATGAATGATATATGATCTTCCGTGTCACACTGACTGACATAACAAGTAGAAGCGGTGTCATTATACGTCAACGTGGCTCCAGATTGAGCTGTCGTATACGTCGTGCTCACACACGAGTCTGAGGGTCATTTGTTTGAGGCAACGTTATGAAGCCCTCGTAACGGCGCCGGGGGTTCAAGTACAGTGTCACAGATATTTCTAGCCTGCACGCCGATGATGTCCGCGACTCCGAGCGCGGTTGTTGCCCCCGAAGACAAATAAGGGGCCGCGCTCTTTTTAACGGCCTGGGATAATAACCGTGGCTTTAGCATCCATGAGGAATCTCCCATTATCTATTGATTCGGTCTCTCAACCCTGCGTCTTGGTGACTTACGCCTCCCTCTAATTCCCATTACCGGGAACACTGTACCCTTATCAAGGGAAACAATAAGCCACTTGTCAGCGACCCGCCGCAAAGTATGAGGAAGCATCTGCCCAGCGCGGAGGAACCCATGACTCTGTTGCTGAAAAACACTCTTCAGTGTCTGTTTCACGCTGTCCACAGACACCCCCCCCTCCCCCCACCCCCAAGGCGACATTTCAGAGAAGAAAATAGACTAAAGTTGATCGTCTATTTTCGGCGAAGAGGTTTGGTGTAGAGCGGTAGTTTAGTCGCCATGGACCCCCACATTTATTTGGCCATTGGATCATAAAGTATCAACAAATTGAAATAGACTCAAGTAAAGTAAAAGTTTCTCAATATTGTACTTAAGTAAATGTATACTTTGTTACTCGACACTCCCTCCCCCCCCCCCCCCCTTTTTCCTATACAGCCTTCCCTTCGTCCCAGTGACCTCTGGTGTGTGTGTGTGTGTGTGTGTGTGTGTGTGTGTGTGTGTGTGTGTGTGTGTGTGGGGGGGGGGGGGGGGGGGTGTTAAACATGTGAACAGCGAAGGTAAATCTGATGGTCACATCGATAAGTCCTAAAATTTAATTTCCCTCAGTCCACAAGAGGCGAGACTCTTCGGGCGGCCACCGTGCATGTGTGTGTGCGTGCGTTGGTGCGCATGTGTGTGCGTGCACGTGCTTCTCAAACTTCTTACAAGGACCCTCAAATTGATATGTATTTGGCCACAGCACGTTGCGATGTGTTGTGAGCTTAATATATTTTCTTTCTATTTTCAAATAACCAACGCACAACATGGGGTTCAAATTGGTTAAACTGACTTGTGATGCTAACTGATATATTAACACATTTAGCTGGGGACCCACCCCCCGAAACACCCGCAAGGACCCCTAGTTTAGAACCACTGATAAAGACTAGAGCACAGGTGGTAGAATGAGAGTTAGGGGGTTTAATAATACCCCACCCTCCCTCCTCTCCCTCCACCCAAAAATAGAAGCCACACAGCTCCTGGCCCATAAAACTGTCACAGAGATATGTCTCTTCTGATGATGGCATCCAAGTCTTTCTCCACCCAACCCCCCCCCCCCCCTTCTTCTTTTTCCAACCTCCCATGTGTGCCAGGCGGGAGCTAGGCTGTTATCTCCTTCCTCCCTGCTATGTCTCCCTGCTCTTTAAGACAAAGGGTAATAAAGCTATAAATTGTTGTGTTCGGCGGAAGGTATGGACATTCTGTCCGGGAGACTGCTGTAAGAACTGCCATAAAGCACCCTCAAAGTCATAGATAAAGATTTACAGTTATTTAACATCCCCCCTCTTCCCCTAAATCACGGTGATAAGAGAATTAAGTGATGGGCTATAGGTTCTTTGTCCTTAGTTCTATTGATTTCCTCCCTTCGCCCCTCAGAAAGGGATCCTGAACATTATAATTATTGAGTCCTTGCCGGTTTGATGCCGAGGTCTGCGGAGTGTGTGTGTGTGTGTGTGGCCACCGCGTCGATTCTAACGCAGTTAAAACAAAAGGCACCCGTTTTTCAATTTGGTAATGGGCTTCCAATTATGCCTCCTTTTACCTCGTTTGGTCAGAAGATTGTTTTGTCCGAGGCCTCCCTCCGCGCTATAAACGGCTGCTTTGGCCGCATGGTGACAGCTATAGGGGCCCAATAACAACTACGGTATGTGTGTGTGCCTCATTGCCTCGCGTTCGGTAATGATCATTCGTCATATTTTGTCATCTGACATGACACTCCATTTGGAATAATACGCCTCATTGTACACAGCAGCAGTCACTGAAGATGTGAAGATGGACACGATCCTTATAACCACAGAGATGCTGTGGTGGAAAAAGTACTTATGTAGAAGTATATCAATACTGCAATGTATGTGTAATGTAAGCGGTCCAGGCACCTTGGCCGGTAGTCCGAGTATAAGTACTCTGTTACAAGTAAAAGTCCGGAAATAAAACATGCACTTGATTAAAAGTACAAAATGTACTGGTATCAAAATAGACTTAAAGTACAAAAAGTAAAAGTTCTCATGTCCCATTTCACAAGTTCAAAATGAATGAAAACATTGGATCGGCTATTTTCAAATGGCAAAGTAACTAAAGTTTTCATGTAATTGTAGTGGAGTCAAATTACAATATTTTCCTCTGAGATGTAGTGGAGTATTGTAAAAGTAAAATCAGTGGAGACATCCTATCATAGGTGATTGACTGACTTCTTGATAGACTACTGTAACAGATTATTATTTAATTGATCAATGATCGATTCCTTATTTGGCTTTATTATTGGGCCGTAATTCTGTCTGATCGTGTACGCTGGTAATGATATAGCAGACATTGGAGTAAAAATCACCCTCTTGTGAAGTGAGGGGGTGCCCACTGTATTTACATATTGGCCACATGACGTCTTACGTCGTCATTTAGTGCACTAAACAAACATTAAAGTCTATAGACTTGGCTGGCAAACGGTGTATGTTCATAAGTGCTAACATTGTAATATCCTCAAAATCCCATAGACGTGACTGACTGCCATATGAGGTTAATCTTCCAAAGCCATGCATTGGAGGTGCTGGCGCCCTTCAAAACACATAGGCCTAAATGTATTCACATTGTTTTATGTTCAAAGCAGTCCCGCACTGGGCCTTTATTATAGCAGCCATAGTGTGAGACACTAAGCTCCTCTTGCTCGCATCACTTTTCCAGACTGTTTTGTCGATGCCTGCACGTGACCGTATCCTCTGGGTGACCATTGACGGGCTCTTTACCTCCATAGACCAGACCATTATATCCATGTGATGGGTGGCCACTGGCCACATTACTGTGGACGGGTTAATGGCATAATAGGCAAAAAATCAACACCTGTGTGAAATGAGGGGCGCTCTTGTTATCATGTTATTATCATTTAACCATGATACAATGTTTTAGAAAAAAAAACATTCAATATATTTATATTGTATGAATTATATTTAATGTTTCCCTTCAATGTCAATGGTGTTTAATGTTTTGCTGTTTAATTTACGTCATATTTAGTGGAATTATCAGCTCTTATCGTCATGGGGACAAAATTTAGCGGACATAATTATGCCCTTACTGAGCTGCATTCAAGACACCTGACTTGTGTCTGAACACAGCTTTGATGCATGGATGTGTTGTGCCCCCCTCCAAAAACCATATGGGCTTCCATTGGAAATGCATTGGAGCGGCCATTAAACACAGACACAAGACAGTGTCGCGCTGCGACGCGTTGTGAGCTTGTAGATCGGCTACGAGTAAAACTAAAATCTAAATTTGATGTCAAAATCAGTAAGTATTAATATGAAGGCTCTTCTACATCCTCCCGGTGGAGGCTCCTCACTGGCGGGTCAGTCAGGAGGATACAACAGCAGTGACTACACAGAGATGTGTGTGGCGATGAATCAATTGACATGATGACTACATTTGGCAGAAAAAAGCGTGTAAAAAGCTAAATAATTAACAAAAGAAAACAATCAATACAGGCAGCATTGTAGTGTCCGCTGCATGCAGATTCCCAAACTTTGGTTTTCATATGACTATGACTATGGATTCACTACATGCTTCACTACATGCTCCACTCACGGCTTCAAGTTCATATATCATTCATAAACGGAACGTTTCCAAGTAGCTTTATTTTTAGATTTCACTTATGCATTTTGCCAATTAGTCATTAAAACATTACCCAACAGATGTGCACGTTGTGTAAAAGTGAGAGATGTGCGAGTGAGTCGAAGTTGGTTGATTTGCAGTGTGCACCGTTGAGACGTTTAAGTTTAAGTTCATAAATCAATTCTTTTCTCCAGTGAAAAACAAGTGACGTCTAGTTGGCTAGACATTTCACATCAATATGCACTTTAAAATGCATTAAAACTCAAAGATAACGTACCTGCTACAAAGAAATAACAGATAAGTTTAGAGTGATAGATTACAAATCTCAAACAAGGTTTATAGACCACTCTGCTGTGTATGCTTTAGAAGTATACGAGTCATATTCCTAAACATGTCAGACCAAGCTGTGAACTTGTAGATCAGCTCCTTTCACCATAAAAAGGAAAATAAAATAATAATTTAGTTTTGTTTCTCCATTGTATTTTTATACATTTATTTTGAAAAATATTAGATTTTCTTTTGAACATTTCTGAGAAATCGTGTAAACATGGAAGAAAGACTGTGCCGTCAGTCATAAGCACACAGTACAGTACATGCATGCACCATATACTCTCACTTTCTTTTCTCTCCCATTTAGTTGCTCTGTCTTTTTCTCTCTCTCACACTCTCACACACACACACACACACACACACACACACACACACGCACATGTGCGCGCGCACACACGCTTGCCTCGGGCGCCACTGAGGGCCACAGCTCCACTTACCCCGTGGCTGACAGTTGGCTTCTTAACAAAGACACGGGGAATATAATTAAATCATATTTACCTTTGATACCGAGCCAGCTTGGTAATTAATTAATTCACCCAGGGTGTGCTGGAATTACATTTCACTGAGAGACATGGGAGAAAGTATATATATATTTGAATACAGCATACTTTGGGGACAAAACACAGCACTGCTCGCTCCCGTTTCTGTCCCTTCATCCACCTTCTTAGACGCCGCAGAGTAAAGAATTTAAGTCTGTTGGAAACCGTATTCATTTCGTAGAATATTACTGTGACGAAAAATGTTCTGTGACAAAAAAAAGCTACAGTATGAGGACAATAATTATGACAAAATATATTGACAATTTCGTCAACAAATAAAAACAAACTTTCTTACTTTCAACTTTTATGCTGGCTGGCATGTAAGGATCTATTCTCCACTCCTGTCTGTTGTGGAAGTCTTTATAGAACCCAAGACAGTGGCCTTGTGGTTAGTAGAGTGTCCGCCCTGAAACTGGGAGGTCGGGGGTTCAATCCCCGGCCGGGTCATACCAAAGACTGTAAAAAATGGGGCCCAATGCCTCCCTGCTTGGGACTCAAATCAACTAATGATTCTCTAAGTCTAAGTCTAAGTTCTCAGCAGGGAGTGTTGTTGGACAGGAGGAGTAGGACGAAGACCTCCTCACCTGTCAGCAGGGAGTGTTGTTGGACAGGAGGAGTAGGACGAAGACCTCCTCACCTGTCAGCAGGGAGTGTTGTTGGACAGGAGGAGTAGGACGAAGACCTCCTCACCTGTCAGCAGGGAGTGTTGTTGGACAGGAGGAGTAGGACGAAGACCTCCTCACTGGCAGGTGAGTCGATACGACACAACAGCAGTGACACTACAACACAGAAATGTTCATTGCAGTGGCGTTTTTGGCAGAAATTTTAGATTTTTAGTTTTAGTCATGGTCTCTTGATTAGTTTTCATTTAGTTTTAGTCACATTTTAGTCACCTGGAATGTTTTAGCGTTAGTCTACAGTAGTTCCAGTCAACTAAATATCATAAGATTTTAGTCAACTAAGTCTACGGATGATTTAGTGGAACAAAATGTATTTTGGTGAGCCTCGATGCCGTCGTAATGACTTGCTGAAAATAGCCGATCTACAAGCCGACAACTGCGACGCGTCGTGAGCTTGTTGATCGTCTAGTTTTTATTTGTTGACAAAATTGTCAGTATATTTAGTCTTAGTCATCATAGCTTAGTTTTCATTTAGTTTCGTCGTAGTCAACGAACATTTTTCTACTTACCTGTAGCTTTAGTCGACGAAATCAGCAAATTGCAAATCCTCAAGTTGCAAATCCTCTGACAAGTTGTGTGCACAGAAAAGAAATTGGGAAACAGAAAGCACAGTGTTATTTCACTGCAACGTGCAATACTGTATTGTCATCATAAACTAGTTGTATGACACATCTGTCTGTCACGTCAACCACGTTATGCTTTTTGCTAGTAGGATCATGTTTAGAATTATGTTGGTGTCTCTGGAGTTTCTCCTGTGCATACTGCGATATAGCGGAGCCTCCATTCTCCTATTATTCTCCTGTTATTTTGTTGGAATGATTTTTTACAGTTTCGCCTCATGTCTGAGAGCGAGGGATTCGGGGTGCATTTGGTTGATTGCATTCTATTTGAAGCAGCCTCCAAGCAAATTCTTCAGCGTCATCCTCTTGCCTTACTTAGCAGAGAACATCAAGCATTTGAATCGATGAGCCTTCTCCGGCCATCACATTTTTTTCTCCAGATTGCTCGGCTACCACATTCAAGTAGAAAATATACGGCGCTATTGTTGTCATTGGCTTTTTCCCCCTCTCTTTCTTTCTTTCTTTCTTTCTTTCTTTCTTTCTTTCATTCATACTTTGTAAATTACCGCCGCTGCGAAATAAAAAGCATCTGAAAACCTCTTCCGTAAATTATCATCAATAAATAGTAATGAATCACTTATGGGAGTGAGAGACGTCTGATTTATAATTTGGTGCTGACTGCAGGAGGATATATTGCCTTGGGAGCTGCCTGGAAGCTTTGGTGAGGCCCTTTGGCTCGTTCATCATTCCACTCTCAGGCCATGTTTAATGGCTGCCTCTATAAGCCTTGCACTGTTCTGCCTACAGAGGGGCCATACCGCTCCCTCACTGTCAGCCCGCAGTCGGCACGGGCTCCCATAAAGTTTACTGACTAGGATACTTAATTATCCTAGCGTGCCGTTTATTGGAAATTGTTACAGTGCTAAGGCTTTCGAAAAGACATTCCAAACGGTGGGTTGTTTTTTAGAGGCGTATAGCGTCTCTAACCGTCTATTATTGGTAAAGGTAGGCGGTGTGTTATTGCCCAAGTTCGTTTTCTAAAGCGTGCATAATTGCTTTTCATCAACTTGCAATATATATTACTGCCTTCGGTAAAAGGTCAAGCGGTGTTAATGTTTTCTCAACAGTCACTCCTCACATTCCCGTCGCCTGAGGAAAAAAAATATTTAACAGACCTTTCTAAGAGTTGAAAATATGCTACTAATATATCTAACACATGTTAGCTAGCCAATTACTCAAGCTGTGACAGGACTGGCAACAACAAGGAGCAGGCTATATGGTAGATACCGTCTCAAAGATTATTAACAGTGTTTTCTGTGTTTTGATTATAGCTTGCACCGATATACCTCAAATTGTCATATGGCAGCACGCACGTACACAAACCTCCGCCCATCCCGTCAGGGTCAAACACACTGTGGACAGAAAAGGAGGCGGGGCGTTTCATGTCCGCTGGCCGTGACCCCATATGGAGGGCAGTCGCGTGGTCACATTCCCTCCGCAATCTAAAAAGGATTTACCCTAACCATACGCTGCAGACCGTCATAATGGTTAGTGATATTTGTGTGAACGCACCCAGCAATTAACAAGGGAGAAATGAGCATGGCCTTAACCTCCGGGGATCCCTCTGACGTTAACACCCCACACACTAAACCTCATCTCTCTCTCTCTCTCTCTCTCTCTCTCTCTCTCTCTCGCCCCTGTGTGCTTGGGGTCCAGTGGAAGTGATTTATCTCAGCGTGAAAAGACTTGTGTGATGATGCCGAGGCAGGATGAGGCCCCAGGCCCTTTTGGCATTGAATGCTTCAGTGGCGTTTGCATGAAGTTCACGGCCCCGGAGCCATGATAAATGTCAAGTGCAACAAATGTCCTGTAAATAAGACAGAACGCTGCCAAATCCGTCGTCTGCTTATTGACTGGCGGAGCGGAAGGCGAGAGGGGAGCCGAGAGTGCGTGGCGTGCATGTGAGCATATTGTAAACCCGACCTCGTCCTCTCTCTCTCTCTCTCTCTCTCTCTCTCCAGGAATGAAAAGGCCCAAACGATCCCTGATTCCGTAGATAGGATACAGCCTATATATACTCTCAGCAGTTATGAGCTTTTCGCTGTCTGGGTATTTTTTATCAGACCCGTGATGGAAATGTGAGGAACTGTATGAGGTGAAACCCATTAAAACGTCCTCATTAAAATGGTCTGTTTTCTGCTCCCTTGCCTAAGACTAAATTGCCTTTAAAGTGCATCTGAAGATTGGAAGTGGCACAGAAAGTCTAAAGTGCTAAATCTACCTAATCTTCTATATACTCTGTTTGCATGGATAGGATCATCTCCATTGATTTATAAAAAAAAACTAAACAGAAATCTCGTATACCTGTCAGCCCTATCCCATTAAATTCCTCTATTTTTCTAACTTTTAACTTTTGAGTTCACCCAGTGCTGCGTGCCTCCCCGTGGACTTAGCCTGGTTGGATTTGACTCTGTAAACATGGATGATCAAGGCCAGTGCTGCAATGGAAATAACGTGTGAGCTTCTGCACTTAACAGGAGATCATCACCGCCTTCTTCAAAAGTCTTTGCTTCCTAGAAAAGCTGTACGCGCTTTTCTCTCCGCGCCTCAAGGAGCTGGAGAGATTTGACGTTAAACTGTAAAAATGCTATTCTACGTTAAACCCTGAAGATGGTGCACTGCACGCCATGTGTCCCTGGCTGTTTAGTGGTGGACACACATACCTCCGCGGTGTGCTCATCCCTCCCCCTCAAAGCCCCTTCTGGCCTGAGACCAATGGCCACATGTTTGCCTTGTCTGAGAGACACACACTGAGTCTGTTTGTTTATCAAGAGACACACTTTGAGATCATTTCACTAGACACACCCAAACAAACGCACGCACGCACGCACGCACGCATCTGCGCGCAACACGGTTGCAGAGTTGGAGACATGCTGAAATACCCTTAATGAAACAAACATTAATGTGTAATGACACACGCACGCGTACGCACGCGTACGCACGCGTGCGCACACACACACACACACACACACACACACACACACACACACACACACACACACTCACACTCACGCACAGATGGAAGCACACATTCTACCCTTATTAAAAAAAAGGCAGGCATGGTATCAGTCCAAAAAAATGTCATCAAAAGAATAAACTCGCACGCCGAAGGCATTGCCTGCATTTACCCCTTTTTTTCCTCTCTCTCTTTGGAGATGACAAGATGCCTTTATCTAATTGTGAGATGTCATTCGAGGACCCGGCGAGTCAACTTGGGATTCAAGCGCATACTTCAAAGTACCATTTTATTTGATCAGCCCCTCTTCTCTCTCTCTCTTTACCTCCCGGAATGTCCCTATTGGTCGGACGAGGGAAGGAGCGACGGCAGAGCCAGGGCTGTGTGCTATTAGAGTTATCTGGGGAAGTACAGTCCCTGTGTATATATATCACCTCCCGCGGTGTCATCCACCACTTGATAAACTGCATTTCCCGTCAGCGGAGGACATTGAAGGTTACAGCCCGAGATTAAAAAGAACAAAACAACCTCTGTTCCACTTCCAGAGTGGAATGGTGACACATCCCCCCCCCCCCCCCCCCCCCCCCCTTCGGTTGGAAAGGAACGTTCAGAATCATTCTGATAATTCAGAATGGCAGGAGTCGGAGAGAGAGAGAGATAGAGAGCGAGAGAGAGAGCTCCCCGTTGACGCATTCTTCCAGTAGTGATCATAAACAGTGATGTAATGACAGCCCTTCCGCCAACCCTGACACTTCCCATACGACCGCGAGCATCCGAGCACGGAGGACGTCCTCCTTCATACGTCTTAACCCATTCTGGACGGGGAACCCTTTTTGGTGGTTTTTTTTCAAGCATTATGTTATACTTTAGCGATTGAAAAATAGCAGATCTACAAGCTCAAACCGCTGCACCGAGTGCCGCGTTACGAGCTTGTAGATCTGCTATTCTTTTTGAAAAATCATGAAAAGGTGGCGTGAATCTTTGAATATTTATTCTTTTCCAAGCGAACGTTTTTAACTCAAAATTGTGCTTCTCATGGGGATCCCTAGAACAACATAATTTCAGGTGGGGGTCGGCGGCCAAATAAATATAATTCTAGGGGTTCTTGACATGAAATAGTTTGAGTACCACTGATATAGGAACATTAGATTTTTCTGAAAACTTCAGAATTTGGTCTCTGGTCGAAATGGGTTAACTAACATAAAACATGCACATCGTGGCACTATATGCAAACATTTGCCTACATGCACTCAGCCGGATTAAACGGATGCATAAATTATTACACTTCATCTTTTTTTTCTTCTTTGTGCTGTGTGCGTGACGGAGAGGTCGTCAGTTGTTCCTTATCGTTGTCTTCAAATATCACCGGCACCGGTAGAGCCGGCCCTGCCCAGCGGGGGGGGGGGGGGGGGGGGGGCACGTGCAGAGAGTGTTAGAGGGGCAGGGGCTGAAATCCCGTAAGAGGGCACTTTTGGACAAAAATAGCAGATCTACAAGCTCAGCGCGACACGTTGTGAGCTTGTAGATCTGCTATTTTCGGGGCACAACCCAGCAATCTTTAGCTAGTGGAGATGGGGTATATAAGACGTGGATTTCTTAACAATTCCTTTTCAGGAGAAGTTCAGGAGACCTTGGGGGGGGGGGGGAGCTATTCTCCTGAATGCTGCCTTTTCCGATATGGCATGGAAAGGAGAGGAGGGCATTTGCATTTCTTCCACCATAGTAAATGCTGCATTCGTGGTTGTGGTGGTTGTTTTACAGACGGGGTAAAAGGGCAGGGGCTGAAGCCCCCTTTTGATACCTGTGTGCACGTCCCTGGGGGGGAGCGGGGGGGGGGGGGGAGGGGGGTATGGCCTGCTATATATCCGCCTCCCCTCGGCAGTGTGACCGTGAGCTGCATGGCGTGCGTTCGTTCACCAAGCTCCCAGACACGGCAGGGGCGATTTACGAGCCTCTGGCTAGCGGGGTCTGATTAGAGCAGCGCTTGTAAAACGCATTTTGGCATGTACACAGGGCTTTACTGGAGCTCTGCCTGTCACATGTCAACCATACATCAGCATCACGGTGAGCGAGAGGTGAAACAAAAGAATGTTGGGTGGGTGTGGGGGGAGGGGGAGGGGGGGGGGGATCGGGTGTCGTTTATTCCTCAGGCCTTTAATTTGGAAAGAGTTCACGTCAAACGGTGGACGACGACACCTGACATTCGGGTGATGCAAACAACACACACTGGGTTCGGGAGGAGGAGGTACAACAACACAGGCTGCCCTGATCTGATCCTTCCACGGTCACCTGGTGCGTGCGCTGATGCTTTCCGCCGTTTACCGACTAATATAGCCTACGGTGCAAAGTTTGGATCCTCCCGATGGAGGAGAGCATTCTATTTGTAATCTACGTCCAAAACCTATTCCAGATTGTTTCGTATTGTGCACCTGTGCAGGCAGCAGAACTGCTAATACTGCTGTTCTCTATAAAATTTGCCTTACAAACTTTTTTTATAATAATAATTGGGACAAAGTCCCAGACCACTTCTCTGCGTACATGCTATCTTTACCCTTCTTCAACAATTCCTCTTTTATATAGCTTCTGGCTGAGCTCTCTTGTCTGGCAAGGCAACACAACAGGCCTCGTCCAGCCCGTTTTTCCTGGCCCGGTTCCAAAGACTGTGAGCCATGAGCCTCTCAGGAAGTATCCACGAGGTCTGCTACCTGTCACCTAACTTTCAGCGTGATTTGCGACAGGGCCCGTCTGACCAGAACAATTGCATTAACAAGCGCCGGAAGGCCCTGGGTGTCGGGGCCCTGCTGATACCATGTGAGATCTTTATTAAATTACAATTATGAGACGACAAGTCCTCTCATTGTTCCACCTCTATGGCCGGCCGGCTCTTGGACACGTGCCACTGTCACATGAATGTGAGGGGTGAGTCACGTCTCCGGGGGCTAGCCCTAGCTAGTGCGCCGTTTCGCCTCCCGTCCGTCCGTCCGTCTGCCATATAGGACGAAAATCTGCAGGGGCGAAATATGGACTGGATACACACACAACATCCCAGACAATTAGATTTGGAAGACTGATTATCTCAAAAGAAGAAGAGCATTCTTCTTAAATGACTGTGTCGCCTTCGTAAAACAAGAAGTGGCCCGTTGTCGTACTCCTGTTTATACTAAACTAGCCGGAGCATGTCAAGTGAATGGCTTAAGCATTATTTATACTTATAACTTGTTTATACTTATTTATATTATTTACACTATTGCGTGAAGGTGTCAGCTGGTAAAACCTAAAAGGTGTCGGTTGGTAAAACCTAAAATGTGATAAAAAAAAAGACATTGTGTCACGGCCACGTTAGTTTGCAGTTATGCGTCAGTTATTTTTTGTCAAAGTCAATGTATCAGGATTTAGGCAGTGATTTGGTAAACATTATCAAATGCATAGAAATAGTCATCTAGGATATAAAGTAAACCAAGAGCCTATCCTATCCTATTCTATAAGTGGTATTGGTGTCCACCTGAATAATGACCTGGACTGGAGGCTGTGTAGGCTGTGTAGACTCTGTATACCTCCTGAGGAGGCTCAAGTCTAACCCTAACTAAATGGAAACTAAATGAAAACTAAGCTATGATGACTAAAACTAAGACTAAATGTATTGACATTCTCGTCAACATATTAAAAACTAGACTAAATGCTAGGAAGGGGACTAGTGGACAAGAGATAAGTTATTTTACACTCCGTTGCATGCTGAAAATAGCAGATCTACAAGCTCACAATGTGTCGCATGATCGGCTATTTTCAGTGTAAAAGCAGTCATTACAAGGCCCACCAAAATACATTTCAGTCGACTAAATAAAATCTCATGATATTTAGTCGACTAGACTAACACTAAAACATTCCAGGTGACTAAAATGTGACTAAAACTGTTCAAGAGACTATACGACTAAAACTAAAATAAATAAAATAAAATTTGCTGCCAAAAACAACACTGCGGTTCCCCGCACCTCACATCATGAGGGGCATTCATTAGCAACATTGTCAAGCAAATGTACAAGGAAGTAGCCTGGATAAACATCGAGCTGACCAGTCCGCCCGGGTGCATTAGTGTTATTTACAACCCACATGTAAATATCTAAATTGAGGCGGATAGAATGCAACAGAAAAATCAAGTCCTCTCCTGGGTGCCGTTCAAGTCATGCTCGCACATGTAGTAATTCAACATAATGCGGATAGCGCGGTATGCGATCATGCCCTCCGCGGCTACGATATGCGTCATGCTTATAGCGTGCGTGTGGGCAGAGGAAGTGACATATACGCGCGCGAGGCAGCAAACGGTCCTGGAGGATCAATAAAACCGCACAGAGGGGTTCGGGGGGGGGGGATTTATGGCGACGTCCCATCGATCAATTAGGAAGCTGACTGTTCAAAGCACTCAGGGATGCCAATGGGTATTATAACTAAATCAGATGCTTGACAGAATTACTGTTTGGACGGGAAGACAAACTACTGTGGTGTGTCGAGTGTTTCTGTCTCCAAATCACCGTCCAACACCTTTTACCAAGTGTCTGAGGATTAAGGTTGGACAAAGACATGGTAGACAGAGAAAGATGAGTGTTAATTTAAAAAAAAATACTTAATTTTTATCCCACGATTTTGTAACACACTCTCCGCCAACCTGGGGAGAGCAATGGACTTGACCTCATGCTTCCTTCATGCATGAGTGTCCAAGTCATGTGTGATGACAGGGGTTTCCCTGGTTGGACGTAGCGTGTGGTAGGAACACACTATTCCAACCAGTTCCTTTCCCCTCCATCAGACGCCCCAGCTGGCCAGGGGGAGGCAGTTTAGAGACTAGGATTACTGCATGTTTTTGTGAGGGTACCTACCCTAGGGGACACGGGGAGAACATGCAAACTCCACACAGAAAGGCCCTTTCGTCAACCTTGATTAATGTGTGTAAAGCTCAAAACGTGTCGCATTGTGACGCACTACAGTGAGCTTGTTGTAGATGTGCTGTTGTTTTTGCCAATATTGAAATATATATTATTTAAATGTCAAAAGGTGCATGTACAGGCCTCATCTTTTGCTTTTTAAGCTGCACATCTACACAAGGCGTTTTACATCTGTGGTTATTGCACCTACGCCATGTCTCCAAGAGCGTATAGAAGCAGAGATAGGAACCCCCCCCCCAGTGACTCCTCTGAAGGAATGGAGTCATTTAGCGGCGCTCTCTCTCCCCACAACGCCTATCACTCAGAGCGAGCCGCTTTCAGCATGCACCTGATAATCATACATATTCGATGTGCCGGCGGGCCATAAATCTCTGTCCCGGTTCCATCTCTCAGTCGTTCATCAATCACGGCGAGGAGTAGGATGAAACACTGCCTGCTTGACGATATATCATATTAGTACCTGGGATGTTTACCGAGATAATGTGAGACAACAGCAGCGCGGGGTGAAAAATAGCACCACTGCATTCCTCAAATTAAAACCACTCCTTCTCCTCTTTCAGACCTTCCTAGGTTGTCTTCCCAAAACCCTTCAGATCTCCCCTGTGTTGTCCCCATAGAGCGCCGCCGTCCCGCCCCCTTTCACCACGACGATGACGGGCCCAGGAAATAATTCCCCATGCATTTTTCCCATAGACATTTCAAAATGTATTTATCTAAAGATCTGTAAGCCAACTCGGATTGTGACAAAACACAACATTTTGGGTCTGAACAAATAATTACAAAGAAGAAAAACAACAAAACAAAAGTGTTGTACCCTGCCCTTGTTTTGAGTGGTGCAACCACTCCCTTACGGAGCTGTGTGTGTGTGGGTGGGTGGCTGGGTGGGTGGGTATGAGCACGAAAACAGCATGGCTGTTTTTCACCACCTGTGTGCAACCTAACACACACACAAACACACACACACGCACATGTTAACTGTATATATGATGATTTCAGGTGTGCCAGTACAGTACATTGACAGTACTGTACAGTAGAGGGTACAGTAGAGGGACTCCCACACAGTAACTCTGTCATTTCTCAACCGTTTCGGACGTGGCGGCACCCTGGCCGTGGTCCTGTGGGTCTGGAACTTACTTAAATTTGTTATTATGATTTGTCACAATCCGAGTTGGCTTTTTCCAAGGCTTACAGATCTTTAAATAAATACTTTTTGAAATGTCTATGGGAAAAATGCAAGGGGAATTATTTCCTGGGCCTGTGAAAGTGCGACGCTAGTCTATAGGGTCCCCAAACCCTCTGGCCTAGACAAGACACCTTCTCTTCTTGGGGTTGGTCAGACGTACTAAGACGAGACCCCCCCAACACACACACACACACACACACATGCACACACACACCAACACGCAAAATCTTGTGTTTTCCAAGCATGTTGACCACTTTAAAGTCGGATTGCAATGGCTTTTTTTGGTCATTTTTATTTTGAACCTTCAGTCTGAAACGGACTGAAGGTTTTTATGTTTCTGAACCAATCAGAGCGGCCTATCCCTTCAGGCTATGGGACATTGGAAGCTTAATGAATCATTGCACCTGTGTGTAGCAGCCGCTACTGTTTGTTGTAGACTTGCTACTATACGTACATGGCTATTTTTTTATTTCTTTTTATTTTTATGCTTTAGGCTACATGGCTCATTTCTAACCTATAATGTTTTCAGATGCATATTTTAGCGTGATGATTAACTTGAAAATGAATTTGAATGAGATTAAAAACAGAGTAGATCTGTAATCAGAAAAATAGCAGACTGGTGCGTCATCACACATCACGATTTCGTTCTAATTAAAATGGCTTTTTATCGACTTTTGATATAGATTTTCCCATTGTCTTGGCATCTATTGTTCGGTATATGCCCATATGATGACCACGGATATGCTCTAAAAGTGTGAGTATTTTTAATTTAACCCCTATATACTTCTTGTACGATGAATAGTGAAAACGGCCGATGTACAAGCTCATACCGCGCTGTGAGGTTACGCATTGTGAACTTGTAGATCGGCTACATTCACTAGGATCAGGTTACGTTTTAAGCACTAAACCCCCTGTGCCAAGACGTCATTTTATGTCTTTAATAAAATTATATATATATATACATATACACATATTAATATAGGCCTAATCTTTTTAATTTTATTTTTTTTACAATAGAAACGCTGGCACTTGGCATGGATTCTGTTTTAACCAAACATTATCACAGGGGCCTCACGCCCCAAAGGGGGGCCCAGAGCACAGGTTGGGAAGCACTGTAGAGTCTATTACTGCTTTCAGAAGAACCCAGAGCTTGATTAAACAAACAGTCCCTTCCTCATCGCTGGCATTCACATAGCTATAGCAACATGGCTTACTCTGGCACAATTCCTGCAGTGGGTATAGAAAACCAACCGTTTTTACCATTAAGCCTCGCCGGGACTTTTCTTTTGGCAGTGAGAGAATCACGTTCTGTGGCAGTTTTCTAACTAGCTACAGGCAGACAGAGAAGTCAATGAAAGCTACATTACAATGAGTCTTCTTACACATTAACGACACTTACACTATTGAATTTCTATCGGCGCGTCCTCAGGGCATGTATTATTCTGAAAATCATTAGCAGCAATTACCTCAAGGCCGTAACGTCTGTTGCAAATTTGCTACAGTCGAGGACGATTGAATTTCACCCAAAATGTGATCCATGATGCATGCCTGGCTCAGTGCAGTTTGACGATCCGCAAGTTCCATTTTTCAGTGCCTCATAATGTATTCACTGTATTCTAATGTTGAAAATTAGGCACTATTCTTTATCGAACAGCATTGCTCCTCTGGCTTTTTGAGTTACAGGTGCCTGTATTGCAGCTCGGCAGTGTTCATTTTGACAGCACATTTTGATTTAGTTTTAGTCATCTCAAATGTTTTAGGTTTTAGTCGACTAAATATCATGCAGAGATCTTAGTTAGTTGAAAATGGCCGATCTACAAGCTCACAACGTGTCGCAGCGAGGCGCACTGTGAACTTGGAGATCTGCTATTTTCAGAGCTGCTCAGTCAGGAAAAGGCAAAGGCCGTCGGGATCGGGAGTCAAACCCGCGGCACGCCGTCAGGCTGGCTCAGCAGCCTAGGCTGTAGTAAACCTTCTTTAGGTGGGAATAGTTTGGACATAATAGCCTATATGTGAGACTGTCTGATAAAAATCACACCTGTGTGAACTGAGCGGTCAGCCGCGGCGCTTAGGAAATTGACGCCCTATAGGCCGCATCCACCGGCACACAAAATGAACCAGCAATGATGATCCATGCAGCGGAGGTGTGGCGCGGGGCCCTTTAGGCTGCTCAACAGTGCCACTTTAGGTCAGCCAGCGGTATTGCAGCTGTACGGACAGACATACACGCACGGCCAGTCATTGGCACAGTGGCACAGGGCTCCTCTCAAAAATGTCAAATAAATCATCTCCAAATTATCTAATGGGCCAGATATTATTTCTGGGGGGTGGGTTTTGGCCCGCGGGCCGCCTGTTGCCTATACCCCTGCAGTATAAAGGCCACCTCCCTCTCTAGTACAGCATGTGTACTCCTTCTTAGATTTAGAAATCTAATTTGCAGAGATGAATGCACTCCATTCCTGTTTGCTGTGATCAGGGGGGTGCCGCCACTGTGCCGAAAACAGCATTGCCTCCTCCTGATTATTGAATTTTTATGGCCAGGTAATTAATTGCAGATTCTCTGTTTTGTTCTATTTCTTCCCACTCTGACATTTTAATTTCGACAAAAAGCCGCGGTCTCTACACGGCCCCTTCTCCAGAGATCCTAATGGCCTATAAAACACGATGACTTATAGATATGGCGGAGACTTCACTTCGCCCAATGATTGTTTGAAACCTTGCTGATCACACAGAATTTAGTTCCCCTCCCGCCTGCCCGCCCGCCCGCCTTCCTTCTCCCCTCCCTCCCTCCCCGACCATCTTATCCCCCACCCCAACCTCCTGAATTCATTTCTTGTCAATTAAACTGCGGCTCTACGCTGTCCCCGTCTGAAGAATGGGAATCTATCAATGTGTCATCGACCAGGAATTCATTATTGGAAGCAGCCCCGGTAACTTTTCAAAAGCGTTGCCGAGGCCATTATTCCTTAAAGACGATTGTCATTACTTGACCGGGCAAGGGGGAGCGTCCTTGGCGTGCGTTGCATGCACTGCATTTAACCCCTTTCGACCTGAGGACCATTCTACAACATCTAACGTCTTCTAAATCCTGACAGTTTTCTGAAAAACCTATGTTTCTATATCAGCGGTTCTGGAGCGCACACACCAAAACATTTGTCCCTGTTCAAAAATGCAATAAATATTTGGAACTGAAGTCTTGGTGTGTGCGACCCACTACCGTTATTTTTGATATGTTTTGAACGGGTAGCACACCTAGAGTCAGAGCGTGGTGGTCACATGAAGAGAAATATATCAGCGGTTCTCAAACTATTCCATAGCCCCAGAATTATATGTAATTGGCCCCCGACCCCCATCTCAAAATATCCTGCAGGATTCTTCAAAAATAGCAGATCTACAAGCTCGTAGCGCTGCACCGAGCTTGTAGATCTGCTATTTTTCAACAGCTAAAGTACAACATAATGCTAAAGTACACCAACAGGGGTTCCCGTTCGGAATGGGTTAAGGGCAGGGGGGAATCAATCGTGGCGGAGGGTGACAGACGCCATATCTCATGGCGGACAGGTTTGAATGCTTATATCAAATCAGAATCCTTAGCTGCCACGGGGAACATTAGTTACCCTGGTGTCACACACAGGCACATGCTACAGCCCACAGCCAGGCAGGGAGGGAGGGAGGGAGGGAGGGAGGGAGAGGCACATGCTACAGCCCACAGCCAGGCAGGGAGGAGGGAGGGAGGGAGGGAGGGAAGCTTTGTTATTCTCAGCAGCACTGCTGCTACTCTGAAAGGGGGAGCTGTGAAACACATTGCATGCAAAATATGCGTTTGCTTAATTTTAGTGGCAACGTTTTTGTTTTGTTTTGTCATGTCGGTGTTGTCACTCAGTCGTATACTCATGCACAAGCTTAAAAGCTAATAGCTCAGGTCTGTGTTAATGTGCCAATGATAAAACAAAGGTGACAGAGACACACACACGTGCACACGAGCGTACACACACACACACACACACACACACACACACACACACACACACACACACACACACACACACACACACAGGGGCCAAAACATAATCTCGGCCCCTGGCCTTAGGCTTGGCAGACAAAATAACCGCCATTATTTTTGTGTGTGTGTGTCACACAATGAGACCTTTTTTTACCAAAAAATGACACATAGAAATATATATTTGGTGGTGCTGTCACCTCACAGCTAGAAGGTCCTGGGTTTGATTCCCGCGAGGGACGCTGGGGGTGTGTTCTCTCCTTTCATCAGTGCCCATAGAGATGGGGTTGGCGAAAGGGCCTTTCTGTGTGGAGTTTGCATGTTCTCCCTGTGTCTCCTATAGGGTAGGTACAATCACAACAAACATGAAGTAATCCTGGTCTCTAAACTGCCTCCCCCTGACCAAACTGGTTGGAATAACGTGTTCTTCCATGCGCCATTTCTTTTTGGTAAAGTATTGTATTTGTTTTAGTTTTTTTAAGATAATTCTTTGTATTATTATCACTGCCTGTCTGTGTGTTTAATAATGCAACATTTAAATACCAATCATTTCTGTTTTGTTACACAACAGAGAAAATGATAATTGTCTTCATAGTCATTTACTAGTTGATTACACATCTCATTGTCGTATACAAATCCATTTTCTAATGAAGACACAGACGAGAGGCTGATGATAGGAGTTACCACCGTCCATTGCAAAAAATCCTGCGAGTGTCGTTTCATTTTGTCTGTGTTCTCTGCAGCAGGAGCTCCCAAACCTTTTCATGTCAAGGACCCACAAATTGACACTAATTAGCCCGCGGACCCCCATTTGAAAACGTATGCCAGGGACCCCCATAAGAGAAGAGTTTTACGGCTCTAGCAGAGAATAATTTCAAGGATCCCCAGTTTGACATGCATTAGTCTACGAACACCCCATTTATTGGCATTTCTATCTCTTGGACCCCCAATTTATATTGTAAAATCAATGTTAATTTAACTCTGTGTGTGTGTTAAAATGTTGTACACTCAGAGTTACAGACCCATAAGGGTCCATTTGGTTCCAAACTATCATTTAGCTGGGGACCCCCTGGAACTCCCTCATGGACCCCTGGGGGTCCCCAGACCCCACTCTGGGAACCACTGCTCTGGAGATCTATATACTGTCTAATAGTATTTATTTATCATCCTTCCCTTTCTGCTTCCGTTCTTCCTGCCGTCCGCTCGTCAAGGCAGTGTTTTTCTGCTGTGTAAGCACAAGTCGTCACCACCACATATCACTCCCGATGCGCACCCCCTGCCTAACCTTCAACACTTCTCTCCCTGCACAATCTCCGTGGGCTCTCTAATGGCGGCTGCAGTTACCATATTTCAACCCTAATTGGGTCGTGGCTATACACAGCCAATTTGGGGAGGGAGGAGGTAGTTTGGAAGAGAGTTCCTCTGCGACATTGTTAAGGCGATGGGGATGTCTTCCCATCGCGTTGCCAGGTGTAGAATTGTAATTGCCACTGAATGATAAGAGTATACCTCAGAAGAGAGAGAGAGAGAGAGAGAGAGAGAGAGAGTGTGTGTGTGTGAGTGTGTGTGTGCGCGTGCGCGCTTCATCTACACGCCGTTCCCTACTGTCTCCCACGCTGTGAGTCAATAGAGACAACATGAGATTGGGTGACTTGTCTTGTTTACCACTTTTCAAGAACCGCATTGTGAATTCTGCTACCCACACAGGAGGAAAGCGTCCTTTCGTCATTTTAACAAAGTTTTGCATGGGGGCAGGGAGGGGGGGAAATGACACCTAATTTGCAAAATAACAATGGTATGATAGTTTTCTCCCGTCATATTTTCCCCCTGCCGGTAAATGCGACGCCACTTCCGTGAAACAATTCTTACAGGATGAAAGAAGCGCCGTCTTAGCGACGTCCTGACCTTCCATATATACAGCAGTGGCAGCTAGAGCTCCTCAGCCGCGGGATGTATGGGAGCCATTTTCTCTCCAGCCAGTCATGAAGAAGCAAGAGATGTAAATGTCAGTCCGCGTCTCCTTAACACTCAATAAAGGGCCGGGATTGGGCCTTCCACTCCGCCAGTCGATTGGCCATCTAATGAGGAGAGGCCTTTCCATAACTCTACAAGATTCACTGCTGTTTGTGTTTCACCGGGGGCCCTAGCGCGGCAATAATTCCAAGTGGATAAATGTTTTCCCGATAACAAGCTGAAATAACCTGTCGGGCTGAAGTTGATGCAGACAAGAAGAATCACACAATTAGCGATCAGCGGGGATTTATCCTGGAAGCGGGTGGAGACACGAAAGCCGGAGAAAACTCAAGTTCCTTTTCTCTGTCTGGGAAATATCTTTGGCCCACCGCCCTGAAATGAGCTATTTCTCCTGCGTTTCCTTGACCCGCGTGCGCCATCAGTCAACCCGGGCCGTACCAACTGCAGAGGACCTCTGCGTTCCATCCCTAGAAAGTCCTCTCCCGCACCAAGCATTTAGCTTGTTAATGTAATTGAAGTCACCGAGAGAGAGGGAAAAGGTGTTATGGATGGCGCTGGGTTGCAATGAGACGACGTTGTAATCTCGCTTTATCTAGCGGCCACTATGCCCCCGAAAGGGCGAGAGTATAGCATGGCAGTCAATTTAGATTTGCCGAACAGATAATAATAGGATTGATTTGGAAGAGGGAGCCTAAATCATTACAAATCATGGTAATGGCCCGGTATGCGGGCCATCAATCAGCCAGTGCTTTTGTGTATAATATGCAAAATTACACGAAAGCGCATAGTTTTGTTCGTTTTGTTTTTGTTCGTTTTATTTTATTTTATATAGCATACTTTGAGCGTAGACACTTGCTCTGCAATAACTTTCAGTTAAAAAGCATACGCAAGAATGCTTAAGAGACTGTGAATACCTTGTACTACTTCATTACACCTCTTCCCAGCTCACGATGTTGTAAGGCACTCTAAAGTTGATTAATAACAACCAATTTAGACATAAAAAGAGGCAGAACTATGGTGGCTATTGTAATTAACCTTTAAGTCAGATGGACTTTACCATATATTGCCCATTTCTATTACCGACCCACATATATCACCTCACATAGCGTTGTGCATGCGAGGCCTCCCTCCCAGAAGCCTCGGTAGCCCTATGCGCACCATGACATCATACCCCCGGGGGACTGTGAATTATCCTGTTTTTCGCCAGATCTCTCTCACGGGGCATTTTTCCTCTGCTGCTCTCGCACAAATGTATCATTTAAACCATTAAGGGCCTGATGATGTACCTCGTCGCATGGGGGTGTCGCGCGCCTGAAAATAGCTGACGTACAAGCCCACGGCGCGTCGCAGCGCCCACGCACCGTGGGCTTGTAGGTCGGCTAATGTTGCGGTTGCACGACACCGCCACGCAGCCCAGTGTAAATCAGCCCCTTTACCTCTTTCATTAGAGTGAACTATATCATCTCCTCTCTCCCCAGAGGCCCCGAGAGGCACCGGACTGCACCGACATACATCTCACTGAGGAGGGAGGGGCGGGGGGCACACAACACACGCCTAGGTAAAGTATTACTTAATTTATACTGCTAATGTATAACATTGATTCTCTGTGGGGAAAATAAAGGACAACATATTTTCAGAGCCCACATCATTAAGGTTTAATAATTTAGACTCCAGTTAGCGCGCTAATAAATATACCGAGGGGAACTTTAAGTGGGGGTTTTGGTGATGGATGCAATTAGAAAAACCTTGCTCTTACATAGTAAGAGTAATATGAATTGGGTGTAGAAATTAATTGGAGTTGGAGCGATGGCATGTGGCCTGCGGCGCTTTCACGTGAAGGATAGACGGAAAGGAGAAAAGAGAAATCCTACTACAGCACATGCACACATCCAAGAGCTCTAACCAGAATACTAGACTATTCTCGTCTCTGTGTGGCTTCTCCCAGTCAATATCTAACATACAGTACCTACTGTATAACAAACAACCCATGGTTAGTAATGGCTTCCCGTTCACTCTCTTCTTCACACGTATGGTATTGCAGTGTGGAATTAACAGACATCCACGGTCGGGGTGATAATGTGCATTTGGAGTCCTTGCATGAAGCGTTTCATTTTATTGGTCGTTCGGAGGCATGGTCCCCCATCCATACATTATTGGTAGTGGGTTCTAGCAGGTCATTAGCAGGGAAATAATGGGCTAACGGAGACTATATACCACAGCTGCATATATATGCGCTCAGATCCATCTGCTCCACAAGTATTATTTAGCACAGCTCTATGCTAGCCGCTGTTGTTTTTGGCAGCAAATTTATATTTTTGTTCAGTCATAGTCTTTGGAATGAAACTTGTTTTAGTCACCTGGAATGTGTTAGTCTGGTTTTAGTGGACTAAATGTCATGCGATTTTAGTCGACTAAATCTACAGCTGATTTAGTCGACTAAAATGTATTTTGGCGGGCCTTGATGCCGTCGCAATTACTTATTTTACACTTGCTGAAAATAGCCGATGTAGTCGATTAAAATGTATTGAAACACACACACACAAACACACACACACACACACCTGACGGTGTGACGCGTTGTGAGCTTGTAGATCGGCAATATTTGTCAATATTTTTAGTCATCATAGCTTAGTTTTCATTTAGTTCCCTTAGTTTTTGTCAGTGAAAAAAGGTAGTCCAAACATTTTTCGTCATAGTTTTAGCCATGATTTCGTCTCGTCCTATTCTGATTCCACCTGCAATAAAACTACGCGAGAAAATATGTCGGGCGCTTAATGAAATGTTCTAGCCGTAACCGGGAAGAGAGAACCAATGCTGGGGGTTAAGTCTTTTAGAGTATCACGGTGTGGCCCGAAAGGCTAGCTTCATTCACAAATGGCACATAATAGTAACTTTAGTCTCCGTAGCCAAGGATTGGACAGAAAGACAACAATGGTATTATACTGTCGTTTTGTTTAAAAATGAAAAAGGGGTTGATAATGAGCAGAATGTAAACACAGATACATAAAGACAGCAGCAGCACCACTCATCTAATTATGTTATTTTAGCAATCATGTCGGGTGTGCTGAGCGGTGTGAACTCTAAGACATTGATGAGATTCAGGTCAAACATCTTGTAACTCTCAGAAAGGCGGAGATCGAGCCGCAGCTTTTTAACCCATTCTGACCTGAGATCAGATTCATACGAGGTTTCCACTGGACACACACTGGTCTGATTAACCCATTCTGACCTGAGATCAGATTCTAAAAATGTCAGTCGTTCTTCGAATTTTTCAAAAATAGCAGACCTACAAGCTCGTATCGCGCCACTCGGTGGCGCGATATGAGCTTGTAGATCTGCTATTTTTCAATAGCTAAAGCATAACATGATGCTAACACCAAAATGGGTGCCCGGTCAGAATGCGTTAAAGAAGCTTTACCGGAGCCCGCTTTTACACCCCACCCCGAAAGATTAATAGTGCGACCGACGTGCAGCCTTGAAAAATGGAAATCAAAGGTATCAGAAAGCTCCCAGGGATTAGGGGCAGAGAGGAGTCTGATATCTGGCCCAGGTTTTGGTCTTTATGATGTCATTTTCTTTTTTATGGAGGAAGCTGTGGGGTGAGAGCTCACGGCACAGATATGGGATCCAGGTTTTGGGAGGTAATCTCACTCATAGCACAGTGCATAAATCTGCACCATTGATCTCCAGAATCGTGCCTATGTTGACAAAGGGGAGTCTCTCTCTCTCTCTCTCTCTCTCTCTCTCTCTCCCTCTCCCTCTCTCTCTCTCTCTCTCTCTCTCTCTCTCCCTCTCTCTCTCTCTCTCTCTCTCTCTCCCTCTCTCCCTCTCTCTCTCTCTCTCTCTCTCTTTTTTGAAAAGCGTTAACTGCATCGGCTCCACTAAACATTTATGGATGTCATTTCTGCCTTGGTGTGCCACCCTCTCCCCCCTCCCCCCCCCCCCATTCCCCCCTGCACTCTCTAATAGCCTTTAGCGTCACGTAACATTCCAGACGAGTACACTGTGTGAGTGAATGCACAGAATGTGTCCGTGGGACCCTGCTGAGCAAGTTTACGCTAGCCGTTAATCATGGTGCGGGCCAGCTGGCGGTGGCCGCAGGGCAGGTGGGACTGTCAGGTTGGCAGTCACCGGTCATGCAGCAGCGTCGAAACCGGAGCCCTCAGGGACACACAGGCAGGCCTCTGCTGTCTGTCTCTCAGGGACACACAGGCAGGCCTCTGCTGTCTGTCTCTCAGGGACACACAGGCAGGGCCTCTGCTGTCTGTCTCTCAGGGACACACAGGCAGGCCTCTGCTGTCTGTCTCTCAGGGACACACAGGCAGGCCTCTGCTGTCTGTCTCTCAGGGACACACAGGCAGGCCTCTGCTGTCTGTCTCTCAGGGACACAGGCAGGCCTCTGCTGTCTGTCTCTCAGGGACACACAGGCAGGCCTCTGCTGTCTGTCTCTCAGGGACACACAGGCGGGGCCTCTGCTGTCTGTCTCTCAGGGACACACAGGCGGGGCCTCTGCTGTCTGTCTCTCAGGGACACACAGGCAGGGCCTCTGCTGTCTGTCTCTCAGGGACACACAGGCAGGGCCTCTGCTGTCTGTCTCTCAGGGACACACAGGCAGGCCTCTGCTGTCTGTCTCTCAGGGACACACAGGCAGGGCCTCTGCTGTCTGTCTCTCAGGGACACACAGGCAGGCCTCTGCTGTCTGTCTCTCAGGGACACACAGGCAGGCCTCTGCTGTCTGTCTCTCAGGGACACACAGGCAGGGCCTCTGCTGTCTGTCTCTCAGGGACACACAGGCAGGCCTCTGCTGTCTGTCTCTCAGGGACACACAGGCAGGCCTCTGCTGTCTGTCTCTCAGGGACACACAGGCAGGGCCTCTGCTGTCTGTCTCTCAGGGACACACAGGCAGGCCTCTGCTGTCTGTCTCTCAACGTCCCCCCGCGTCAACTGGTGCTTACCGAGTGCTATTTTCACCGATACTTTTAGATAAGGGATCAGCGTGGTTAACTTGCCCCCCTTGTGAAATGGGCAAAGAGGAAGATGTCACTTCTTTCTTTTTTTTGTCTCTCATTTCGGAGTAGTGAAACGTTACTTGGATGAATGTAAATGGATATGGTGTCATGTAAATATGGACTGGACAGGATGGAGTCATGTACATATGGACTGGACAGGATGGAGTCATGTACATATGGACTGGACAGGATGTAGTCATGTACAGTACATATGGACTGGACAGGATGGAGTCATGTACAGTACATATGGACTGGACAGGATGGAGTCATGTACAGTACATATGGACTGGACAGGATGGAGTCATGTACAGTACATATGGACTGGACAGGATGGAGTCATGTACAGTACATATGGACTGGACAGGATGGAGTCATGTACATATGGACTGGACAGGATGGAGTCATGTACATATGGACTGGACAGGATGGAGTCATGTACATATGGACTGGACAGGATGTAGTCATGTACAGTACATATGGACTGGACAGGATGGAGTCATGTACAGTACATATGGACTGGACAGGATGGAGTCATGTAAATAGGGACTGGACAGGATGGAGTCATGTACATATGGACTGGACAGGATGTAGTCATGTACAGTACATATGGACTGGACAGGATGGAGTCATGTACATATGGACTGGACAGGATGGAGTCATGTAAATATGGACTGGACAGGATGGAGTCATGTAAATATGGACTGGACAGGATGGAGTCATGTACATATGGACTGGACAGGATGTAGTCATGTACATATGGACTGGACAGGATGGAGTCATGTAAATATGGACTGGACAGGATGGAGTCATGTAAATATGGACTGGACAGGATGGAGTCATGTACAGTACATATGGACTGGACAGGATGGAGTCATGTACAGTACATATGGACTGGACAGGATGGAGTCATGTACAGTACATATGGACTGGACAGGATGGAGTCATGTACAGTACATATGGACTGGACAGGATGGAGTCATGTACAGTACATATGGACTGGACAGGATGGAGTCATGTACAGTACATATGGACTGGACAGGATGGAGTCATGTACAGTACATATGGACTGGACAGGATGGAGTCATGTACATATGGACTGGACAGGATGGAGTCATGTAAATATGGACTGGACAGGATGGAGTCATGTACAGTACATATGGACTGGACAGGATGGAGTCATGTACAGTACATATGGACTGGACAGGATGGAGTCATGTACAGTACATATGGACTGGACAGGATGGAGTCATGTACATATGGACTGGACAGGATGGAGTCATGTACATATGGACTGGACAGGATGTAGTCATGTACATATGGACTGGACAGGATGGTGTCATGTACATATGGACTGGACAGGATGGAGTCATGTACATATGGACTGGACAGGATGGAGTCATGTACAGTACATATGGACTGGACAGGATGTAGTCATGTACATATGGACTGGACAGGATGGTGTCATGTACATATGGACTGGACAGGATGGAGTCATGTACATAAAACTGGACAGGATGGAGTCATGTACATATGGACTGGACAGGATGGAGTCATGTACATAAAACTGGACAGGATGGAGTCATGTACATAAAACTGGACAGGATGGTGTCATGTACATATGGACTGGACAGGATGGTGTCATGTACATATGGACTGGACAGGATGTAGTCATGTACATATGGACTGGACAGGATGTAGTCATGTACATATGGACTGGACAGGATGGTGTCATGTACATATGGACTGGACAGGATGGAGTCATGTACATATGGACTGGACAGGATGGAGTCATGTACAGTACATATGGACTGGACAGGATGTAGTCATGTACATATGGACTGGACAGGATGGAGTCATGTACATATGGACTGGACAGGATGTAGTCATGTACATATGGACTGGACAGGATGGTGTCATGTACATATGGACTGGACAGGATGGAGTCATGTACATATGGACTGGACAGGATGGAGTCATGTACAGTACATATGGACTGGACAGGATGTAGTCATGTACATATGGACTGGACAGGATGGAGTCATGTACATATGGACTGGACAGGATGGTGTCATGTACATATGGACTGGACAGGATGTAGTCATGTACATATGGACTGGACAGGATGGTGTCATGTACATATGGACTGGACAGGATGGAGTCATGTACATATGGACTGGACAGGATGGTGTCATGTACATATGGACTGGACAGGATGGAGTCATGTACATAAAACTGGACAGGATGGAGTCATGTACATATGGACTGGACAGGATGGAGTCATGTACAGTACATATGGACTGGACAGGATGGAGTCATGTACAGTACATATGGACTGGACAGGATGGAGTCATGTACATAAAACTGGACAGGATGGTGTCATGTACATATGGACTGGACAGGATGGAGTCATGTACATATGGACTGGACAGGATGTAGTCATGTACATAAAACTGGACAGGATGGTGTCATGTACAGTACATACAGTATGGGCTGGACAGGGTGCTGTGCTTGAAGGTGTCTGGAGACACGGCAGGCACAGATGAATGTTGTGTGTTGACTAAACCACTAGAGCTAGTGGTTCTCAAAGTGGTTCAGCAATGTCTGTGTCTGCCTATGTGTCCACCTATGTATGTGTTAATGAGCACCATAATGAGTACCAGTAGGGGCACTGTTTGCCAGAGACAGGGATAGTGCTGCACTGTTGCCTGCTAATGAGAGAGAGAGGTGGGATTGCACCACTCAGTTCACACGGGTGTGATTTTTTTTATTACTGGATTTCTTGTCCAATAGTCCCTTCCTAACATTTTAGTCTAGTTTTCGATGAAATGGTCACCATAACTTAGTTTTCATTTCGTTTCCAATTAGTTTTTGCCAGTGAAAAAAGGTAGTCGACGAAATTGTCAATTTCTTGTCGGCAAAACAACACTAGAAGCACTGCACTAGGGTACGAAATACATGCGTAACAGTGCAAGCACAAATGCATTCCCCAGTGGTGTAAAAAGTACTGACGTGTTTTACTAGTATCAATACTGCAATAGAAAGTCAAAGTACGGAATTCAACAGTAAAAGTACAAAAGTATCAACATCAAAATGTACCAAAAGTAAAAGTAACTCATTATGCAGAATGTCCCAATTCAAGTTGTATGAAACTCGTTAGAAAATTGCAGATCTACAAGCTCACTTGCGAGCTTGTAGATCTGCAATTCAAATGGCCGAAATGTATATAGGGCTGAAGTGGTTAATGTAGCCTATGTTTTGTAATAATAACCAAAATCGATAAAGTAACTACTAATATAATGTTTTCAAATGAATGTAGTGGATGCAATCGTAAGATAATATTCTGAGAACAGTGGAGTAAAAAGTGCAATATTTGGAATGTAGTGGAGTAAAAGTATTGGAAATTGGAAATACTCAAGTGCAAATGCCACAAACCCTGACCCTGACCTAAACCTGTTAACCCATGAGGCGCTAACGGATCTCTTCACCTAAAAGGTCGTCTTCCCAAGCCGTCGGACATGCCCTTCTGACAGACAGACAGACGGATGGACAGACAGATGGGGGGGACGATTAGCATTTTCCACTGTAAGTTAACACTGGAGAGAGAGAGGGAGAGAAACTGTCATGTGAGTGCTGAGTCCTGTCCTTCCATCCATCGCCCTGAAGTGGCTCTGACAGCTCGGCATCAACAAGTGTCCCTGTGAACCAGCGAGGAATGCCGTGGGACCCCGGATTAGCAACACGTCCCACTGTGTCCTCCAGGGCGCGGATGCCCACCTGAGGCTGTTCATTCAAATTTCTTATAGATGTTCTGCCGTGATTGCACTGGCCTGTTCCTACGCCTTACTATAGGTGGGTGCGAAAGCCCTTCTTCACGGTTTGAGTCAAAATGGTTCACGGTGTGGTTCCAGTTTCATCCACTGACAATGTTCATTACTTAAGGGGGGGGGGGGGGGGGGAGTTAACGATGTTGTAACGATGTTATCTCTTTTTGACCGAGGTGAAGGCCTGTGTGGAAGGAAGCTATACAGTCATAATGTTAAATGGTCCAACTCCACTGACCTTAAACAGGCTCTTACCCAGAAGCTTAATCACTAGTACTGTACTGCAGTAATAAGTGCAAAGTTGAGGTACTGTAACTTTACTTTCCAATTTTTGTCGTCGGTTTCTACTCCAATATATAAAAGGCAAATACTGTTGCTGTTGTAGTTTTTTTATACTCCACTACTATTTGAAAACGTTTAGTTACTATAGTTTACTCTGCAGATTTATTATTATATTATTACAAAAACATGCATTAACCACTTAAGCCCAGATACTTTGGTTAATATTCGCAAATAGCTGATCTACAAGCTCACAGTGCAATTTGAAATAAATAAATAAATACAAATTAGTGAAATGGGTACATTCACTTGGGTACTATAAGTATATTTTTCCAATACTGTACTTTTGCTCAAGTAAGAACTTCGAATACAGACCTTTTTACTTGTATATCGCTACTTTTACTTTAGTAAAAAAACAAAACAACATCTGAGTATACTTCTTCTTCCAACTCTGCATAAAGGTGAGGAAGACATTACATTTTCAGTTGGCTCTGGCCTAATGTGTTTAGTCTGGTAGGCCTTTAGTTTAAAGAACATCGCTATTTCTGTCTATTAGATTTTGGAGGATCGTCTGGACAGTGTAAGTTTATTAGACAGAAGCGAAATTAGACATAAGAGCCTGTGTGTTCTCGGGCCAGGGTGTAGACGGGGCCAGTGCCAAGAGGTCCGGCTATTAGATATAATTTCGGCCCTTGGCAGGATTGATGAATTATTCCTGAATGCTGATCCTGTTATCACAATGGATCTAGATTAGTACAGCTTTAGCAATTGCGCTCTTTGGAGCCAGGCGAAATGTGAGACCACAGGCTGGCACAGAAAACTCCTCTCTCTCTCTCTCTCTCTCTCTCACTCCCTCTCTCTCTGTCTCTCTCACTCCCTCCCTCCCTCTCTCTCTCTCTCTCTCTCTCTCTCTCTCTCTCTCTTCATCTAAAACCTCAAGCGCGTTTTCCCATACCCACTTCCACCTGTTAGACATCATGCAGTAGAGTAGACATACAGTACGTACGTACACACACACACACACACACACACACACACACACACACACACACACACACACACACACACTGACTAGTGTGTAGTTAGTTAACCATAAATCACGGTCAACGTTTCTTTTCCTCGCGGGACGAGGTTGAATCATCAAACCTGTATACGTCCGAGACGAGTCCTCTGTGAATGAACGGCTCCAGGACGGAGGAGGACGTTTTTGGGAGGAGGCCGGGCCGGCGGGTTGGAACAGTTTATAATAAACGTCCTGAAAACAAACCAGCTTGGCCTTTCTTGAGTTTCACACGGCCATCAAACTGTCCAGTCACCCCCCCCCCCCCATCCTCAACGGTGTTCTCTCCTCCTCCTGCCTCACTAACGCATTCTATCCTCAAAAAGGAAAGACGTCTTCACTGACACCTATTAGTGTTACACTGACTAATCCATCTTATCGCAGCGCTCCCTGATCCGTACGTCAACTATATCATGCTGGTTGCACTCGTGAAACTTAAAGCTTACAATCCGCACGTGCCGATGGAGAGAGGGAGAGAGAGTCTTTGCAAATATGTCCGAACTACTTGTAAAAAATATGGCAGCACACATCCAGTGTCCACTCAACCAGCCAATGTCCTATATCGTCACCAAACGTATGTAATTTAGATTTAGATGTCTACATTGTATGTAGACATAGCACTCTGTAATGTCTACTCATAGCTTCACTGTACAGATAATCTACTGTTAGACAGATATTATGTTCTTAGCTTGCCTATGACTATTTGATGTACCGTATTACCTTGTGTTGTTCTTGCTTACTGTAAATCGCTCTGGATTAGAGCGTCTTTTAAATGCCTAAATTGTGAATTGTACTCTACCATGCAGATTGGTTAAAATAAGGTTTTATTCATCTAAATATCCCAGAGATTGTATATATATATATTTTTTTTACATAATTTGAAATTCCAGAAATACAAATAATGTGAAACAATGTACTGCACAAAATGTAGGAAATCTGTGTTTGACCAGTTAATCCTGCCCTTCCCCCTGCAACATGCAGAAAGCATTCAGTCTTCTGATTTAATGTCACAGTTAAGAGTAGGGTGGCTTCCAGAGCATTGCAAAATATAGCCGGTTTTGAACGTGAGATATTTACAATGCACATTTATACAAGTCAATATCAGGCCAAGTACAGTCAACTCAATACAGTACATGGTAAATATACAGTCTAGAGTCTAGACTGTATATTTACCATGTACTGTATAGACTAGTTGTCTAGACTCTAGACAACTAGAAACTTTATCCACTCATTTGATTCTTCACAGCTGTACTGATGCCTTTTCAGCAGACCTTTTCTCACTTTAAGCAATTACCATATCATTATTATGATTAAGTATTTTAACATTAAAACCTTGGCCATTTATTTTTCATTGTGATACGGGTAAATGGGCTATACTATGTCGGTCCTATTGATCCATTGTGAGCTTGTAGATCGGCTATTTTCAAATGGCAGTGTTGATTTCGTCAAGTAATAATTATGACGAAAAATGTTTGTCGACTACCTTTTTTCAAAGACAAAAACAAAATGGAAACTAAATGAAAACTAAGCTAGGATGACTAAAACTAAGACTAAATATATTGACAATTCTGTCAACAAATAAAAGCTAGACTAAAATGTTAAACAGGGACTAGTGGACAAGAGTCATTTTACACTGCTGAAAATAGCAGATCTACAAGCTCACAACGCGCCGCAAGCTTGTAGATCTCCCATTTTCAGTGTAAAATCACCCATTATGACGGCATCAAGGCCCACCAAAATACATTCTAGTCGACTAAATCAACCGTAGACTAAAATCAAATGTAGTTTACTAAAAGTAAGAGGATGTAGAGGAGTAGAAGTAAAAGTTAAATTTTGAAATGCTCAAGTAAAGTACAAAATACCTCAAAATTGTACTTAAGTACAGTACATAAGTAAATGTACCTAGTTACTTTAATTACACCACTGGTGGGAGCTCTGATCCATGCAGAGAAGGTTGAAACCCACTGGTGTAAAAAGGCTAGGAAAGGTTTAGCCTTTCCTGGTACTATAAGCTTTAGTATTAAGCTTTAGTATTTTTCCGTCAGTTGAACTTCTATTAACATCGCCCATGAGTTGGACCCGGCATCATCGCCTTGAGCCCTGTCTGCCGGCGAAGGTCACTGCTACGTTTTACATCTGGCACAGTGAGAGTTGATCTGCCACAGTGAGAGTTGAGAGTGCCTCGACAAATCACAGTCATAAAGCAAGCTCATATACTATTCTACTGATGGTATGCATGCATGCATACACACACACACACACACACACACACACACACACACACACACACACACACACACACACACACACACACACATCTCTGTTTCCAGCTTTCTGTTTAGCACTGCATTCCTCTGGGGCAGGATTTATGAAAATACCGGTGACAACATGTCCTGTTTGGCCTTTCAGCCGCACATAAGTGGCGCTGCGCCAGCCCATGCAGGGCCAGCCGGGGTATTAATAGTTGGCATGGGAAAACATAAATTATCGCTCTTTTTACCGAAAATGTCATTCAATCCCCGCCACCGTCCGCTTGTCATGCTTGTCCTCTCAAGACAGCTCGGTGGTGCGAAGAGGCGCGTAAATCAGGCCTGCTTGTGCCGTCCCCGAGCAAACACTCTAAATGCAACGGTGTCGGCCGATCTGCACAACCAGCTTATCAACCCCAAACGTCAGGCTCATCAGCGGGAGCTCCTCCTCACTTCAACCGCTTCTCGTCTCGTCCTCCACACCTCTCTGAACTTGGGCCGCTCCCCTCTCTTTGCATGCAGCTGTTAATCCTGATTTATAGGCTGGTCTGCTTCGCCGTACAACGGTCGGTCATGCTCGCAGAGAACATCAGATATTTCAACTAAAAAAAAGACGTGACACATCGTCGTACTGTATGTCGAAGTATAATATATGAGGCTTTATGCTGTCGGGTAGTGCCGTTTTGTCTTTGAGGTGTTGGGGAAGCTGTCACATCCTGTTGTCTGGTCCATCATGACGCCCCCGCGTTAAAAAACAGATAATCGGAGGCCCCGGAGGCTGTGTGGAGGATAAGCACAACGTGTGGGGGAAAGGCAACGACACCGTGTGAACGCTGAGACTAGCCATGCGACGTGCACAATTCACACTTCACTGGGTGATCACAGTGTTCCTATAGAAGGTGATGCATGTCAAAGATAAAGTTAATTAGACTCACAAGTTAGTCAGTTCTGTTGTACTGTATACTGAGAATCAACAGTTTTTAGCTAGTAACCCATTTTGGGCGGGAACCCCTTTTGGTGTTTTAAGCATGTTATAATTTAGCTATTGAAAAATAGCAGATCTACAAACTTGTAGCGCATCCTCCGCACTTTACACCCAACCAGATCAATAAAAGGGGTTTGAACTGACGACATTGCCATCCTTGGAGCCCTGCAGTGCAGTGGCATGTATTATTATGTTCACTAAAGGTGCTGGAATAATGGCAGCCTGGGACCAAAACAGGGTTCATCCTGTAATCTAGTTCATGCATTATGAGATACGGCACCTCAGTTTATGCACTATGAGATACAGCACTGCCGTTTATGCATTATGAGATACGGCACTGCAGTTTATGCACTATGAGATACAGCACTGCAGTTTATGCACTATGAGATACAGCACCTCAGTTTATGCATTATGAGATACAGCACTGCAGTTTATGCACTATGAGATACAGCACTGCAGTTTATGCACTATGAGATACAGCACCTCAGTTTATGCATTATGAGATACGGCACTGCAGTTTATGCACTATGAGATACGGCACTGCAGTTTATGCACTATGAGATACAGCACTGCAGTTTATGCACTATGAGATACAGCACTGCAGTTTATGCACTATGATATACAGCACTGCAGTTTATGCACTATGAGATACAGCACTGCAGTTTATGCATTATGAGATACAGCACTGCAGTTTATGCATTATGAGATACAGCACTGCAGTTTATACATTATGAGGGCACTGCAGTTTATGCACTATGAGATACAGCACTGCAGTTTATGCACTATGAGATACAGCACTGCAGTTTATGCATTATGAGATACAGCACTGCAGTTTATGCACTATGAGATACAGCACTGCAGTTTATGCATTATGAGATACAGCACTGCAGTTTATGCACTATGAGATACAGCACTGCAGTTTATGCATTATGAGATACAGCACTGCAGTTTATGCACTATGAGATACAGCACTGCAGTTTATGCATTATGAGATACAGCACCTCAGTTTATGCACTATGAGATACAGCACTGCAGTTTATGCCATGGGGTAATTCAAAATGATTACGTGAGTCAATGAGTCAACAACACTGTTTAGAAACAAAACCGCGTGGTTAATAACTAATAAGTCAATTTTTCCAAACTTTTCTCCAGGGCTTTCGACTCAAGTTTTCAAATATAGCTGCACTTTAAAATGCACTAAAACATAACATAATAATGTAACTTTGACAAAGAAGAAATGGTACAATGTTTCAAATTTCTGCGAGTTGATTTTTGTACCATAATGGAAAACACTGGCATCCCCAAAGACCAAACAAATCATGGTATGCTTTGGAAAAGGTTCTGCAATAATCAGTTGCAGTGCAGTGTTGTATACCTTGAGTCATAAAATATCATTCTGGACCACTGTACGATCCTTTAAACCCAACGTTCATTAACCAAAATTGTATATTGCATTTTGAAAATATAAGTTAATATTAATAACAGTGGTGGAAAACATACCCAATTTATTTTACTAGTAAAAGTATAAATACTGCAATATAGAAATACAAATCAAAAAGAGAGTAAGAGTACCCATTATGCAGAATGTCCCATTTCAAGTTTTCAAATGTATTTGAAAATAGCAATTCTGCAAGCTCACAATGCGTCACATTGCGAGTCGCGACACATTGAGAGCTTGTAGATCGTCTATTTTGTAGATCGTCTATTTTCAAATGGCCGAAATGTATATACAGTAGGGCTGAAGTGGTTAATGTAAGTGTTGTAATAATAATAACAAAGTAACTAGTAACTAAAGTATTCTAATAAATGGAGTGGAGTGGATTGTAGTGGACAATATTTGGTTCCTAGATGTAGTGGAGTACATCAAGTAAAAGTATTGGAAATACTCAAATACCTAAACATTTTACTGAAGTAGCCTACCTAAGTAAACGTACTTTGCTACAGTACTTTACACCACTGGTTAATAAGCAGTGAATGGAAATCAATAGAACTATGATGGTAACCCTGCCGTGATCTTGCAGGACGGTATTCATTTGATGGGGTTTCTGTCAAATACTGTAAAAAGGAAAAGTCAAGAGAGTCAATGTGGGCATGTATACACAGCGCTCAGCATGCCACACGGGCTCAGTTCAACACTCAACGCTCCGCTCGGCTCTGTGGGAAAACGAGGAGTGGTCTTTCTGGCGGCAGTTATAAAGCCAAATGACACCCGGGGGAATTGTTTACCCTAAATATGATTTAGTGATAAATGAACTCCGCTTCGGTCGTCCTCGGTCCTCCTTCGCTTATATCCCCGTGTGAATCCACCAGGCATCCACTAGTGGTGGTGGTGGTGGTGGTGAGGCAGTCACAAGGACAGGCCTCCAGATTCCCCTGGCTGGACTGTGAACATCTGCTGGGCCATTTAGCCAGCTAATGGATCAGTTTGGAAAGAGAGGGAGAGAGGGGGGTGAGGGGGGGGGGGGGGGGGGGGAGAACCAGAACCAGAGAGAGAGAGAGAAGGGGAGGTGCAGGTGTTCCTAGGCCGAGCCAGAAGACATCAAGAACCCAAGGCCCAATCCAAGTCCACCAGAGCACACACTGAATGAGTCACGGCCTCTCGCAGATAATAAAACAAGCATAAAGTTTGCTTAGCCCATTTCGACCTGGGCGACCGATTCTACACAAAGTCCCTCTAAATCCCATAACAGTTTTCTGAGCGGGAGAAAATAATAATAATATTAATATCGGTGGTTCTCAAACTTTTTATGTCAAGGACCCCAAAAATGATATTTATTCGGCTGCGGATCCGCATCTCAAAATATGTTGTTCCAGGGACCCCCCAGAAGCAAAGATTTGAGTCAAACATTCTCCCTTTAAGAAATATATATATATATATATTCAAAGATTTGCACACATTTTTCATGATTTTTTCTGAAATAGCCCAACGTATGAGACGATGGTTAAAGTGGTTCAAAGCTACAGTGACACGTATGGGCGTTTTCCGGTCTTGGTGGGTTAGGGTACAGGTGGGGGTATTTCACACTGTACTCAGGAGAGCCCAGTCGCCAGCCCTGCGCAGGGAGAGGGGTAATTGGATGCAGATGGGAGGAGGTAAATGAAAGAATTTTGCGAAATATCTCGGCGGAATACCTAATGGGGACGGGACAGAAAAGGAAATTAAAAATTATTTGAAGCAGATGGACTGTTCTTTGTGAGTTTTTCTGTGTGGGTGTGTGTGTGTGTGTGTGTGTGTGTGTGTGTGTGTGTTGGGGGGGCGGGTATTTATGGGAGCCGTGAAAGAAACGTGTCTGTTTATTTTGTGCTGCCATGAAATCAACGGCGTGCTGAGTTGCGCTTGTGTTAGTTTATGACTGCCTGGCCATTAGTCATAATTTAGGAGGTATTTGTTATCGATTCGTGATTTAGCATGATTTATTGGTGCCTGTCAGGTTTCATTCAAAAGTCCACCCATTTCATTTCTGTAACGGGGCCCCAGAGTTTATGAAAAATATAAACAGCAAAGTTTTGGACAATATGTGGATACAGTTTCATTTGTAGGTCATTATGTAATGCCTTTGGTTTGAAATTTTAACAGTGCCTCGCTGTAATTCATTGGTTCCTGTTACTTCCTTATTCCCAGAAACAATGAAATGAATTGTTCTAGAGAATACGCCATTAAGTCAGGATACACTTCATATGCTCGGAAATGTTGATGGGGGGAAATATCCCAAATCCCTCTGACTGCAGACGGCGTTTAAAAATGCTCAGTGTGGTCAACGTGTTATTAACAATTGATCAGGAACAGCAGTCGTGTTATGAGTCGGCATCCCGGGAGGATTTGTTAAAAAGCTGTTTGGTTCCTCTGTCCTCTGCAACTACAGCAAGCGCCATTAAACATGCAATTCCAGGGCTTCTGGGAACACAGGGGTTATAGGGCCGATATTGACCTGACATGTGGTTCATGTTTGAAAGAAATATCTCAAGATTACTGGCCTCAACATAAAGAAGGTCAGCTAAATCCATTAGAGTTGTTTTGTATTCTGCTGTGAATCTGCTCCTAGCTGTAGTGTGAACTACATTCTCCTGACTGTCAGGCTACGATCTTCACTGTCTCTCGTTGGTGTCACTTAGTTTGATTCTGCTTTCACAGCGCGACACGTCACGTGACACAGTGTAAAACGGGGCTTAAAGTGGTTAAGTAGTTAAGAGGTAAATGGAGTAGTCTTTGCCACTGTTGTGTGGAGGTTACAACGGAGGTTGTTCGCTACTATTGTTTACTGTAAGGTGAGAAGATAATGGCTCCTGCAGGATTTCTGCACTCCTTTTAACAGCTACAATGATCTCTCACTGCCGTGGTTATTCCAAGAAATACATGTGCTGTGCAGCAACAAGAACATGTGCCTCTGTAAGGACCAGACTCAGGCTGGAAATGTAAATGGTAGATATCATTGTACATTTCTGCAAACCAAAGGATACCTGCTGTGGGTTGTTGTTTTTTTTAACCCAAAATATGTTGCATATCAAGGTTTCCAGATGCGTACCAGTTAGACTCGATCCTAAAACTAGATTATTGTATACATAACTGAGAAGGTATTATTTCCTATTCTCTGCCGATCGGTAGGCTATATGCAACTCTAACGGCGTAGAGTCAGCGACGCCATGCTTTGTTTTGCTGAGAGACGTACAATGGTAATGTTTTGTTGTCTGGCCTTAGTTGTCTAAAGCGTTACATTCACCCATTCACACACGTGTCCACAAACCGACGGCAGAGGAAACGATGCAAGGCACCTACGTACCTGCTCACAGTGTTTCTCAGCATTAACCTCAGGCCCTTTCTCACACACATTCAAATTACACTTACACACACACACACACACACACACACACACACACACACACACACACACACACACACACACACACACACACACACACACACACACACACACACAATCATTCTGCCACTCTATACTGTATGTCCCCCAGAGCACTGGGCCCTGGGGGTGAAACGCATGAAGGAGAATGTTGTGAGAATTGTGAGAATAAAAACAATTCTCACCTTGAGATAAACAACAGACATGGTCGGCAGGGCAGTGCAGAGCCTTTATGTTGCGCTTAAGGAACGAGGGATTCAACAGCGGTGGCATGGCCTGCAGCTGTTATTATGTGTAACGTTTCATGTTATATATGAAATCCAATGAGTTTTTTTTAAAATGGAAATCTGGTACAAAAGTTATTTGGATGACTGTAACATAATTACCTAAATACACTGCAAAATCATTGTAAATAGACCGTGAAAGTGTGAATTGTAATCGGCACCATTTCATTTAAATATATATCTGATACTATATGCATTAGTCTAATTCATGTCATCTTTCTTTTTCCGTTATTGTACCATTGATGAATGTTTTGTATCTAAAACGGTCTCTACCTTTCAAGTCTCAGGTCGCTAAAAACATATATTTGTATACAGTATTTTGTACACAAAGAAAATTCATAGTGCTTTATCTAATATATAAGGCATAAAAAGTCATTCAAAGGACACTTAAAGGACACTTAAATGTACGTCGTACACCCTATACTTGTCCAGGGTACCCCGGGGGTCTATACTTGGTCGCCTCCTTTTTCCATCCGATCTACAAGATCTACAAGCTCACACAGCATAGTTCCAGGACATACTGTAAGCTTTGTAGATCTGCAATATTTGCCAAATGGATTTAACCATGTTAAATGGATTTAACATGGTTAAAGAAATAATGGAGAATGGAGAGAATAAAATACAAAAAAAAGAGGCATAGAATTGTAAAGATCAAAGTGCAAACGAAACCTGCCCTGATAGCTCACGGTGTGGGTTTGAGTCCTGCAATGTTCTACCAGCAAAATGCAGGGCAACACATTCTGTTGGAATAGTTCCAGTGGTGAGTGAGAATCTTAATAGTATGTAAGTTGTAGCCTAAATATAGAACTTGAATAGTTGACAAAATAATGTGGTAATGGTGCCGACTGTCCCTCTATGCATGGATTGAAGCAGCCAGTCATGTCATAGTCAGGGGATATAAAATAAAAAAAACATCTGTGAACAAATCCATCAAGTTTAACATCTGAATGTTTGGTTTTTTCTTCTTCTTCAGAAAGTTGAGGACGGGGGGGGAAGAAAACATGAAACACGTGTCTGTCCAGAATGAAACTATATCTCTGCAACGGTGGATTCCTGCAGCCGTGATGTCATCTATATACCTCTGCAACGGTGGATTCCTGCAGCCGTGATGTCATCTATATACCTCTGCAACGGTGGATTCCTGCAGCCGTGATGTCATCTATATACCTCTGCAACGGTGGATTCCTGCAGCCGTGATGTCATCTATATACCTCTGCAACGGTGGATTCCTGCAGCCATGATGTCATCTATATACCTCTGCAATGGTGGATTGCTGCAGCCATGATGTCATCTATATACTTCTGCAACGGTGGATTCCTGCAGCCGTGATGTCATCTATATACCTCTGCAACGGTGGATTCCTGCAGCCGTGATGTCATCTATATACCTCTGCAATGGTGGATTCCTGCAGCCGTGATGTCATCTACCATTCCTGCAGCCGTGATGTCATCTACCTCTGCAACGCAAGAAGGATTGCTTCTTTATCTGTGATGAAAAGAGGTACTCACATTTGTTACTTAAATACAAGTTCCAATGCTGAAATGTAGAAATGCTCTGTACAAGTGAAAGTCTGGTATTCAAAATATAGGGCCTACTTGAGTACTGATTATACAGAATGTCCCATTTCAAGTTTTCAAATGTATAAAAACAAACGTTAGAAAATAGCAGATCTACAAGTAGATCGGCTATTTTCAAATAGCCAAAGTATATAGTGCTGAAGTGGTTATGTTTTGTAATAATAATCCAAATAAAGCTTGAGTAAAAGTACAATATTTGCCTCTGAGATAGAAGTAAAAGCATTGAAAACTGGATATACCCCAGTAAAGTAAAAACGAAATACCACAAAACTGTAAGTACAGCACTTATAGTTACTTTACGTCGCTGTAGTTACTGCGCACGCACACACACACACACAAGCATACACACACAAGCATACACACGCCTACACGTGCATACACACATTATGCATTTGGCCCTCAGCCCTCACAAATCAAGAAATCCCCCCCCCCCCCCACCCCCATAATGAAGGAGAACCTTTACTTAAATTGAATTGACATGTCAGCAGGAGTCCAGGGCTTTGGCATCATAATGGATGCCAACATACTTAACCCCGCCATTTTAGACATTAACTTCACCACTGGCACTCCTGGGAAGAAGACGGCTTCTGGAAACACTTTTCTTACCCATGTGTGCTAATAGTAATCTCTCTCTCTCTCTCTCTCTCTCTCTCTCTCTCCCCCTCTCTCTCTCTCTCTCTCTCTCTCGGTGTCTCTCTCCTTTTTCTTTTCCTTTCTAGTGACTTAGCATAGGCGGTTGTGACTTTCTGGGAAGCCCAAGAGAGGACGAGTGATCAGGACAAGGGGAGAGAGAGAGAGACAGACAGAGAGGGAGGGAAAGAGAGAGAGAGAGAGAGAGCTATATTGAAAGAGATATTGAGAGAGCGACATAGTAGTTTGGTAAAAAACAAGTATGCTTGTACTAAGGCTGTAATGTCGTCAGGATGGTATCTGTCACTCAGCTTATTGCATGCTGATGACTCAGGGTACTTCCAGCTGTAAGCAGCTCCTGATTTATGGGCAGACGGTGAACTCCTGCGGGCAGAGAAAGGTAGGGGAGGGGAGGCAGATCACAGCCCTGCAACCGCAACAGGGCCTCCCTTTTAGAAAGGTAGGGGAGGGGAGGCAGATCACAGCCCTGCAACCGCAACAGGGCCTCCCTTTTTTGGCAGGGAGATCTGGGTGGGTGGGGGGGGGGGGGGGGGGAGATGCTAGAAAGATCGAGAGGGGGGAGGCCGAACCTGCATTTTTCCCTCATCATGCCAAACTGCTTTGCACGGCAATTAGCTGTGTCCTCATTTAGTCTGCCCCGTCCCAAAGGGTAATGAAAGTCATACATCATCTTCAGGCCCTGCTAATTATCCAGCTCAGTTGCAGGTAGGCTTTGTAACCGTGAGAAGGCCCTGTCGCCCTGATATTTATTGCTCTTCCAATAAGCGGGTAAAAAAATACTCTCTTGAAAGGTTGCCCGTACACCGCGCCTCACATCCTTGACATACCTTTTTGCAAATGTGCTAGTCAAAGGGGAAATGTCTTCATTCCACATAAATCATCTCTCTCTCTCTCTCTCTCTCTCTCTCTCTCCCCGGTCGGCGCTGCAGCAGCGAAACGTTCGGCCAGGGCTCTCCGCTCCGCACAAGTGCGGGGAAACAGGAGAACGTAAACATTTTGGGGGTCAGCTTGTCTCGCGTTGATTTAAATGCGCATGGCTAATGGAGGAAACAGTGAAATACTGTACTCTGTACTGAAGAGACATGGCCAAGGAGAGCCCGCGCATGACTGCCTGCTCCTGCTGTTTCGATGTCTATAATGGAGAATAGTTTTTAACCCAGAACTATATATACCGGTATATATATATATATATATATATATATATATATATTATTATTTTTTGTTTTTCTTCTTCTTCTATTATTATTATTATTTTAATTAACAAACAAATCAAAGACATTTCTATAAATAAAAAATAATGTGATAAAGAACTTTATCACATTACCGTAATTCTTGTAGATCTGCTATTTTCACTATAGTTTGAGTCTCGGGCAGTCTATCTGTTGGGTCTGGACCTGAACAGCTTGGGAACCACTGGACTATAATATATACTGCAGCTTGTTCCACAGAGACTGAAGTCATTCATGTCCAGTAGATCACAGAGCCAGGACGTTTTCAATGGGTTCCTTCGCCATGCAGGTTTACCATGTCTCTTTGATTAGCCGAGTTCTATTTAATAATGCACAGGTTACCAAAGACGAGGTATATGATACATTAGGCTTAAAGGACCACTTCACCACTTTTCAACCTATCTTCATGTAATAGGTCCTCACTAATATTTAAAAAATATTTTTCGAAACCGTGACATCATCGATGGGGATACAAGCTAATAGAAACTGCAGGCTTTCTAGACCTGAAAAATTGCAATGCGAAAATGGAAGCCATCGTTCTAAACATTTTTGTAAAAAAAGTCTGCCCAATGATGATGTCACTGGAAGACAGTTTCTAAACTGCCCACAGCCCTCCTATGAGACAAAGACTGAGTAGAAAAAGAATTGCGCAATTTTCTTTAGTGATTATTAGTGAGGACCTATAATATGAAGATAGGTTAAAAACTGGTGAAGTGGTCCTTTAATCTAGAGTTTTTTGTTCCAGGTTGAGGTTGTCCCACTTCATCCCAGAAGCCATGTATATCTCTGCTGATGGGCAGAAACCACCTAACTCCAAAATGTAACATTCTCAGGAAATGAAAGATGTCTAAAGCTGTCAGTTGCAAAACAAATCTTTTTTTAATAATGAATAGTTTGGGGACCCCCCCAAATAATTTGTCGACAAAACAAATTAGTATCCGTACTGTACCTTGAGTATTTGTATTTTTTATGTCTAGGTTAAGGTTAAGCTTCTTAGGTCAGGATTTCGAAGGCCTAAATGGATTCATGTGGGGCGGACCCACCCTACTCATGGGGCTGTTGTTACAACCCCTGTGAGCTTAACCCCCACCCCTAACACACACACACACACACACACACACCCCCTAGCTTTACACCACTGGCCCACAATAACTGTTGTCATCACCTGCCCCGGTTCGCAGCAACGTGACTCAGGGGATCAAATGCGGAGTGAGAAGGAATCTGTTTTGGCCGAATGATTGTAGTAGTAGTCCCCCCCCCCCCCCCCCTACTGTCACACTCATACACCCCATGGTTCCATTCGCCTTGAGCCTGACAGCCAGAGCAGTCTGGGTATTGGAGGGGAGAGAGAGAGAGAGAAGAGAGAGAGAGAGGAGACTAATTGTCAAGGTTATGCCTCCGAAGATGATTGATGCCAGGCTGGGCCTTCCTGTCAGGCTGTCAGGAGGCAGGAATGTTTAATGTTCTCATTATTGGTAACGCTGTTGTGTATATTTCTCTGTCAGCGCCGCCGAGCCATCTCAACTGCCAGAGCACTTCAAAGGCCTACAGGTCATTTATCTTCCCCTGACGCTCCCAATGCTCAGCCTAAGCTGAGTGCCAGTGATTTGTTATGACTTGAGAGCCAGGCTGACAGACAGGTCCTGTGTGAGGAGGAGAGAGAGGGGTGGCGGGGAGGGGAAGGGGTGGGGGGGTTGGGGGGGGAAAGGGATTCCTTTTTGTCACACTGCGAAAACATCAATGTTCCCGTAATGGGCTACAACTGTCAGCGGAGGCCAGCACCTGACAGTCGTGTGGCCTCACTAATTTGCAGTCCCCGTGACTCTCGCACTCTTCCCAGTTTAGATCTGGTCGCGGCCCCGGTGTCACAAACAAACAGGGACGGCACGGCGTCTGGCCGTCTTGCTCGCCGCCGGGCGGGCGGGGGGGGGGGGGGGACGGGTGGCGAACGGACGGACGGTCTTCGCTAATTGACGACTTCTCGTCGTTTTGTATTAATCGCAGAGGAAACCACCACATCCTCTCTTTTGTTAATGTCAGGGGGCCTGAGATGAAGTCTGGGGGGAATAAATATATAAATAAATAACGGAGCGATGGAGTCACACGACGACGGAGAGGAAGATGCAGTGTGGCTGTGGAGAAGTGTCCAGAGCATGCTGGGAATTAGAGCAGAGAGAGAGAGAGAGAGAGAGAATATTAGACAGAGGAAGGCTGTAGGGAAGGAGAATGTCTTGTGTGTGTGTGGGGGGGGGGGGGGGGGGAATGGAAGAAAATAAAAAAGGTGCATGAGAGGAGGGGCATTGGTGGAGGGGAGGGGCATGGCGAGAGAGAGAGAGAGTAAAATCAGATCTTTGTTTCCCTTCCCAGGCCATGACATGATTAATCGTTTTCTTCTCATCTAATTTTGGAACATGAAAAACAGCACATTTGTCTCGAAGAAAAATGATGTGCCGGCCGCACCGTGCAGATGGAAATTTCAAGCCCCCGAAAAAAAAAAGATTAAAGTGAAATTCCACTCCTTAGACCTAATCATGAGTTGTAGATTATACTGTCGCTTTAACCAGATGGTGGGTTTGATTCCCCCGGCCTCCCTTCCTTATATTAATGAATACTAGACTGTTATATTTGACTTTGGTAAGTGAAATGTCCATCAGGGCCTAATGGACTGCCAGCCGTAGCAACACACGCTGCACCTCTCTCTGCCCTTCCTGCATTTTTCACATCTCAGACACGGCTAGCCCCGGTGCTACGTGTAGAACATTGTGCTTCCTCTTCGATTTCTCACGCCGTTGTCGCCCCGACCGCCATGCCTGCGTGCCCGCTTGCTAAATATTTTCACACAGTAGGTGGGGGACAAGAACAAACTTGTGTCCACAGCTAATTTCCTCCCATAGGTCAGGGCCATAACTCTGGGCTTTAGAGGTGTCACCTGGGGCAGGGCATGGGGACGGGAACTCAATAGTAACGTGATTAAACCTCCAGTCAATATGACTGCATGCACACGGCAGTATGTTAACCAACCTAATTATGAGAGGGGTGATAAAGGGACGAGTGGGTGGCCGCCCGGCCGTCTCATCTCGACCCACACGAGGAGGCTATACCCCGCCTGTGGCCCTATCCTCTCAATGCCACACACACACATACGTATGTGCACCCACACACACACACTCAAGACATACACACACGCGCGCGCACGTATTTCATCTCAGGACAAGTCCATTTTTCACTCGCCACCGACAAATTGGGTTACATGATTAGTTGTAGCCAGCCACCCACCGCAACGCTAGGAAGTTGTCTCTAATATTATCCCAGTATTTTTAGAGGAGAGATGGATATATATGCGTTGCATAACGACGTCTTGTTATGACATTCTGTTCCCATCAGCGTAGCTTGATGACAGACTATGGTATCTATTAAATAACTGTGACTGAACTAATTTTGGTTTCTGCGCACGTGGCCCCTCTCCTTTTGTGCTCGACGGCAAAACAACTGACATCAGCTTTATTTAACGCTACTATACATTACTCTTTGTTCCATCTGTTTACCTCAGGGAACGGTTCCACCCCGTGAAGATAACAGACACGAGGCTTTTTTTGGATAGCTGTGTGGGTCGCTTTGGCCGCGGCTGGAGAACCCCGAGGCCCTTGGCTTGGCTAACTTTTCGTGACATCGCAAGGCTTAAGGTAATTCCGGAGTAATGCCGTCCGTTTTTTGTGGACCTGGTTTCGTCCGTGCAAGTTGATGAATTCTCGTGGCAGACTGCCACCGACTCCTTATTCTCTAATATAGAAAAATGCAAATGTTTGGATGGTGGGGGGGATTGGGGAGGGGCGTAGAAAAAGAGAGGGAGTCGCCGGCACAAAACTTAATTCATGAATGTGCCAGCCGTACACTCAAAAACAAACGGCCCCCTGAAAAACTTGGACGGCGCCGCGAAACCCACGAACGTGAACAGAGGGAGACAGAGAGAGCACAATGCCAATATGTCACACGCTAAATAGTTTTAAATTAGGGCCTGTATACGCCTGTTGGAGACTACATTCATCATACTCAACGTTGGTCTGTTTCTTGCAACCCTGGCAGTAAGAGCTTCCACATGCCAGCGTCGGCGCTGGGGAGAAACAGAATCGGGTTATCAGCAGAGGTTTACTTGTCTTTAATCAGCCTGTAGCTAATTACCAGGCTTCCACACGGCGTGGCCATAAGTCATTAATCATACGGGGGCGTCTGGGAGCTCTCAGCCTGGTCCCGGACCAATGCAGCAGACAGGAGCTACCCCTTTTCCATGATGGAGCTCTCTTCTCCCCTCTCTCTCCCTCTCTCTCTCCCTCTCTCTCTCTCTCGGGCCACTGGCGTCGTCCATTAGGGTGTAAATTACAGGCCTTCGTCCTGGACGGCCCAAACAAAGGCCCACTGTTGTACTTCCTGTTTCTCTTCCCCGTTGGCCTCCTTTATACGGCTGTCTGACAAAGGATGACTTCACCACTACTTAAGCAAAACTCACGTGCACGCACATGCACACACACACACACACACACACACACACACACACACATACACACGTGCGTACTTGAATGCGTTTGTCTTCGCGTTCGGGGTCTACTTCTTATGTTGACACATAATGTCAATCAACGAAACCCCCGTGCCGTGGATGATGTCGTCGGTTGCTTTAGCAAGCAAGAAACTCTCGTTCGCTAGTTAAGCTTGACTGACGTGGAGTTCAATCAAAAGTTGCCCACGGTAGAAAGAAAAAGTGTGCCGGTCATATTTCAACGGTGAAAGTGGAAGTTGAGAAATAAAATTGTCATTTAGTCGGTCAGGTGATCTATCATTCCTGTCCCGTGCAGCTCGAGCGACACCCTCGCTCACAGTGTGGTGTGACTGAATGGACCAGCTATAGGGGCTGTTTTCAAATTATTACGCAGGGGTGCTGCTGCCAAGGTCTGCGGCGAGGATCCATCCACGACGCCTTTTGACGTGAACATGTTTAATCTGCTGTCCAGATACGTAGGTACAAACGCTCCTCGTCTTATATACGTTGACTGACTGTCAGAGACGGATTAATCTGTTGGAATATTTCCATCATTACGTCCGACCATCCAACACCAGCTGTAAAATATATTAAGGGACAACTAGAAGGAGAGAGAAGGGGGGGAGAGAGAGAGAGGGGGGGGGGTTGAGGGAGAAGAGGATGTCTTCTTCCACGGCGCTGACCTCTCAGACAGATCCATTCAGCGTCCTCCATCACTCTTTGACAGGTGACGTTTCCTGCGACCCGGCGCCGTTTCCGTCTCGCTAGAAATGCCGTGCCAAAACGTATACACATACATGCATCATTCCTGCACAGAAACCCTTGAAAAAAGGGGGCTGGCAACTGTAAAGTGAGGCTTTCAGCCTCTTTTCATGCTCCCGCATAGCTGACTGCCATAAGTTGGCCCGACTCAGTGTATACCTGCTGGAACACAAAACATCCCTTTGTGTGCGCTCGCCGCCTTTTTTTTTTTTTTTTTTGCACGTGGCGGAGGCCCGAAACTGTTTCTCATCATGAAATAACACACACGCACTGGCGAGCACAACACGCGGCGTTAAGTGGAATTCTTCACGTTTTGCCCGTAACGGCTGTAGTCAGGTACTGAGTGATGTTGCCATGCAGACGGCATACCTCATTTCTTACCTATGGTAAAGGTGGCGGGGGGTGGTGTGTGTACGCAAGGCGGCGGTGGGGGGGGGGGGGGTGCTTCTACGAATGTTCAGTGCAAGGTTGTGAAGACAGACGGTGCGTCATGTAAAAGTAAAAGAGTGGCATCAAATGAAAGATTGTTTAAAGTCAGAGCTGCCAACACTTTATGCCCATCATTTATCTTGTTACCGATACATCAAATTCACTTCATGGCGGAGTCATAAAAATGTATGAGAATGTAAATGGCTGAGTGACCCATTCATCTTGTTTAAAGTGGCAAATGTAACATGCTTCTCATCCTGGGTGATAAAGTTATACTTCACTCCTTTATGAAGGATTCATTGTTGATGGTAAAAATGCTGTGAATTTCATTATGTTGGCAGGTAGAGTGGCTCTCTCGCAGGGCACTTCCTGGTGCATGGGTCTACGGCGGCACGCAAATCACTCCAAGCGGTCCCGTCACGGAGCCGAGCACGCCATGCTAGACCCATCAGGGGAAAAAGTCTGCTTTCTGTCCTGACATCACGGCTGTCGCCATTTTTTACAAAAGCCAAAAACCATTGTGCTGAAAGTCCAAATGAATGCTGGTCTACTTTCGAGGCAATGCGTGCAAAAAATTCTACGTTATATGTCATTTCTACTGCCAGTGCTTATCCATGATGACACCGTATCTTCACAAAATGCCATTAATCAATATGATCTTCTCACAAGAGGCAACGTGATTACAAATGAAATTTGATTTCTCTTGCTGTAAAACCGGGGGAAGCATCCGTGTCATTTTATAGGTTTCAGCGCTGGCTATTAAAAAATTGCAGATGTACAAGCTCGCAGCTCGGCACGCTATTCATGAACACGTGTGAAAGACGGGTTCTTAACGGGTTCTAAAAAATAATAATACTTGACAACCAAAATGCAACTATACCACTAGAGCCCAACATTTCTACTGAGCACAGTGAGGGGTCAGTGAATCAAAGCGTGCACGCATGCACACACATAATGTACACACTGGACGCCCTCACACACACATGCATGCTTCCAGACACACACACACACACACAAGTGTGCGCGCGCCCCGCGTGCACACATTGCAGTCGACACAGGGCAGTACACTGAGGTGGTTTATGCTTCTTGTCAGTCGGAGAGCGTGATGAAGTAATGATTAATATAGGGGATGTTTGGAAATGTAAATGTGCGCTGCAGCACAAATAAACCAGGGGGGTTTCTGGGGATGATTAAATGGACATTTCACGGTTGATTGAGCATGCAAAAAGTCATCCATTTCCCCCCCCCCCCAACTCTGTAAACAGCAACGCCGGGCCCCCTTTTTCCTGTGAAGTATATGATGGTCGTTGTGGGTTTATATGCACACACAGGCCATTGAAGACGAATGAGTGCCTCAATTTATATAACCGCTGGGATCTCCTGATTAGGTAATTTATATGGAGGACAGGTTTATAACTGCTAACTTACCGTCGTGTCCTGCAACAATTATTTCTGAAATCCGGCTGTAAAAGCACACAGTAAATTCCACATTTTTCTTTTTGCTGTCATCAGGAGCCCATAACCTGAGATCTGATTTTCAATAAATCCCTTTTATGAAACGGAGGGCAATTACGCCAAGAGAGAGAGAGAGAGAGAGAGTCTCCGAATTGATCCTATATCTGTGAACGGCGGCACGAGTCACGACCCCTATCCCACCTATAGAAAACCTTCCGTGTGAAGGAATAGATCTTAAACTGTACCTACTGTACAGTAGATGTTCCTCATATATGAGGAATAGATCTTGCAGACCAATGTAGATGCTCCTGATATGAGGAATACCGGTCATTCTTCCACCTGTTATATGAGGCTTGGAAAAGGACCTCAGAGAAAAATGGATCTCGGGAGCAGTGTTGATTTTGACATTTCCTTTAGTTTTTGTCATATTCTAGTCATCTGAAATGTTTTACTGTTAGTCTAGTTTTAAAGTCTAGTCTTTGACTAAATATCATAAGATTTTAGTCGACTAAATACACAGTTGATTTTGTCGACTCAAATGTATTTCGGTGGGCCCTGATGGCGTCGTAATGCCTGATTTTACACTTTGTTGCATTCTGAAAATAGCCGATCTACACGCTCACGACACATCGCAGCACGACACGTTATGAGATGGTAGACTTACTATTTTCAGAGTGTAACACCCAAGCCCAACCAAACAAACACACACACACACACACACACACACGCACACAGTCACACACACGCGCACGGAATGAGACTACATACACATTCTACTTTGATCAACTCTTACTTTTCCCCCTCTCCAATTTATTCATTTCCAATTTCCCCCATGTGTATCACTGTCCCTGCAGTCACAGCTGATGGAATGGAGTGGTGGAATGGAACCCCTGCAGTGACGTGCAGTCTCCACGGTGGTGCTTACCCAGCGACGTCAGTATAGGCCCCCCCGCAGACTGGTCAGCGCAGGCCCCCCGACAGCAGTACAGTAAGTAGCTGTGAACGTACAGTACCTGCCACGATTGTGAACAGAGCAGCAGCAGCCACAGCTGCAGCTGCAGCGCAGTCGGGGGGAGCCCACTTTACCCTCGCCTTACCCTCGACTAAATACAAATATATTGGACATAAAAAAGACAATGCATTTTTTTTAATACTACTCAGCAAGCCACTAATTTAGACTGTAAGTAATTAAAGCGGGTCATGTTTGCATGTTTGGAATTGTAACAGCTGAAATCAATAACTTATTAGTATTCCGAAATGAATCTGGGGCCACATTAAGTGAAGGTGGGGGCCGCATGTGGCCCGCGGGCTGCCAGTTGCCCATGTATGACCTACACACTCCACCAGAGCTGTGGGGGGGGGGGGGGGGGGCACGTGTGCTAGCAGCAGCCACCACCAGGCTCCGCCAAACTGTGGTCAACTCAACCGTCATTGCATCTCTGTATGTAATTTTATAATTTTATTTTACCAACGGCACGGGTGGGCGCCCGCATGCCCCAATTGCGTCGTCTATGTCACGCTGTAGTGTCGCCCCTGACTCTATCCCCTGCGCCACCCAGACGCACACAAACATTTTACTGTTGGATAATCAGTGATACCAAAATTTGCTAAACAAAATTGTGACAAAAATGATGGACAACCCCAAAGTAAGAGTAGTCGCAGGAGCATGAATGAAGTGTCACTCTTTAGTCACGTATCGACAATGCACATATCCTGTTACGTTTGGTTTGCATACCATTAACATGCATTAGAGCCGTCGGCTACCACGTTGTGATGACAGAGCCAAATGTAATCATCAAAGGCGCAGTCGGGCTGTCAGACGGCTTGTTTTCACAACGACCTGGTGACAGAAGGGAGATGAGATTGACTTTAGATAACAGCAGTTAAAAAAATTCTTCATTATTAAAGTAGAACAAAGAGGACCAAGGCAACGGCACTTATGTTTGCATTTAATGAAGGCCATCCATCATGTGGCCCTGCAGGGTATCTGTCACCTCTCACAGGCAGTACGGTACACAGGAACAATACCTTACTGGCTGTAAAGTAAACAACAATGGAGCAAAGCTCTCACGGGCCACATGTCTCCGAGGACCTCCTGGGGTCGACCTGCTGAAGCCACGTCCACAAGTCACGCTTCTTAAAGTAATAAAAGTAGTGTAATACTTTTGGCAGCTCGCACAGAAGGAGCTGGCTGTTCAGAAGGTAGAGGTTGGGCTACTTGGATCTGCTCATCAGACTAAACCAGTGGTGTAAAGTAACTGAGTACTGAGTACAATTTTGAGTATTTCCAATTTCCAGTACTTTCACTTCTATTCCACTACATCTCGGATCCAAATTTCCCCCCACTACAATTTACTCCACTACATTTATTTAAAAAACTTTAGTTACTAGTTACTTTGTAGGTTTTGATCTACCGATCTAGCCGATCTACAAGCTCACAATGCGTCGCAAAGTGACGCATTGTGATCAATGAAATCACAATCTCATTGATCAGTGATTGTGAAAATAGCAAACTGTATATCTGCTATTTTCAAATAATTTTTATACATTTTAGGCATTTAAAAACTTTTGTACTTACCGGTAAGTACATTTTTAATTCTGGACTTCTACTTGTAACAAAGTATTTCTCTATTGCAGAATTGATACATTAACTTAAGTAAAGAATGTGAGTACCGGTACTCAAAGTGTCAACCTATCATTTAGATGCAGAGCGAGCAACTGAACTCCCCCTCAATGTTAATTTCATTTGATTCAAGTGTAAAAATTGACCCACATTGACCGCCGGGTGTCTTTGGGGTCCATTTTTACACCCTCAGAGTTAAAACGAACACTGAAGATTTGACTGTGCGCTGCATGAGTGGAGTTGCTGTATATCACCCTGCAGAGAACCTGTTTGGCAGGTTATTCATCCCTGCTATATGTAGAAAATGAGATTCTGTTTGGTGTTCGAAGTGCCACGGGCGGAAAAAAATAACTTTAACCCATTATCCACCCACCTTGTACCTTAGTCACAATACAATAATATCACAGTAAGTGCCACTTGTTTGTAATAATTGAGTAAGCCTAATTAGACAGTAACTACACCGCACTCTTTTATTGTATTGTATGTAGTTACTCAAAGAGTGGGTAAAATAGCCTACAATAAAATAAGAATCTCACTTGAAATTGAAACTACGGTATATATGCAGTCCAGTCCAGCAATCACGGCAAATGGGTTTTGACGTTTCTTTCAGTGTTCGGTGGTTTGTGCTCTGGACAGCATCTGGTGAGAAGTGGATGTGTGCTATTAACAAGTCCTCTGGTTGGAGTCCTGGGCCCAGCGTGGCTGCTTGTAAATGGCACTTTCTTATGGAGACAAATCACCCGCTGGTTAGAGTTTCAATGAAAGGAGATACAGTCGAGAGTACATAAATATAGCCTTAGGAAGCACCGCTAACCATGCAATACGCAAAAGGATAGACTCTTTGTGGCTGCAGGGGCCAAGTTTAACTCTTAGGAGACTCACGACAGCGGAATGTATGGAAGTTAAAAATCTGAGGCTGAATCTCACCTGAATGGAAGGTAGGCTTGGATTCCATTGTCAGCAGGCACAGGTAACAGAGTAGAGTAAGACCAATGGTTCCCAAAACGGGTCCAGGTGTGCCTTGGGGTATTGTGTTGACCGCACATTATTAATCATTCAAATTGTATATGGTTATGTGTGGTCTTTTCATTTACTACTATGGGCAAACACAAATGAGGGGAGCGCACACCTGTGTTCTACTGGGGGTTTTTATGCCTAAATTATCTTAGGAGGATGTTGGTTTCCTGCCCATTTGAATACGTTTTGTTTTTGCATTGTGGCTAAGAGCTGTGCGGCCGCAACCATCTCATCTCCATTTAGTACTATACACCAGTACTTTGTGTGCACTCATTTCCCAATACAGAGGCAATTCTACCCCCTGAAAACATTGTTTTGTCACCACTTTCAGCCCGATGTGCCCATTTTGTGGCATTTTGAATTGAAGCTCATCTCAATGTGACATGGTGTGAGCTTGTAGAATTGCAAATTTATTTATTTGCTTATTTACTTACTTACATTGTACAGAATCGGAATTGAATGGTTACAAATATATGCAATACAGAGTGATAAGAGCGATAACATATTATTATAAAGAGGATATTTTTTGCGTGTGATTTTGTCTTGCCCTTTGCTGTGCCTTCTTGGACACACAAGCTTTGAACGCCGGACTGCGGTTGACAATACGGAGGGCAATGCCGTTAATATACTGTCTCTACTACATATAATGTACAAACGGTATACAGAGGAGGGAAGAGGAGGGAACTATTCCAATGATTTGTGAATGCTTATTAAAACATGACAGGCACGGCCTAATGGGTGTGAGGAGAGGGCTTAATGTGTGAACAGGCGTAACATGTAGAATTAATAAGAGCTGCGAGAGAACACAAAACAAGACAAAGGGAATTGTCAGGAAGTGAAATCCAGGTTGACTTTTCCGAGGATAGAACACAAATTAGATTATGGTCGCATTAGATGTTCCTACATCTGGCCCCCCTTTCATGTTATCACCCCTACAGTGGTGGGAAAAGGTACTCCAATGTTTTACTTAAGAAAAAGTATCAATGCTGCAATGTAATAATACTAGTAATAGTACTAGTAATAATAATAGTTTGGAATTCAATATGTACTTGAGTAAAAGTGGTGCTCCCATCAGGTATTGGCATCAAAATGTACTTAAAGTACCAAAAGTTAAATTACTCATTGTGCAGAATGTCCCCTTTCAAGTTTTCCAACTAATGTTTAAAAATATGTGTAGTTGAGTAAAAGTACAATATTGATCTGTACAGCACAATATATGACGAGTTTCGAGGGCCACACAGCCACCTGAAAATCTAAGTAACTCTAGCAACTAAAGTTTTGAAATAGGCCTACTTATAGTGGAGTAAGACCCAAACCACACCAATGATTCGCCATGCAAATCCTTACCAACCAAACGCTTGCGAGTATTTGCATTTAGTTGCATGCAACCATTATCCCCAATGGCAGTTGCAAGGAGTTGCATTGGTGTGACATATTAAACTGTTTTGATGCAAGGAGTTGCAACTAGTTGCATTGGTGTGGTTTGGGCCTAACGAACAACATTTGCCTCTGAGCGGTAGTGGAGTATAACTAAATTACTTTAAAAAAAAATAGAAATAGAAAAGTGCCTCAAAATGTTACTTAAGTACAGTACTTGAGTAAATTTACTTCGTTACTTGAACGATTGAGTGATACTGATAAGCGTTACTAATGATGTTCTGCAGTCACCTCCATTGTGGAGAAGATGCCGTAACAAAGCAGTCGGTATGAAGGCGTGATGTAGTCTCCATCCTGGAATGTGATCATCTCAAGCTCTCTGCTGACAACACACTGACAGTGGAGTGCTTTTTTACTGCGAGACACTGTATCACACAAGCTTGTGGATCAAATTAGCGATTACAGCTTTGAAGTTCACAAGATTAAAAAAAGAAGAAGAAAAAACACTCCGCGTCTCACCAGCATGGCTGACTTCCCCGTCATCTTCGTATTTGCTCACAGCTGTCACATCGATTCTCCCTCCTTTCCGCCACAACAAGGAGATATTGTTATATCGTTTCAGGCTGAAAGCGTGCGTGTGCACTCAACCTGTCGAAACCCTGCTGGGTTTGTCTCGGGCTCCGAGCTGGGATAACGCAGACAGCTAGCTAGGTTCTGTCTAAAAGGTATCTGTGAAATGAACACCATTGTGGTTGTCCGGAGTCGAAGTGAGTGGAATTAAGCAACAGGCCAACATTCATCAGTCGAGCGGCTGGATTATTTTGTTAACTGAGAGCATAATCAACAGGTGTTCCATAAGGTAAACACGTGGATGATTAATCGGCAGCGTATCATACCACCTCCTCCAAAGGCGACGTACTAACTGCATTGAACTGCCATGCAGCGCTGTTAAATATTAACACAGTTAATATGTCAAGGTCTCTTGATTGGCAGCATCCATTACAAATATGAAGTCAAAACGACTCTGTTGTGAATTAATATTATTTTTGCTTTGTTTGCTGACCAAAGAGAGTGCACTCCCGTTGCGTGCTGGCTCTATTTCTCTTTGAACTGCCATTTATTTACGCTGACAAAAAACGGGCCCATTCATATTTCATAATGGGGATCCCACGTGAACACTAAAGGTAAATCACACATCAAATATTAAAGTAGGTTTTTGTTTTGTTTTTTCACATCAGATGAATCTCATTGACTGTGTGTGTGTGTGTGTGTGTGTGTGTGTGTGTGTGTGTGTGTGTGTGTGTGTGTGTGTGTGTGTGTGTGCTAACAGACGAATGCAAGCACGCAGGCAGCGTATTCAAACACACCCCAGATTGCTTCTGTGGTTATGCAGTGTTTCACGACACCCTGTTTGCTATGAAATATTGAGCGGCTTATTAATCAGCGGTGAGAGAGGCCTCCCATCCATCCAGGCCCCTTTGCCTGCCTGCCCGTGGAACATTTTAAAAGCATGCAGGCCCATACAACAACCATTAAAAGCACAGAGCGCCCATATCACTGTAAATTATTTAGCTGGAAGAGCGTTGTAAATCAGTGTGTGTGTCATGCACTGAACATGGCATATGCCGGAGTGAAAAATGCATACGGGAGCGGCCATTCGCACGCGGCGCTGAAAGCATGGCATTTAAAACCCTGTGTTGTCCGACATCTCTCCACAGTCCTGTCAGCTTCAGTCACAACTAATTTATTGTGGCTGATTATGAATGATCCATTTTGGGAATTTGCACAGTGGCACTCTGCTGGGTATTGTTCTCATGTAGTACAGCTTTGTGCTACAGCTTATGTTTTGTTTCAAATCGATGCCTTTCTGTGTCAAACAGCGAGAGAAGCAAAGAAAAGCTCGATTTTAAATGATGTGAGACGCTAGATTTTAAATGGGGTGAGACGTGATTAACAAGAATATTGGATTAAATCGTTATATATTTTTTATGATGTTAATGGTTACGTGAGGCCTGTTCAACTTGCACTCTATGAAATACTACCCCGGCGTTTCAAACTAAACGTATTGTAGTTTGGACATAATCACTCTTTGCACAGCTATTCAAATAGTCTGCGTGTAATTTAGAAGGAAGAGTTATTCCTGATATGTCAGCGCTTGAGATCTGGCTCGTCGACAGACTTCAGTGTGACTGACACACTCATCAGACTGAGAATCCTTCTCGCCTGGGGGAACCGTGATGCCTGTCAAATAATGGATATCTTTTAATGTTCACGTCTCGAATGCATGTCACGGCAAATGCCAAGTCATAACATCAGTTATTACCTGGGTGTTCACTGTCTGAGGTTTACCTAAGGTTTCAAATGATCCTTTCACTTGTTTTTTCTCCTTTCTTTCTTTGTGGTTTTAGAATCATCATGACAGTTTGTCATATCTTCTCACTGTTTGTTATTCTGTGTGTGTGTGTGTGTGTGTGTGTGTGTGTGTGTGTCTGTGTGTGTGTGTGTGTGTGTGTGTGTGTGTGTGTGTGTGTGTGTGTGTGTGTGTGTGTGTGTGTGTGTGTGTGTGTGTGTGTGTGTGTGTGTGTGCGTGCGTGCATGCGTGTGCGCATGTCTGTCTTCTAGCATATGCTTAAACTCTCTGATATACCTGACAGGAGTTGCCAAATGTAACACTCAATCCTAAAGAAAATTAGCTGCAGCAGACTCTCACACACATCCGAGGTGCCTGACAGTTTGTTGTGCACCGTTTGAGTTACATATACCGTGTCTGTCTCTAGAGGGTGCAGTTCAGCACATTATGACTCTGACTCAATGCTAGCTGGCCTTCCACAAACTCTGTAACCTCAATTCACAGAAGAAAGAGAAGGGGGGGAAAAGAAGCCTCGCTTTACTGTCGCACATAAAATGGCCGCACACCCGATGCTAGCTCAAAGGGATGCCATGCATTCATGTCAATGTAATTGTATACTATCTGCGTGAATATGTGACTACTACTAATTATAATGCTTAATGCCTCGGTCTTAGCATGTCGAGGGCAAGAGTGATATACTGTACGGTACTTTGTATCCATTTCTGGAGCGTGCTATTATAAATCGGTAAAATAAAAACACCCATGGGGTGGAGTGTAATGATGTCATGTTTGTACTCGGTTCCATATGTGCGGCGAGGAGTCATCATGGCATACCGATGCAAGGGCCTTTCTAAGGTCTTAACTCACTGCATAAAGTGTTTACTATGTCCACTGCCACGGACAATAACAGCTTACAGGCAGAAGCCCGGGCCATGTGGCGCGCAGCTGTGTGGAGCTGTCTGACGGGTCTGTATATCTGTCTCACTACAGGAACACGGCGATGAGCTGAGCCTGCGACCCAGCCTTTCTTTATCCACTGCAGGCCCTGCTGGTGCGTCTGTATGGATGGGGAGCCGGCCCCGCTCCCTCTACAAAGACAATACTTTCCAACCACACATGTGAAAGCGAGTGGGAAGAAGACTGGAGGAGGAGAGAAGAGACAGAACAGATATTTTCCACGTTGATGTGAGTGGGAGTGGAAGACGGGGGGAAGAGAAGAAAAAAAAGCATAAAACAAAATGAAGTGAGAGATTGAGTGATAAAGAAAGACATACAGCGAGAGCAACTCGAGAGTTTATCTGTAAGCAATGCGCCGGGTGTTTGCTCACGGACACGCGGCAAGTCACGCAGTATGGCGTGCTTCAATAACATTAGGAACTGCTGTCAAAGAAAAAACTAAATAGAAGCCTGCCTGATGCTATTTTAAAGACATTTTGTCTTTTATTCTCCATTTTGGCGGCAATCCCTTTTGGCGTTAGCACTATGTTATGCTTTAGCTATTGAAAAATAGCAGATCTACAAGCTCATAGCGCGCCACCGAGTGGCGCGCTACGAGCTTGTTGGTCTGCTATTTTTGAAAAATAGAAATAGAAACATAGCTTTTTCATTAGAGTACACAGGATTCATCTACACATTATTCCTGGTTATCCATGATACAATCATATTACCTGAGAGACTATATGGCCTCTCTGAAACTTCCTTTTTTTACACTTTGCATGCTATTCCCGAAAAGGTAATTGCCTACTTTCCACTAAAAAACAACCCTTCTTCCTCTGCTTGTTCAGCATTATATACAGTAGGTACCTATGATGTTTACACTATATTGTCTCTCCCCTCCTGCAGGGCTGGAGACAACAAAACAGAAGAAACAGCTGGATCGGAGGTAATTTGAGCCTCAATTTCACAGTTAACACTAAAATACATTAAAGCAATAAAAGTGACGCGAGGCCCCCCCGTTTCCCGGGGCTGTGTTGCTGTATGTCTGGCCCAATTTGTCTCCCAGTCAGGCCCATTAGTCTCCAGCGCTCCCTGCTTAATACGCTCGGCTCCCCCAAATGCCTCAGATCAATGTGTGATACGTCGTAGCATCATCATTTACTGCACGCGGACAGGTTGAAAAATGTCCCTCTCTCCTCTTATTTCCTTGGAGAAGTCTCTATTGAAAGTCATACACTATACACTACAGGCACATTGCAGTGGGAAGCAGCTTGTGTTGTTTGGCTTGGTGGAATGATGTTTCATCAGCTGACACCAATGAATCGCTGGAGTAATGTGGTGTCTGGTAATAGTTGAATACTTTATATCAACTTGATAAATATAGCTCTCATAAATCACATAAGTGTTATATATGTCGCTGCTTTTCACACTTTGGCTCCAACAAGGAAACTCTGGAGAATAATATATCAGCACAGACAATTATAACTCCCTGGTAACTTGCAGACACTTTCAAATACTTAAAGGGCCCCTTTTGCAACCAGAGCTTATTTAAATTTGTATTATTAATTATTTTTTTTTATGAAGAAGCCATGTTCATGACCAAAAACCTGCCATGAACATGGTCTCACTTCCTTCCTGGTCTACAAAGTCACACCTCCATGCAGCCTCCCCGCTCTGCACAAGGAGGGGAAGTGCACTGAAGCATTATGGGCATTGTATGAATTCAGCAATCCAGTCAACACACAGACTTCATTATTTTTCTGGCCATATATAGGGTGCAAATTTTAATTCGTGCTATACTACTACAAATACTATTAACGTTGAGTGACTGCTGTTTCCTCCAGCAGTGAAATGTCCCTTTAAGCTGCACTATGTGCTGATTTTGAACAGACAAGCATAGCATAATAACTAACCTTGTTACATAACTTTTTGTTGATCGACATCGTTAGTCCTTAACATCTTAATCAAGTCATGGTAGGAGATCTGGAACTCATATCAACTTTAGCGAGACACATGAGTGATGAGTGGCGGTCCACGCCCATGGAGATGACATCACGGGCTGTCATGTAAGGCTGGTGACACGCCATCGGGGTTCACTCATAGACGGGAGAAGAAGGCAGAAGACAGCAATTATGCGGTGGACAGAAACCTCATCCTGTCAGAAATGCTCTGAAAGTAATGGTTTGTTCTCAAATTAACTGGGATGACTCTGTCTTTGATAGTCGACTGGGTGGCTGCGCACCAAGACATCTGCTACGTGCTGCCCGATATTATATTCACGCAGCTTCAAACAATTAGGATAACCTTGTGATCGCGTGTTGGAATGCCCTCGAGAAGATACAGTCCTGAGACACTGGCGATTTTCAAATGAAGGCGAAGAAGCCCTTTGGTGCCAAGCCCGTCCGTGACATTTTCCCTCCTATTTACATTTATCAATGACAGACAACAACCTCATTGGCCCCCATACTTCTCCAACATACTCCATTAAGGTGCCTGGAATAAGGGTTCATTTCCATAAAATATTCTTTGTCGGAAACAGAAAATAGGCAAATTATCTGAACACTAAAACACCCCGGTGCACGGTAGATCCCACATGCAGACAGAAATGACCTCAATTAGGCTGTCTGAGCACAAGAAAGAGTCTCACCAGTTAAGAGTTTTGAGTGGCACGGATAGATCAACACTGCCATTTCACATCGCTCACATCACCTGCAAGAGCACTTTACATTTGTAAATCAACCAGGGAAACCACATGTAGAAGAGCTGGGAGGGGATTCCTGTCTGCCTTGGCACAGATTTTGAGGATGAAATTACCTCCATTACAGCTCCCAGTCGGGGACTGCATTCTAGGATCAGTCTGTCAGAACAGGGTACTTTAGTGGAGATGGATACGACATGTGACCATTTGACAATGTTGTTTTTCTTCATTTTTTTTATCTGTGCGAGTAAAGGCAGATTAAGTAGGGATTGCATGATAATGTTGTTCCGCCTGAAGCATTGGATCTGTTTATGAGCTGATTACCATTGTGGCCCTGCTTCACTTCAAGCTGTTTGCTTTATAGCTTCATTACTACAATCACAAAGGTGTGGACATCTCAATAGCCTGTGTCCTCATAAATCACCCGCTGAGATAATGGCAGCTGGGTGTTTTGGCTCCAATGCAACCTCATATAGTATGGTATGATGGCGTCTCAAAGCGTGAGATAAAGGCACCAGTGCATTCATTTGTGGCATATATGCAAACCAAGATAATGGCTGGGGCCGTACATGCACACCGCCAACCACCAAACCATGAGAAATCTATCACCTATAATGAGGCCCTTGAAAAGCAGTCATACTTGTAGAAAAGCTGTCGTGTGGCTCCTACGTCAGCCACACGATGCCTGACCACCACCAACAACAACAACAAGCTCATGGCACAAGACGCTAAAAGCTAAATAAAGACATGAAGAAAGATATTATTGACATGTCAGGTATTTCCCATGCATCGTTGATAGGTTTAACATCATCTTTAGCCTGATGAAACAAGCCACGTACTGTACATAAAATATAATCATGGTTCTTTGACGCATGTTTGGCATGGCGCTGAGCGTTACAGCAGCTTCGCCTTATTGACACAGCTGTTACCCAAACTATAGGCCTGCCACTGCCGAAGAGGGCATGTCTTTATATCGTACCACTAATGACAGCTTTACTGGTGGTAATTCTGCAGGGGTGGAATACGGGGTTAGGTGCGTGAGTCACGTCCTGAGCTATATACCCAAAGGCCAGATGTCCCGGCAGGTTTGCTCCAATGTCTCTCCCAGGACGCGTGAACGTCCCCCAGGAATGCTGTGGTGGACACAGTATAGGCTATATACTCAACCAACCCAGTAGTACAGTAGCCTAGTAGGTTATAGATACTCCCATGGTCTAATGTTACTCAACTGTGCAAGTAAAAGTTGATCAATCAATTTGTGCTTGAGTTAAAGTGCTGGAGTAGCCTATACTTGCTTTAAAAAAAGGCTAGGTATTAAAAATGCTTTTTAAATGATGTGTTCAAAAATATAAATTATAAAGTAGGATTTTATGTTTAATATCAATGTGTTGCTGTAGGCCTATTACTTTTTTGAATTTCCCCCAAAAAGATAAATATCAATAATAGTTGAAAAATTGTTAGCAGATCTACAAGCTCTCAACGTGTGGAATCACGATGCATGTTGACTTGTGAGCTTGTAGATTGCTATTTTCACTGTATTTGAAATAGGGCTTACGTGTTTCATTCATAATGTAGCTGCCTTACGTGTTTCATTCATAATGTAGCTGCCTTACTATAGAAATGAAGTAGAGTACAATATTTTGTCTTTGAATTGTTGTGGAGTGAATGTCCGAAGTGTCCAAAACTACAAATACTTATTTCAACAAGATACTGAAATAAATGTACAGTATACTCATTGTACTCGCACAGTTACTTCTGTGATTGTTTTATTTTACTTAAATGTCCTTTTGTTTTCATTGATTTACATGCCAAATAATTTAGTAGCTTTAAAATATATATTTAAAGTGTTGTGGTTAGAATCTGTGTGTGTGTGTGTGTGTGTGTGTGTGTGTGTGTGTGTGTGTGTGTGTGTGTGTGTGTGTGTGTGTGTGTGTGTGTGTGTGTGTGTGTGTGTGTGTGTGTGTGTGTGTGTGTAAGAGAGAGCAGGATCTCAATCAGAAGAGAACAGCACAGTCCTCATGCAAAACCCCCCCCCCTTTAAATTATAGTTATAGTTTGCATATACGCAAGTAACACTATTTTTTAAATGTTTTTCAAATAGTTATTGTATGTTTTGGACATGCAAAGATTCCACCCAACAGCAATGATATCGTGTTATCATCACATGGTTTCCTTCTGTTATTATTTTTCTTAAGTAAGTGATTGATAATCAAATCGATGCTTCATAGCAGTGGTGGGAGATATACTCCCATATTGCACTTGTGTAAAAGTGGGCAGCTTAATTTGACATCTGGGCAGTACCTCGATGTAAACTTGGCTATTTATTCAAAAATGTTGAAAAATCTAATATTTGAAAAATGGTCTTAAGAAAAAAAGTATACAAATGATCAATTACATGCTTAAACATTTGACAATTAAGGTCTAATATTTCTACAATTGCTACAAAACCTGTATATCCAGTCATTTTGGGGCATAAATAATAAGCTGAAGGATAAGATTAAGTCTGATAATGATGTAGGTATAGTGCATGTTCACATCTTGCATACTTATAAAACAAATTTAAATAATATTTTGGATAAAATAGCCACTTTCACATTGAGGTGCCCAAATGTCCAAGGTGCCCACTTGACCTGTATCCATAAAACACCAGTACCACAGTACACCAGTACCACAGTACAAAAAATATTGTTAATAGTCCTGCGTTCTAAATCAAGTCGAAGGTTTTTACTTCATGTCAAATGTGAATATGTGTTGCATACAAGGCCACTGGGTAGCAAAAGACAAATGTCAGTGCAAGCTGACAATAAAGTACTATATATCATAATCATATAGCATCTAAACTTATGTAAAAGTGCCGAATCATCAGTGCTACATGTTGTGGACTTGTAGTTCTGCTATTTTAGATTTTTTTTTTATCATTTGATTATTTAGTAATCGAATAATTGCAAAGTATAACTATAGTAACTGAAGCTGTCAAATAAATGTAGTAAAACAGTATACCATTTTGATTGTATATAGTGGAGTAGAAGTATTAAAGTATCAATTAATAGAATTGCAGTAAAAGTATACCTGAAATTGTACACATAGTACAAGTATAGTTACTTTGACTTTCCACGACCACTGCTTTAAAGACACACATAACACCCTGGCCTCTCCCTTCACATCCCCGTTATATGTTTACAAATGCAGATGATTCTCATCTGTGAACAGCTCTGATCTGTACAAACACATTATATACTTTGACATGCCACTGTTAATGTTTACTGGGACAGATTAGGCCTACTGAACCTCACTTGACCTTTTAGCTCATTGGCCCCAAGTTTGTAATTGTATATGAACCTTGGCCTATAATGTATAGCAATCATTCTGCATTATTATTGTGTGATCTTTGCTGCTGTTTCTGTGTTTAAGCTTCACAGTGTATATCTTTCTAACCTTCTGTACATGCACTTTGTAAAACTTGAGTTGTGAAATGTACTATAAATAAAGTGGTTTGGTTTGGATTGGATTCACTACTTGAGATCACTAACACATCATCGTATCAAATTGTCTCAAATTCCTGTTCTGTTCTTTAACTACATAGAAGTGTCTATTTGTTTGTCTCTAAATGTTTTGATGAATTGAACAATGTGGACCCTGTTGTAAACAAGTGTAAGGCTTAATTGGGTCGTCCACTCACAGTTAACAGTCTTTGTATTGAGTTTGTGCTTGAAATGTACTGTAATTCTGCAAACTGTTAATAAAGATTTCAATCAATCAATCAATCTCCAGTGTAACTTTGATTATGTTTTAGATCTATTCTAATGCAATCACTTTTAAACAACTATATTCACCCTTTGGCCACATTTCAGTGTATTTACTTGTTTTTTGCTCCTTTTAAGCTCCTTGCAATGCATACATTAAAACTGGTGTCTTATCGTGATAAACAAAGTGAATACTGCATGGTTGTGTTATTGTGTGTATGTATCCCCTGTAAGTTCTCTCTCCTCTGTGTCTTCTGAGCAGGGTGGGTGGTGGGTGGAGAGGGGGGGGGGGGGGTAATTCATGCACACATGTGCCTGCCTGTTCCTCCAGTGACAGCACCAGGGGGAGGGGCACATGATAAATTGCCTTTCCACCGGGGACCTCCGCTCCGAGCGCGCACACAGCCACCATGATGTGGGTAAAAATGGAAATTGCTCCCTTTCACCGTCATTACATCAGTTTAGAACGCGTGTGGGCCTCGAGACAGGCTCACACATGAGAGAGGAGAGGAGAGGAGTTTGTTCTTTTTGACTAACTGCCGTGCAATATAGACAGGCAGGAGAAAAATGGCATAGCCGTGATGCAGGGAGCAGCCATATATATCTTAAAATAATACATCTAATAATAAGGTCATGTCCAAAATAACCTCGGGCGGATAGGCAGCGAGTATCCCAGGTGATTACAAATATTTAAAAATAATAATTAAATCCACAAGTGGTTTTGGGAAAACTATTGCAGTGAGGGAGTTTGTTGGGCTCGGGGGAACCAGATGGCATTAGAACAGAAATGTGACATGTTGCTCTTAATTCTTCGTGTCAAGGAAGCCCCACTTTTGACTTTCCTCCTCTCCTCACACACACACACGCGTAGATAATAATGTTGAGCTGATGCCTTATATGTTGCTGATCTGGGGGAAGAGTTCATGTTCCCCCGTTGGAGGCCAAAGCGGTCACAGTCTGTAACAAGGCACCGATTCTTCTGACACAGAATGTACGAGCCTACCTAACGGTATATGTCTACCGTTGTTGTGTGTGTGTGTTTTTTTTTTTTTAAGGAGGGGTGAAAATAACATTTTCATCGTTATATTATGACATTACAATCAGGGCATGTCTTTACTCCGTTATATAAGCAATTATGCCAAATTTATGGATATGAATAGGCCTAATTGGCTGTGGCTATATTAGCTATATAACCCTGCACCTGAATTAATTTACAAAACACTTTAAAAAAAGACCCTAGCGACCCTTTGCTTTATTTTTGAGGGGCTAGCCCAGCTCCTATATGTTTAATGTTTGTTTTTCCTTAAACATTAAAAACGCCATTGACATGGACAGAGTTTAATATTTGTTTTGTCCATGTTTGTTTTGTCTGATAATTACGTCATAAAATATGTATATAATATATAGCGCCCCTCACTTTCATGCACGGGTGTTATTTATTTTAATGGGAGAAGCCCTGAGCATTTCAAACAGCATGCACATAAACTTGAAAATACTGTGGACTATCCTGCCCTATATAGGCCTATACATGCCCTTTACAATTATTTATATTTATATACTAACTTGAAAACACACGGAACGTCTTTCAACGCCTCAGAGAGGTCTTATGTTTCTTCAATAAAGAGTTATCTCAGTATAGCTATACAACGGGATGGTATAGGCTATTTACTATTAGAGTAGGCTAGCTAATTTGTATAGGCATACATCTAATTATTCGATTGTTAAACACGTCATATCATATCCCTATATATAGGTGACGATACACATGGACCAAGGCGAGAACTATAGTGAACAAAAAACAAAATAATACAATAATATCCGCATGGTGCTATGGCTTATAAGTCAAATATCAGTGCAACTGGCAATTTTGCAATCATAACGCAGTTAGACTAACGTATAACGTATTTTGAATTCATTTATTTAAACATCTGCATTAATGTTCGCAACTTAAAACGTATACCCTATTAATTTAAAAAATAGACAAGAAAAAACTATTGCCGTGCCAATTAACAGTTTCAGTTTGCTGGCTATGTATGTGCAGCATGGCTCATTATTTGCACTTTTCGTGCAGGTCAAGTATTCTGTGTTACTGCATTTGGTCTAAACCTGCACTATAGTGACAAAATGCCAAGATTCATCTATATCAAGCAATATGGGCTTTGATTTATTGAAATTCAATAATTCAAGAGGCCCTTTCAGCGACACACACACACACACACACACACACACACACACACACACACACACACACACACACACACACACACACACACACAAACAAACTTTACCACGTGTATGCCCTATAATTTAAAGCTATTTTAAAGCTATTCAATTATTTGGTATATATGTAAATCAATGAAAACAAAAGGGGGGAGATAGACAGGCAAATGTCAAAATGACCCCTGGATAATGTTTTAAACAAATAACGCAATGCTCATATCAATTCTAGTATTCTCTTAATGCTATAGCCCTCTCAATAAGACCCTCTTAAATTGACAAGGGCACAATAAATTCAATGTGAATCTTTCGTGAAATGGGGTGACAATTGAGGCTTTATAAAATGAGGCACACAAAGATAATATGCAACAGAATTTTTTCTTATTTTTCCAGAATACATACAAAAAAATACCAATTCTCTTTCCATGGTATACACCTGAAAAATAACGGCAATTTAAAATTATGTGGACAATTTGGAATTTAAGAAACAAACATGCATGTAAATTATTTTCTTCTCAATTGAGACATTAAATAAGAACAATACAATCATAGCAATTTTCAAATTAACATCGAAATGAAGAACCCTATTTTATTAGTAATCTAACGTGTTTTTCCACATTACCTCTAGAGTTCAATTTTAAACATAATAATGCACTTTTTGAGTTGCTCAAATATCATCCATTGCAGCTATTATCGTCTGCTTTAAGCCGACATTAAATAAATACAGTTTGAGTCCACGGATCCCGTCCATAAGTGGAGCGCTGTTTATAAAAGTCTTTATATTTGCATTCTTTAGAACTATAAACTTTTCAAAGTCCACGTGTGTTTTTATTTTTCCTCTGTCTCACTGGTATCCTAGCGCTGACGCTGTTGTTAGTCTCTGGCCATACAGTGCATAAGGGGAGTAGTAAGGGCCGGTGGCGGCGGGCACGGGCACGGGGGCACCGTTTGGCAGGGGGCTTTTGGAGTACGGGTGATAGCGGCTGGTCAGTCCCAGTGCGTGGTGCGGGCTCCTAAGTGCCAACTGCCCGGGGCTACCGGGGCCTGACTGGGGCATGCCGTGCATGTGGCAGGCCATGGCCGCGGCGGCGGCGCTGGCTAACGAAGAGGAGCTGGGGTATCCAGAGATCAGCTTCTCCGCGCCCGTGAAGGCGGTGTGCGTCCTCAGGTGATTTAGGAGATCCTCCGAGGAGGAGAAGCGCTTGTCGCACGGTCCGTTCGCCGACACCCAGTTGCAAATGTGCGGGTGGGGGTCGTTGGGGAGCATGAAACCGTAGGGGTACAGCGGGTGTCCGGTAAACGTGGGCGCCGACGCGTGAACTCCGTGCAAAGGGTGCGTCGGGTACATGAGAGGGTAGCCGTTCTTCAGGGCGTTGTGGGCCGCCGCAGCCTCGTGCGCCGAGCACTGGGCCGCGCTGGCGGCCCCCGCTAAGTGACTGGCACAGTGGTAGCTGAGGCAGTAAGGGTCCCTGCACAGGCTGGCAGACATGATGGACGGCGGGGAGGCTCCGGCCAGAGGACTGGAGCCCGCCTTGCTGCAGCCCATGCTGGCCAGCTGTGCGTTCACCAGGCTGCCCCCGTGGGGCAGGAAGTGTTGCGGGTAGCCCGCGTAGGCCCCGGCCAGGCTGCCCGGGTAGGACATCCCGGCGGGCGGCAGGGGGAACACCGTCTGTCCGGGCTTGTAAGGGGACACCGGCGCCACGAGTCCTCCCGAGCCCAGGACGGACGCCGAGGACACGGACGTCACAGAGGAGTCCGAGGAGGAGGTTTTGGAGCCGGGCGTCGACTCCTGGTGCTGGCTGACCTCCACGTTAATCCCACCGCAACTCACGCTTATCCTGCTGTGGCTCGTGGTGCCGGAGCCGTCCGTCGTGCTGTTTTTGTTACAATCGGACTCTTTCTTGTCGTCCCTGTCCCTGTCGCACTTGCCCTCCGACGGCATGGGAGAGGCAGAAGTGCTGGAATTCGGGCTGCCTGTCCGTGGCGTGAACGGCTGGCAGGTGGCGCTCGGCACTCGGAAACCAGACTTCTCTCGCTCACTCGACACAGACGAGGACGAGTCCTTTTTATCTGAAGGTTTAGAATAGGGTTTGAAGCTAGATTTGTCATCCACACCAATGTCACTCATTTTTAAAGGACCGGATTTAGACTCCTTGTCACTAGATCCATTCGATCCTGTCACGGAAGATAATTTGGAAGATGGTGGAGGGTCCGGCTTCCCGATCTGCGAGCACGTCTGTGCCAGCAGTGCCAACGGACTTTTCTTGGCATCGAGCTGCAAAGACGAGACACGAAACGGCGGTTGATAAACAGTCAAAAAACACGAATTTCCCTCTCACATTATCACAACACGTCTTGTTTGGGAGTTAAAATGCACATATTGCGTTCCCTGCCGTTTATAAACACAGAACTATAGCAGGTTACAAGCTAGTTATTACGCACGACTATTACCATGAAGAAACTAGGCTACAGTCTCCTCGTATTACAATAATAATACCGTATGTTGAACTGTAGTTCTTAGCATTGAAATTACATTCTTATTTTTTCAGTCTATTGTGCACAACGGGAAAAACATCTTGTCACATCGCAACAACAAAACATGCCGATTATGCATATCCTATTAATGACTATAGCCTGTATGTTTTCAGTCTGTGATGGTTGTGATTCTTACCTCAATAGGGCTAACAGGGGTAGAAGGCAAAGGCTGTAGGTATTCTGGGTGCAAAATGTGTCCCGATCGTGCGCTAAGCATTTTCAAAACCTTGATGGGAAGTCTGTTTGCTTGCCGTTGTGGATCCGACGGGGGCGCGGAGTGAGGAAAAGGCTTGTTGATGCTGCTGCTGCTGCTGTTATTCCTGCTCCTGCTTTCCCAGGCTAGACAGAGATCACGATTTTTCAGAGAGAGCGATGTGATCATGTCCCAATTCTCAGGAAATTAGTGATCGCCGGTGACGCTTTCATTGGATTCATTAATACAAAATAAAAAACACAGCCGAGAAACATCGAAGCTTTCTCTCGCTCGAAGAAGAAGAAGACGAAGAAGAAGAAGAAAGGTTGAAAATGGTTTAAAATGAAAAAAGTGTAATAATCCGAATAGTAAAGAGGTTAAGGCGCGGCGGCAGGCAGGCTGGAAGAGGAGGCGGAGGAGAGTGCGAGGTTATCGCGGTTCCGTGGCTCCGTCGTCTGTCGCACCATGAGCGTGTCTCCCTGTAGGTCCGTGCTCTGTACTCCCGAAGTAGGAACTGCTCGAAATGTTCACTTCAAAAGCAGCTGAATTAGTCCGAGATTAAAGCCTTTGCCGCCTTCCAATCAAATGGGACCCCGAGGTGATTGGAGGGTCAAGGGGATGTGACGTTCTCCTCTTTGTAAGCCCCTCTATTTTGACAGCTCGGGGGAGGAGATAGTTCTGAATATTGTGGTTGCCGTGAACGCTTCTACGCGATTTTACTCGTATAGGATTGTGATAGTTTTTTAATGCTTAATAAGGTATGTAATAGCAAGTGGCATGGACTATGTTATACCTTTGGAAACGTATAGCCAACAATGTATTCAGAACCATAACGCAAGCGATAAATCTATCATAAAACCACCAATTTATGTGAGATTAGATGAGAGATATAGCCTATAGCCTATATACCATGCTCGCTTATTGGCTGTTGTTTTATTGTCCCTCAGTCCATATATAGTTCGACTTCAACAACCTCCACAAGTCTATATCGGCCTATAATTGAGGCTATATAATGTAATATTAAATAGAAACATGCCTATCTATCTCTTCATGCCTGGTGGTAGGCTATAAGTGTACAAGTCGCGCGCGTCTGTTACATATAGTGACTCCTTTTCACCGGCAAACACGAGATCAACCACTTCAGCTTGAATTCCCCAAACAGACAAGCGTTGACAGGAACAGACCAATGTAGTGATGGAGGGATGTGAATGTCACATGTTTTCAGTATAATATACACCGCCCTTCTATTTCTATCTCCACCCCTCCGTCAACTGTCAATTCTGCTCCACCGCAATCAATCAGTTATTTGTCAGGCTCCTGTCAATCCGCCCTTGATTTATGTCAGCTATTGTAGCTGATTACATGCCAGTGTGACTGGGGGGGAAAGGACAAATGGGAAGAGAAGGCATTCTGAGACACTTAATTTAGGGGAAATAAATCATTCTTATGTTAGATTTAATTTGCAAATGCACCGGCAATGGACATAGATAGAGAGGCGCACAAATCTTCGCATGCCTCTCCTCTTGTTTTCACACAATGTTGAACGGATAGGACGACGAACGAATCATCACGTTCTTATATAGACAACCGAAAGATATATAGCCTATACGACAGAAAATGTCACATTCTGTCGGCTGTCTTCATTGGAAGTTCCACAACTTCTTTCTCTTACGTTCCGTCGCCAAACAACGTCTTATCGACATGAAATAAACAGGCTATAGCCTATGCGAGTTTGGCTCTTCAGTAGCCTATAAGTCAAAGTTAGCCATAGCCTAGCCTAATAGGCAACAAGTAGCTATATTAGTGTGTCACAAGTTTCACTACAGTATTTTATTAAAATTGTTTAAAAGCAAGAAAGAATTAAGTATTATTTAGTGTTGGGACCTGCACATTTTATAATTTATTATTAAATCCAATATAGAATAGACTAAATTGCCCTATGAATGGAAAACAAACAATATAGACCGACCGTGTGTGTGTGTGTGTGTGTATATATATATATATATATATATATATATATATATATATATATATATATATATATATATTCTAGATTTCTGTAAAAGTTCAACCAAACAGCAGATTGCACATGAAATTAAAAGTGCTGTATAGCATCTCGGGTGAAATCATGTCACGGTTTCTCAAAACAGATTCCTGTCCATTTCAGGAACACACACCCACCCCAAACCCATACCTTCTCCTCTATTGTTAAAACCTGTCATCTGGCCTGGGGGCACATTGTCATCCGCAACAAGGATAACAAAGACGCGAGGAAAAAAGAAATCCAGACATTTTATATTGATGTCAGCTCGATTTTATTTACATACAATGAAAATGATTTATTTCCTTTAAAGAGGCATGCATCAGGGAAGCGACGTGGAGGGGGGTGAAAGAAAAGAAGAGGAATGGTGTGTCAGGGCAGAGCTGAGAAAAGAAGTTAAAAAAAAAAAAAACGCCTTGAACTATTCACCGCTGAGATGGCTAATCAGTGCTGAGGCTCCGGGGCAATCGGGCAGCTTTTCAATGCGGTCCATGCTTTCATCTCAATCGGGGATGGAGGCGCTCAATTAAAAGCCTATCAGTTTGTAAGTAAATCAACGCCTATCAAAGTTGTCACATCAAACAAAACGATTATTATTGCAACCCGCCTCTGCCATTAATCTCTCTCTGTGGTAATCCGCCTGACAGGTCCGTCCTGGAGAGAGCAAGAAAACCTGGAGTGGACAGTCACTCACGGGGCAAAAACAATTCAGGGGAAGAAAAGAAGAAGAAGTAAGAAGAATAGTTTTTTTTGCTTAGTCACTCAATACGATGTATTTTACATTTTACATGCAGTTTGTTCTAGCTCATTTAAAATAATATAGGTAACAGATGCTCTCTAGTCTAAGTGTGTAAATAAATACAATACTATTCTAGCCTATACTATTTATTCTTAAAGAAACAGGTATTAGCCTATATATGTTTAGTATTCTATAATTCATTTTTTATCCAATGGTGTGATAACGAGAAAGAAGCCAAATATTTGTATTAGAGCTAGGCCTGAATTAGTCTACTACACTACAAGTTGTGTAGCTTGTGTGTGACTGAAACTGTCAACCACAGCCTCGGGCTCTCCAGAGAACAAGGTTATGTCAGTCACCCAGAAAGCAAATTAAATAATAAACAAACAATAGCCTAATAATTGGTTTAATTTTTATTTATTAAAAAAAATTAAGAATAAAGCAATCCCAAATGACCCATAATCTCTATAATTTTTTCTTTCTTTTCTTCCTCTCATGTGCACTCAGAGGCAGAGCCTGGGAAGTGTTTCACAATATGCAAAGACGTGTGTGATTGATATCAGGCTTGCTGTTTTCTGCGAGGTCTGTCAGACCGTGACACAATATGTGAGTTATTAGGGCAAAGAAGGGCAACCATAAATTCCCAGTGTCAGGCGAAAACCCTCTTTATTGTCCGCATGACGAATGGCTCATGTGCACCAGACACCAAATACTCAGCATTATCCTTAAATGGGAACACATTTTTGCGACTATAATTCATGATATTTAAATAGAAAGTTTAAAGTATCAGCCATAACATGTATTTCATGTCGGTGACATGTTTATGAATCAACTCTCCCTTCCCAGCATGCAAATAATTATTTACAATTATTACACAGTTGTATAACTTTGGTTTATGGGCCGCCAACGCAAACTTGTTGTCGAAGCAAAGTTCAAAAGAGTACATTCGAATGGAGCGGTGCCTGTATTTAATTGATTGATATTATATAATTAAATAAAATCCCCTAATAGTCCACTAAGTCGGCATTAATAATTTATTTTTGGGGGCCAGTCGCCAGCTCTAGCTCAAGACTATATATAGCTGCCATATAACCGTTAATTTAGTCGCAAATTCAATCACATTTCTCTCTAATAATACTTTATGAAACAAGATCCGACCGAGCCCAAATATGCATTACGCTCCAAAGGTGAACGATTCTACAAGCAGAAAAATGGAATAGGGTTAAGAGAACATCAAATAAATAAACAATAATTCAAAGGCATGCAAAAAGAGAGAATGTTTTTTTCCCCTCAAACTTCCATATGCTGATGATTAGAATACTGGAGAGAGCCCGCGTGATATTATCCGACATTACCTGGAATTATAGTCTACTATGTTCCGATGTAAAACGTCAGAAGTTTAAAAAAGGAAAGCGAAAAAAAAACACCTGCGAACAACACAGTGTAAACATAATCCTTTGAATAAATAGTATTTAATAGTACAGAAGACCTCCGAACACAGCCGTTAATGTGAGGACACACACACACACACACACACACACACACACACACACACACACACACACACACACACAGACACACAGTCACACACACACACACACACACACACACACACACACACACACACACACACACACACACACACACACACACACACACACACACCGCAACACATAGGCTACAGTACAGTATGAGAAGTGCAATGCAACCACTGCACTCTCTCCGTGGCTTCAGCACACAAAGCGTTTCCGTGTATGGGAGGTTCTAAGTGACGTCACCTCAACCAAGATACAGTTTGAAGACAGTGCAGGTTGTTATAGGCTATAGCCTGCTTTGATGTTTTCAAGGTGTAGCCTGCCTAACTAACTAGTACACAGTAGTAAATAAACAAATAACTGTTCAGTGTGTGTGTGTGTGTGTGTGTGTGTGTGTGTGTGTGTGTGTGTGTGTGTGCGCATGCGTGTGCGTGTATATATATATATAGCTTAGCTAACATTAAAGCCTCACCGGGTGTAACTTTTATCCGTATAATAAAATATGTACAAAATATTATGTCATTTTGTACAACCTGTATTAATATGTCGGTAAACTTATATCTGGGTGGTTGTATATTTTGTCTCCCTGCTCTTATCGAGACATTTAGATCGTGTCAAAGGTCATCATGTCTCACCTGGACACATTTATGCAGGATCTATTTGACATGAATTTTGACCCGAACGTCCAAGATTAAATGTATCCACTGAGCAAGCAGGCCAGCTATATGGTAAAAATTCCAGCACCTGAGTCATTGATATTTTTGAAATTCTAACAAATCGTTGCATTTTTTGGGGGAAAACCTGGACCTGTAAATGAACAACACAAAAACTAAGGCACTGGTGTCGGACTTCTGGTTTACCGGAACGGGGTTCAACTCCCTGCAGTGCCCTACTCAATGTGTTGTATTTACCGGAAAGGATGGGAAACATTAGCAAATTGCGGAGGATGGGAAACATTAGCAATTTCCGCAATTTCCTCAATTTTCAATTTCCGCAATTGCCGCAATTTCCGCAATTTCCACAATTTCCACAATTTCCAATTTCCGCAATTTCCGCAATTTCCAATTTCCGCAATTTCCACAATTTCCACAATTTCCGCAATTTCCGCAATGGCCCTAGGCGACCGCCTAGTTCGCCTATGCCTAGAACCGGCCCTGCTCAGTATATATAGGCGTTCCCTCATAACTTCCTTGTATGATGAAGAATGATGTCACACGCATACCCTCTATACAGGGTGTCTGCACATTTCTAAAGTGACAATTTAAAGGCTTCATATATGAAGATCCAGGTGATGATAGTCAGTTCCACATATGGAGATCCATGTGTTGTCGGGTTCATGGCCAGGGTTCATGGCCATATATATAGTGTGTCTTGAGTGTAGAGGGTTTGATGATGTCAGAATGACATATGAAGCGTGATGGACTGACAACCAAATTATCTAAGGGTCTCCATGATGTCACGTGATGTCACGAGGACGTCGAGGAGTGACCATATACGGAGGCGTGATGTCACGAGGCGACCATATATGGAGGTGTGGGTGTTGTAGGCCTACTTAGCCCTGTCCTGGCCACGGTGTGTACGGCAAAGTCCATCGCTGATCACCAATAAAAACAAAACAAAAATCAGCAAATGGTATCAGTCTGGAGCAGGGGTGATAGAACATGGGTGTTGGGTTGGCTTCAGGCTTGGCTGAAATAGCGTTTCTGCCCTCCTCCCCTGCCGTTGCCGTTCCGGAACCCGTTTCCACGACCGCTGCTGCGACCCCTTCCACCTCGGAACCCTCCCCCCCTTCTGGCGCTGCCAAAGCCTCTGTTGCCACGGAAACCATCATCACCACCACCAAAGCCTCTATCACCGCCGCGGTTGCTATGCTGCCTCCCCTCCAAGTCTGGGAGTTCTGTACAGACAGACAGTTGCCAACAGTGACCATCCTTCCAGTTGTCCTGCATCTCTTTGACTTTGTCAGATGGGACGTCGAAACACACTCCGTTTTTGCCTTTAAGAATGTTCATTCTATGTATGTGTTGCTCAACCTCGTCTCCTAGCTGTTCTTTGAGGGATCTCCAGGCGTAACTCAAGCTGTGCATCTCCCGAGAACACTCCATCTTAAGTGTCGTGTAACCTGCATCGGAGGTGAGCAGGGATCTTTGTTCTAGGCTGGTAGCTCCAGAAATGTGGGCCAAGGCAGCAGCTAAAGCTTCAATAGCTCCTCTCTTGTCAATCAGCTTCTCAGCAGTCTCTTTGAAGTGGGCGATGACAGAAGCACTTACCGAGTCCAAACACTTCAGAGCCTCATCGCTGGATGACTTGATGATGTCACTGGCAGTGGGGACGCCAACGCGTCGGAATGTGATGCCAGCTTTGTGCTCTACGTTGCGTAGCAGCTGCTCTTCTCTCCTCTGGTAGAAACAGATACACATTCCGGTCCTGCCTGCTCGGCCCGTACGCCCCGACCGATGGATGTACGACTCCACATCCTGGGGTGGAGAGCACTGGATTACCAAGTCTACTTCAGGGATATCTAAGCCGCGGGCTGCTACGTTGGTGGCCACCAGAACCTCGAAGGACCCCTTTCTGAAGCCCTTCAGTGTGATCTCTCTTTGTTTCTGAGCGATATCACCGTGGAGGGACTGGCAACTCTGTTTGATTGACGGATTCATGGACAGTTCGTCCGCCTCTTTCTTGGTCTCACAGAAGATGATGGTTTTGCCTTGGCTGCCACTGTACACCTGGACCACGTCACCCAGCACTGCTGCACGCTGGGACCAGTGGCATGCTATGGCCAGATGCTCTACAGTTGTTGCGGCTCTCGTCATTTTTGTGCCTATAAGGTCGACATGCACGTACCCTGGCTTCATGTATTTCTTCGCAACGTCATAGACCCAGGCGGGACAGGTGGCGGAAAACAGCAATGTCTGAGGGTTAGTGTCGGCAACGTTCTTATATGCTGAAGATAGTATTTCTTCAACCTGGTCTGCAAACCCCATGTCCAACATCTGGTCAACTTCATCCAGAACAACATGCTTGAGTTTGGAGAGATCCAGTTTGTTGTTCTGGAGGTGATCTTTAATACGACCAGGGGTCCCCACCAAAACATCGATACCGTTACGGATGGCATCCATCTGTGGGTTATATGAGCTGCCTCCATAGAAACAGGTGACAGAGAGTTGCCTGGTGATGTCTTTGAAGTCCTTATGCACCTGGATAGCTAGTTCTCTAGTTGGAGTCAACACCAAGACCCTGGGAGGGCGTCCTCTGCTCAACTGCGTGGAGTTATTCTGTAGCTTTTCCACCAATGGGATAGCAAAGGCGAAGGTCTTCCCGGTTCCTGTTCTGGCCTGGCCGATAACATCTTTTCCAATACTCACAGCTTTAAACGTCTTCACCTGAATGTCAAACAGGTAAGAGATTCCCCGAGCTTTTAGCCGGCTGATGGTGTGCTGGGAGAGGTTGAAGTTTGAGAAGGCCCCTTCCTTCTGCTCTGGTGTCTCTGTTGCTTTCTCACTCTCAATGCCTGAGTCATCGCTGGACTGAGATGGGGTGGAATGTCCATTGGTCTGAGGTGAAGCTTCTTCGGTCGATTCCTCTGTTAATTTCTTCTTTTTCCTCTTCTTTTTCTTTTCCTTTTCCTCTGTGTCTGATTCTGTGTCGGGTTCTGCATTCTTGTTCTTCTTTGGTGTTGTATTAACACCATTAAAGTTGCCATTCACGTCGTGTATGGCCCCATCGCTGGCTTGGTCCACTGCTTGCTTTTCTTTTTTCTTCTTTTTTGGGGCCGGAGGCTCACAATCTGGCTGCTCTTCCTCTACCTCCAGCTGTTTGTTTTTCATTAATTTCTTGCCATCCTTGGTCTTCTTCATTTTGGTATTATCTTCTTCGGTTTCAAATATGATTTTGGACGGCATTTCTTTCCTCGGATGGAACCCTGGCTCCACGAGCGAGCAGGGTAGAAAGGTGTGACTGCGTGGTGTAGGGTTGGTAGGGGAATGAATATAAAAAACATTGAATATTGTCCCTATCTGGGCGGGTGGACCTCTGACGTCACGTTCATGTCACCATGACTCAGCCATAACCATATAAGGAGTTCCCAATGCAGGTATATATGCCCAAATATGGAGTGATGTGTTGTCTAACCTCAATGTGTTGTCATGGCACCAGGCGCAAACAAATCAGTCAGCTTCATATTATGGGTAAAAAGGTGGCATGCCCATATATGGGCATATGACATATCAGGGATCTGATATTAGCTAAAATGGTTTTCTCTACCGCCTCCGATGGCAGAAAGATGTGAAGCCATCTATCTATAAATGCACCAAGTCTCTGTATGTATGTCTGTGTGTAATCCACGTAACTCGAGAACCGACACACGCGTTCCACACCACAGCATCATTCCAAGTAGGCCAGTGCCCAATGGGCACCGCTGTAGAGGCTCCAACTCATAATATCTGGGTGGGGCATGCATTTCCAACTTGCATCGTTCCAAGTAGGCCAATGCCAAATGGGCACCGCTGTAGAGGCCCCACGGGCTCCATGTGGGGGTCCCCGGAACTTCCAGAACCACAGGAAGTCCCCCCAGGGGGGGCGGCCCGCCGCCCGGTTCTGGCGAGCTGCCCTGCGTCCGAAACGGTTGAGAAATGACAGAGTTACCATGTGGGGGTCCCCAGGGGGTCCCTACTGTACTGTACTGTCACTGTACTGTACTGTCACACCCGAAATCACGTAATGGCAGCTAAAAACACTGCTTCCGAGTTTCCGTCATGCACCTGTGAACAGTGTGAATCTCAACAGCGCCACTTTGTGCACCTGTTGGTGACATAAGGTTTATTTTTTTGCAAAATATTAAGCTAACAATTAACAAACGGTGCAAACACAAAAATCTAACGCAAGGGACAGTTCAGATTTTTGTATGAAATACTTGCCATTAATATAGTGGTTGCAACTGTATTAATTGATTGCCCGAGTCCCGTGGTGGGAGTTCTGCACTGGTTTTGGTCAATATTAAGTAGTTCTGGTCATTTTGTGGGGGGCACTGGGGCCACGCAGTAAAAGTAAATGTATCCACAAAACTAACGTAATTTTTTATTTTTGACCTATTTCTAAAATATCAGTGCAACTTTAACGAAGGCGCCAGGGGGGGGGGGGGCTAGCAGCCTCAGCTGATGAAAAGTATTCATGCATAAATACAATTATGAAAGACAGAATTGACTTACTTTTATATAAATCATTACTATAAAATCATACTTTTTATTTTTGGAATGATGGATAATGCTGAAATAATCCATAACCTTTATTTGCTATGGGGGCGAGCCTTCAGGTTACCGTAGCCTTTCATTCGTTCTCCGTCACATATACGCATTGCAAATCTCCAATCAACAGAGCTTCCGCCTTAGTTCATAGTTCACATTACCTGGCTGTGTTGACTGAATTTTCGGAGGGAACTTTGTAGAGCCGGCTACCTACCTAACCAAAACAATATAGCTTCTATAGTGCCACCTTTGGGTTTAAGCCCAGTGTGAATTTAATAATGGACCGTTTTATTGTAATTGGTAAAAAAACGACGTCTGAGTAGCCTACAGTTTCAGTGGACGACTCGGCTGACGGTGGTGAAACAGCGGCCGCCTCCAAACACAGACTCGTCGGGTGATGAAGAAGAGGAGGTAAACTTAGCCCTGCCGTCTTCTGCGGCAAATTTAGGGTCTGAGAGCGAACATGAACAGCCTGAAAATGAAGCCACTCAAGCCAGGGGAGCAGCTTCTGTGCCATGTGATAGAGGGGTCAATGTTGACCTCTATCACATTGACCATTTTTGGGCGTAGTGATATGGACAAAAAAACAAACAGTTCCGTGTGATAGAGGGGTCAAAAATTACATTACATTAAATTAAATTAAAGTTACATTGTTTCCATGGTGTGTTCATTTTGAATGATGTTACACGTGTGTGTGTGTGTGTGTGTGTGTGTGTGTGTTTGTGTGTTTTCATTTGCAGTGCAGATGGAACTGACTGACTGCAGGGCAGGCAGGCTGGCAGGCTGGCTGCGTGGTACCGTGTGATTACATCCGGCCGGGTCAGCTGGTTTCAGAGAGCAGCAAACATGCGGAAGAGGAGGTAAATTGGAAACGTCATGTTGTGCCTCTAAGAAAAAAAAGTACTTTCAACAACAAATAACTGCTGAATGTTTACGGCTGCTTTCGTCGGCGGGGGACTCGCGTTGCTGTCAGTATAGTTTGTTTGTGTACAAAGTGTGTTCCCTCGCGGAGTGGTCTAACCGTCTGTCACATCATCATCACCATCATCATAAAGTTATGGCACGCAGCGAATCAGTGGTCGCATTGAATGGCACGCACGTAAGTTATGTTCTACTCTCGCCACTTTCTGTCCTGTTGGTTGTTGGTTTGTTTGTTTTTGGAGTCTATCATGTTGTTTTTATTCCCTTAAAGAAATGAGAATAGGCTACATGTAGTTTTCTTTGCGCAGAGCAGAGGAATGCACCAGCACTGTTTCCCTCGTTTTGACTGAGTCATGTCATGTGACTTAATTTCACTAGTAGGCTATAGCTCTGTCAGTGCCTGTGTGTGCAGTGGTAAAAGTAAAAGTATCAATACTTAGATATTGAACACTGGTTAATCAAAATGTACTTGAGTAAAAGTACAAAAGTATTGGTATCAAAATGGGCTTAAAGTACCATAGAAAAGTATAGTAGGCCAAGTAGAAAGTATACTGATACTCATTATGCAGAATGTCCCATATATTTCACAAGTTTTCACATGTATAAGAACTCTTTTGAAAATAGCAGATCTACAAGCTCACAATGTGTCTCGATGTGAGACATTGTGTGCTTGTAGATCTGCTATTTTCAAATGGCCGAAATGTATAGGGCTGTTTTGTATTTATTATCAAAATCTACAAAGTAGCTAGTAAGTATGTCTTCAAATAATTGTAGTGGAGTAAAAGCCTCTGAGATGTAGTGGAGTAGAAGTAATTGAAGTACTGAAAATTGCAAATATGCCAGTCAACTGGGCTACAGTAAAATTGTACAGTACTTGAGTAAATTTACTTATTTACTTCACACTATATGTGTGTTGTATGCATGTAGTTGCAATGAACTGCATGCTGTATTTGTGATGGTCTCTGAAATAATAACTGCATTCTGTTCTTCTCACTGTGAAACACAGACACAGCAGGGGTTCTCAAAGTGAGGCTTCCTTGAATGGGTCCCCAAGCTAAATGCCAACATACCATTACAATCAGGTTAACCAGTCACATGTCTTTAACCCTAATTACATGGGCCTTTTCAGAACAGCTGATCTACTTGTAAGCTCACAACACATAGATTAAAAAAATCCGCTATTTTTGACAGTTAAAAATAAAACCGTATTTTTGAGACAAATCACAAATCTTAGATATATATATATATATATATATATATATATATATATATATATATATATATATATATATATATACACAAAATACTTTTGTAATGGGGATCCACATCCATATATAAATATAAATTTGGGGGTCCTTGACATTAAAAAGTTTGAGAAGATGTATAAATACTTACACTTGGCTGTGTAATGTTGTTGTAATCCCCATGGCATGCACAATGAACTGACTGGCAGACATAAGGTAGAACATAACCTCGCATCACCAGGCTTTTCCACCTCGGGAGAAAAGCCAAGACTGTGTTTCTAAATCGCTGTTTGATCCGGTCGGGAGCGAATGATCCAAGCGAGAACGCCTGAGTCACTTGTTCGCTCCCCGTCTGAAACGGCTTTTAGCCAGAAGCTAATTTTCATCTGTAGTCCCTGCAGTCTTAATGGGTTATAATAAGCCAATACTGTGTGTGTGTATGTTTGTGTTGTTTCTTTAAGGTTTCCTTCATTGGACATGACTGTCAAGACATCCCTGACTTCCTCGGTGACCGATACGGGCAGTTGGCGAGAAGACTGGATCTCAGCTTCAATGAGCTCAGGTACTGCGGTGGGAGACACACTATGAAATCCTGGGTGTTCATTTAACTCCGAGAGTGTACAAAAGGACCCTTTTGGGTCCGTCTGTAACACTCAGTTATATTAACACTCAGCAGTTTTACTGTATAGGAAATGATGATGAGTGATGGACACTTGGAGTTGAACCGATGACAACAGTGAGTTACCTGGAGAAAGGGTTGTTGTTGCTGTTGTGCTAAATCTTTGACAAAATGTGTAACCTTGTAGGCCTTATTGGCTCTGCACCCACTGTCGATGTGTGTGTAAATAGGTATGCTCTAACCTTGTAGGCAGAACATGTTTTATTCCTGTAATGACAAACAACACTCAATCTGTGCAGAAACTGACGGTTAAATTCACAAATGCATAGCAGAGACACTGACTGGTTCTCTAGCTCTCTCTTGTTTAGTGCCAGTTTGTGATATGGAAATGTGCACATTTACATTTACATTGAATTCATTTTGAGGACCACCAAACTAATATGTTTGTATGTATCGGAAAATATTCACAAATTGTCCAATTTATTCTGAAAATAACCACACGTCACGTGTCGTGAGCTTGTAGAACGGATATTTTCAAATAGCGGGGGGGGGGGCACCTGTAACCCAGGACCCCTTGGGGGCACATTGTTCACGAGGCGGTCAAAGCATCGTCAGAACAGGAGGTTGGGGGTGGCCGGCGCTACACCAGGGCAGGATAAAAAGCCTGATCAATCAACAACGTGACATGCTAATGCAGGGGCAAATAGAAGAAGAGATTCCTCTTTAACAGGATGTGAGGGATGATCAAATGGCAGGTTGATTCAGTGGGGATGTATAATTTCAAAAGCAGAATTCACTCAGCGGACCTGACAATTAAAATATGAGGTTTTTTCTTTCTCAAACCGTTCCTTGATCTGTCAGGCCACAGAGCCTATTGGACGGGGGAAGCAGTTTTGTCAAGGGAAGATTGTTGCCTCGAAGCTGTTATCTTTGCCTGCCCTGAAATGTGGGTTCTTCTTCCATTTAATTGATTTGCTTGGCGCTGGGGTCTGTCACACTAATAATTGCTAAATCCTACCACTGGTCCAATGTGATGTGCATAATGTGCTTATCGGGGACATTAATATTCCTAATGAACCGCCGCGATTGGAAAGCAAGCACTGGTTTGTAGGGGTTTGATTAACCTTTTCATCTGTCGAGGGCATATACTTTACTCCAGGTTTCAAACATGATTGCCTCCTCGAGTGCCAAACAAAGGTAATTGGTCAAAATGTGCAAACTACACTCAGTGTTAGACTTGATGGTCACAGGGTGTTCCATATAGTGTTTTGAAGTGTTATTAAAAGGGTTACAATGAGGAAGCCTCTAGATAATGATTAAGCAATGTGTGATATTTCATGTAATTTCAGTCATTTGTGGCAGGTGTCTCAGTAATTCTTCTAAAGATGGCCATGGAGACGTTAGAAGTGTCACTGTTGAGAACCACCCTAAACATGTCCTCAGTGTACTCAATTATATAGTCAACGTACGTCTTTTTGTCACTCCACGGTTACTGTAGCTACTGTAGCTCCTGGGTATAAACAGTAGAGCAGCCAATGCAGTATCTACGATTCTACGTATATATATATATATATATATATATATATATATATATATATATATATATACCGCAATGTTCTACCTGGAGGCCTGGCCCCTTTTGTTTAGCTTCCAGTGCCTTTCTGTTTGGAAGAGAAAGTGAGCTCTTCCCAGCGTGCACCTCACGTTTTAGCGATCTTGTCGGCTAAGCGCCATGGCGTGCCTAGAGTAGGAAATAGTTAAACATTTGGAGAGGAGTATCATCATCAATTTAGTTGTATTTAAAGTTGAGGAAGAGGCCCGTGCAAGTTTTGTTTATGAAGCCTAACGGGAAATGTAATATTTATTTACATGTTTCAATGTTCAGTGCCACAAACGCAATTTAAATTGTTAATCGCAAATATTTGTATCAATCGCACGGATAGGGTTTCTGGATGGTTTCCTTCATGTTTTCCTTCCTGTTAGTCAGCTATTTAGGGTTAGGCTATTTGTACTGATAACACAGCGATGGTATTACCTATCAATAAGTGCTCTGTACACTTTGGAAGCGATCGGGGCATTCGTATCTTTGATAACCGAAGCGCTTCGCCTCTTAACTGTTCTTTAAACAGACTGTAATCCATGTTATCATAACGCTAAGTTTGCTCGGAACAGAGTAATCTGTCAGACTCTTGTGTAGTTACCAGGGTGGACATGCAGTATAGAGAAGACTCTCCCATCAGCTTTGTGAAAGCTGATTTTCCAAGCAGAGTATGTGTTGGTTTAAGGGAGATCAAGCCCCGGAATTATGTTTTCTCTTTCCCTAGAATCTGTCAGGTTAGGAACTTGGATGTTCAAAATCAAATATTTATAACTGAAATATTATTAATCCATTATTAATCTTTCAATTCGGGTTAAGGGGGCATCTTAGATGTCAGATATCATTACTGAACATCAAAGGATGTTCTTGGGAGAGAGGCAGAACCACCCATTTGGGGTTCACACTGCTGCTTTATTGATTGATGATTTGCCTGGTGGGGAATATGTAGGTATTGCATGGTGAGTCAACGCTCTCACATAATGTACAAAGTGCATTTAAATGTTTCATACTGAGTTCATACGAGTAAACCTCAAAGCAATGTCACCATTTTATTTAAACATACTTAATCCATTTTGGGTGGGACCCTTTTTGGTGTTTTAAGCATTATGTTATGCTTTAGCTATTGAAAAATAGCATATCCGAGTGCCGCGCTATGATCTTGTAGGTCTGCTATTTTTGATATTTCAGATCTTTGAATATATATTCTTTCAGAGCGAACGTTTTTAACTAAAATCTTTGCTTCTGAGGGGTTCCTGGAACAACATATTTTCAGATGGGGGTTGGCGGCCTATTACATATATTTTTGGGTCCTTGACATGAAATATTGAGAACCACTGACATAGAAACATAGGTATTTCAGGAAACTGTCAGGATTTAGAAGACATTTTAGGTCAGGCCTAAATGGGTTAATGTGTGTGTATAGCAGGGGTCTTGCATATTTTTCAGGCTAAGGAGAAACAGATGAAGTAGGGATCTCCACTAAATGGTATCGCATATTAAACTTTTCCACTGATTTCATAGATCGCTTCATTTAGACTTGTTTGACAGTACTACCATCAGTGTTATGTAAATTCTGGTTTAATTTAATAATTCAAATCTGAAATCTGCTAGAGCTGTCAAATACAGTGGAGTAAAAAGTACATTTGCCTTTGAGATGTATCAGGGTATGCGCATGCATAAAGTGAATGGCAGATCGAGTGGCAAAGGTAGTGGCAAAGTTAATTTAATGTTGTTTAAAGTCGTTTAATGCAATCAAATAGGAGTTATCTGTTTGGATGTATGGGCTGTCAAGACCAGAAAGTACTTTTTTGTCACTCAGTAAGCGTTCCTGCGTAACTTCAGGCCATGATGATGATGTCACACGCATACCCTCTATTGGAGTAAAATTCTGTTTAAGTACAGTACTTAAGTAAATCTACCTAGTTACTTTACACCGCCGTTATTGGCGTGACCCCGTTTCAGTGTCACCTCTATCAAACCAAGTCTAAACTGACACCAACCAAAGTCACACTTCAGATAAACGTAGTGGACTGCCTTCGGCACGAAGCACTTCTGCACTCCGTTTCAGTCAAATCGAGTGGGAGACATTGCTGGAGATGTAGTGGCTAATATGCTTATTTCTGTCAGCTCAATTGACAGCACTCATACGGCAAGCTGACAATGAGTCACAGTGAGAAGAGGCACTGCAGCACCTTTAACCGAGCTCTGGGTTCTCTGTGTGTGTGTGTGTGTGTGTGTGTGTGTCAGCGTGTGTGGGCGTGCGCCGCCGTGCACACGCTCCCATTGTTTGTGTGTGTGTCTGTGTTTGTGTGAGCGTAAGTGCGAGTGGCTTGGGCAGGTAATGGAAGGATGAAGTTGTGGTAGCAGCCTGTCACACCTACACGTCCCCCTCTGTCTGTGCCGCGCTGTCTGGGTTGTCTTATCGATGTGTTGAGGAGTTTTGACTCGCAGCGAGGCTCTTTGCCGCCGGACGGGCTTGCATATTATTGCGTTGTCCACCACGTCTCGGGTCAGGTGTGCACGTTTACGCTGCGCTGACACGAGTCCACCTCTCCGACTGTGTCCACTTTCACCTCGCCGCCTGGGAAAGGCGCCTCGGCGCGTCCGTTACCCGCTGTACTAGTATCGCATGGGACAGGAGGAGGTTTGAGGGCCTTCCGTGTCTGTGCCCGGGTAATAAGACGAATGCCATCGTGCTGTGCAGAGGAGCGCTATACCTCTCTGCCAAGATGTGAAATGGCATTGAGATAAACAAATCATGGCAACACAAGGACAGGGTTCACGAAATGATAGTATATGCAGCTGACAGTTAGGTCTACTCTGGTTCACCAGGATCTGTCACCACCTTCACAACACATATCCCAGCCAGCAGGAACCCCAAGCCTGCTTATTCCATCCACATTCTGTGAGTGAACATGCAGTACAGTATACTGGCACTTGAATAACATAATTATGAGGATGTACAGTAACTATAAAATCCCCTGAACTCTCTTTAGTCATGCTGCCTGTGATTAAAACCGTTGACCATAATAATCAAAACCTTGGGCTAAATATGAAGATTGCTATCTGCCTGCCATGTGTTCTTGCCTCAAACACTTCCAAACATTTTTTTAGTAAAAGTAGCACTACCGCAATATAGAAGTACTCTGCTACAAGTAAAAGGCTTGTATTCAAAATCTTACAAAAGTTTTGGCATAAAAAATATACTTATAGTACCAAAGTAAAAGTACTCTATAGTTAGATTATTAGAAAGAACTTCAAGTTTTCAAATAATAAATACAGCTGGGTGGATCTGCCCACTGGGGCTTCAGGACGGAGTATACTGTACTTCCGTTGGAAGACATAAAGAACAACATATTCATCTTATTTCTATTATTATTATTTTTCTTTTTTTAATTTGATACTAGAGCGATAGGAAGGAGGACATGCAACACAGGCCTCCAGCCAGGAATCAAACCGGGCATGTTGTTGTGACCCTATGGCCGACACACTATCCGGTCATCACCCGGCGTGCCCCTCAATTTAACTTTTAATAGTGGCAAGAGATGATGGCATCAACAAAATAGCCCGATCCTAATTTTACACCTCCACACCAGCACAGTATCACATTTTACAATGTGATGTCACAATTTACTTTACAGATGAGGGTGGGGGGTTACAAAGCCTAGATTAGTATCGTAGTAGCATACTGTAGTCACCCTATTAAAATAGGTGCTCGTATCTTTTTAGGAAGCTTTTTTTTTATATGATAACGTCAGCGATCCCTTGCACTGACAGCAGACAGCTGACCTGTGCCATCACTGACTGAAGAAATGATTCACTGATCCAACTGCATGCTCCTTGCTGACCAAATTGGTTGTGACACTTCCAGTTTGGATATTGGCTGTTGCCCACACATACTGCATCTGCTTAGCGCTGCGGTGACCTGACATCCAGCGAAACATTGATACTGCACTCTGATACTGTTGCAGGAATTGTATGCAGCAGATGGACTCCCAGGATTAGACTTTTCATTTGAAATTCAGCCCGCCATTTATATGTTCCTGATGCCGTACAAAAAGAGGAGTCCATGTTGCCCTTTGATGATCCCCAGCCACCTGTGTTGTGTGTGTGCGTGTGCGCACACACGTAGACTTTGCCCGGTGATGGCAGGCCGTTTTGCATTTTAACGACAAAATCAAGTATGCTAACTCGCAGTTTTTACTCTCTCTCTTTTTCTGAAAAGCGAAAGTGCACTAAATGTCGCCCGGCTGTCAAAATGAGATGTAAGTACTCTGATGAAACGAGAACAAAGACGACAAAGTAGGGAGGCCCGGTACACTGGGAAATGAAATAAAACCTTGTATGGCCTGTCAGCAGTGTCGTTTTATATTCATATCTAAGGCACATTATGGTATTACGCCGCTGCTCATGCCTCACTCATCTGTCTCTCTTAATTCGTCACAGGCGACGCTCTTGTCTTTCAAGCCCCCCGTGTGTCAACATTGGGGAAGGAGAAGGGGGGGCCTGGGGGCTGCTAATTGACAAATGAGTGTTGCATGCATGAAGTGTTCTTTTTTGCCAGGCTGGGCATTTCGTCGCTGTCCGGCAGAAACCATGTCCGTATTTAACTTTAACATTTTGTGTTTTTGTATACTACAGTCACACTACAGTAGTGAAACATAGCCGATCTACAAGCTCACATACCGCGCCGCATCGCAATGCGTCGTGACCTTGACGATCGGCTATGTCCGCTACTTTTGAGAAATGTGAAAGCGGTTGTCTGTTAAATATTTAAATTTAACTAACTTAATATCTATGTAGCTATACAAGCTTGTGGACTATATTTACTACATTTTTTAATCTATTTCCATGAAAAGGAACGGTTTTCATTGGACATACAAGGTTTCCATCTGACGGCAACGATTTGATGGTGGTGATGCTGGAGCGGGGGTGGGGGCGGGGGGTGGAGGGGTGTTCTTGCGCTTGGCAGAAAAACCCAGTATGAGGCATTTAGACCGGTCCCGGAATCAGAAGTGACAACAGGGAGAGAGGCTGTCATTGTCTTGCTGGAGTGTTCAATCTGCATAGATGCCAGTATGCAGATAAAGTGTCAGTTAGTGAGGGGAGAAGAGGATATGAAACATTGCTGGTATGAAGTCCTCGAATCACTTAACTGGGGAGTGTAGTGTGTGTGTGTGTGTGTGTGTGTGTGTGTGTGTGTGTGTGTGCGTGCGCATGCGCATGTATGGCATACTTGCTTCTGCTAAGGAAAATGTATTCCATATATCCGATCTATCAGGCCTGTTTAGAGCAATACTGTGTGGATAACCTGATCTCTGTCTCATAAATTAAGGAGGATGCGAGCTCCAGTGGCCCTAACAGATTTAAACCAGACAGAGGGGAGAGACACCGCCCGGGCAGGAAATCACATATTCATATCAAAGAGCCGCATGCTATTTTCATATCATTTTCCATGATATTGAACATAGCCCTTTTAATTTTCATCGGGATCGGTTCCATTCCTTAAGTGATGGACTACTCTCGGGACCGAGCAGTGGAGACGAGAGAGCGTAGGTAAATGGGAAGTGGATGTTGTTTGTAATGGACGGGGTAGTCTTCATTTTTACATCTCCTCAATTTGACTTCTCTTCACAGAATTTCCACTTTAAAGTAATTGCTGAAAACACTCTCTTGTCTGTAGAGGACATTGGTGGTGGGGGGGGGGGGGGAGAATAAACTGAAACCTAAGAAGAACGTTGTCGGCGCTTCGGTTAAGCATCGTAAACTAGAAATGAAAAAACACTGATGCGATGTTCCGTGGGTCGTTTACACACGGCCACAGACCACAGATAGAAAAGTGTCAGAAATTGGGGGAAAAGGCTAACTACAAGCTCACAATGTGACAGTTTGTGAGCTTGAAGACACCATCATAACACAAAGGCTTAACCACATGACCGAAGACCTATTTTCACCATTCGTGAGAATAGCAGGGATTTGGTGTAGAAGTAAAAAAATAATTTGTAGGACCTAGTATAGAGCCCTGGGGGACCTTGGGCATCATAGTATATAGAGGTTAAGTGGTTAAATGTACACTGAAAAGATAAAATCTTATATTTATGTACAGCTTCTTATTTTTGCAAATGTATTTGTCAAATGAGCCGTGCCAAAGGTCAAATGGTAAACATCTGATGCAAATATGTTACAATAAAATAAAAATAAAAGCGAAACAAAATGAAAACAGCACACTGCTGGAGAATGACCTCTCTGCGTCGGAGATGTGCAAAGAATAAGACCACCATCTTTATAGCTGCACATAACACGAGCCAACTAAAAAAGCCTACCTAAATTAGTTTTTGAATCTTCTCGAGGGCAAGTCATGCACTCTCTGTTTTGGTAAGATGGCAATCTTGTATCTGATAAAAAACATTTTTCTCCCACACATTGCAGCCAGACCACATGTAGAAATGTGGTCCTCATTATGCCCTGCGCCCATTTCAGTGCTCTGTGTGTGTGTGTGTGTGTGTGTGTGTGTGTGCTCTGTGTGTGTGTGTCTGTGTGTCTGTGTGTCTGTGTGTCTGTGTCTGTGTGTGTGTGTGTGTACCAATATTTGCAACCAAAGAAGAACTATTAAAGACATTGAGGTTTGTTGACCACAATGAATCCATTACCTTACCTCACTTGGCCTATAATTAAATATAAAATGCAAAGATGGGGGGTGGGGGGGGTCTGCGTGGCGTTAAGGTAAAACACATACCGCAGCGACCTGGGTTAGTTTCCTGCTAACGATGCCTCAGAGTGCTCCAACAACAAATGCAATTGGCAGTTTTTATGGCTGGGAGGCGGGCACGGTTTGGTCCGGTACTATAGTGACTAGAGCCCAACTGCATTTTTATGTTCAATCTTGATTTTTACTTGTATTGGCATCAAAATGTACTTGAGGTACTAAAAGTAAAAGCTCCCAGCGATTTCTAGCAGCGGAACACTTTTACAGACGGACCGGATGTTATCCCGGATGTGGCTGAAGCAGCTAGAGTAGAAGTATAATATTTGCCTCTGAGATGTAGTGGAGTATTGGTAAGTAAACGTAAAGTAAATGTACTTGTTACTTTCCACCACTGGCGACTGGTGTGTCAGCGGAGGCATCATGTGGTTGTCTACGTTGGAGGTTTACTAAAGAGACAAATGAAAAACAAGATGACAAACTTGTCCAAACAAGACGAGGCTTCATGTGAATCTCAGGCTTCGTGTGGTCAGCCTGCGACGTCATCAACGCCATCTATGACGCATGACTCCATATTTGGGGCAAGGTTTCAAACTTTCAGCCCAGTCCGACCTGCCATTATGAAATCCATGAAATTATTAGAATTGAATTGAAGCATTTTGTGAGATTTGCCTCGGTCCACACATGGTCGGTCATACATACACACAAGCTCACAGGCAGTCTCTCCTCTGAACCTAGATGGCGCTGCCTCCTACAGAGGCATGGCATTTAAACGGAAAAAACCGGGGCACATTCTTTTATCTGGTTTGTTTTGAGTGACACCTGTGGGTGTGGGCCGTCTCATTATCACTCATAACTCCAGCTGGACTGCTACAGTATGAAACACCCGGCGTACACATCAGTAGTCGGCACCTCTTTTGCATAGCAGTTAATCGAAACCACAAATGTACTGGATGAAATCTTTCGGCGTCTACATGGCATTTTACTTCTGACTGTGTTGTCGTGCATATGAGTGAGTAGACCCCGAGTCGTGCAGTCAGTCAGCTTTCCTTTCACCTCCATCGTATAAATCTCTTTCTCTCCGTTACAACACAACAAAAGCCCACTGATGGCAGACGAATCATGTGTAAATCACTGTCAGCAGCCTCTCCATCAGCCGTCAGCCTTCTAGACCACGTTCCACAGACCCCCCCCCCCCCCCCTCTCCACCACCACCACAACCACCACCAATCTAGGGCCATCTCGCGGTTTGGGATTGTGAATGGAATGGAACATCTTTATGTTCCTTTTGTTCACATTATATATATACTGGGCACCGATGCCATTCCTTTTATGACTGCGTCACATTTTTTATTGTATATCCCGAGACGGATGGCGTGCCACTGACACAGAGATTTACAGGCCTTCAGCTCACAGTGGTGGAGCTTTAGAAGGGTCTGCTGACATCTAGCCAACACTTTGGAGGGGGAGAATAAAAGCTGACATTTTATTGGCTCAGAGAGGGAGCGGGAGAGAGGGAGAGAGAGATGGGGTGGGGGGTGTAAGGGAGGAAGAGAGGGAAGTGAAGAAAGAGAAAAGAGATTCTGTTTCTGTACTTTATATTTTTTTCAGCCCTGCCAGCTGTCACAGGGACCCCGCCACGAAGAGAGGATTTATTGGGTATTATTTAGAAACTTGTCAGTGGTAATGACTACAGCTATGATTTCAATTATCACCCACTAAATATAGCTCAATTCACTGCCCTGTGCCGGACATAATGAGCGGGACTGACATCATTTCTCAAGAATTCGATACCACGCTATTTTAATATTTTATGTTGACCACGGATTTAATGTTCCTCCCTGGTGCTTGGCATGTGGCGATGTCCCACTCCCCCGTGTGCAGTTGGATCGTCAGAGCTATCCAGTTCAAAGCTATCCCAGGGATATATATTTTTTCCATTGACAGAAATCCAATTAGTTTTAGTACACAGTCTGGCTGAATAAAAAGGCTCTTAAAGTCTACAATATGTTTCCTTAGCATTTTAGCAGAGCACCAAGTGAGTGATGGATCTTTATGGCTTGACCCAACGGGGCCCGGGAGTGGACCTACTCGGTTTTCTTGTTTTTTGACAAGTGGAAAAACAAACCATCCATATGTCTCACTCGTTATTGATAGGCACAGCGGAGTCTTTTGATACTTCATAAACATCCACTGTACAGTACATGCTCCTGCGGAGAGCTTGACTCTTTGTACATATTTAAGCAGTTATTAAGTACTTTACAGCCAACCCACAAATGCTGAAGATGCCATGTAAATGTGAGCGAGAGGGAGGGGGGGTGGGGGGGGGGGTTTGTCAGATGTATAATTCATCAGTGACATGTTTAGTAAGTAGGCGATTTGGGAAGAGTTAATATGTAGTCAGGTCTTGACACAAGGGTGTGCATTTTTAAGCGAGCATTAAATGGGGAGATGATTAGAACTGGCACTCGACTGACTGACTGATGGCTTGAAGTCGATGGTAAAGGGCGCACTTCGCCGTAGCAAAGGCGGCCGCTTCCCCCGTATTCATCTTCCTCTTGAGCGCTGATTTTAAACAGAGGACACATGCACAAAGTCATTGCAGGATAACGGCCAGCCATTAGCATTTGTTTCAACTCCTGTCGTATCGGCGAAGGAAGAAGAGGGATCGGAGTTGGAGAGCGAGCGAGCCTGCTTATATGTTCAAGACACAACCTGTGTCTCTGTTAGTCCATAACTCAAGCACCGTTTATGTTCACCCCATCACACTTTAGCCACCCTCCAGATTGATGATGTAAGCAACTGGAAGGCATGGAACATATTAGAAAGGAGCACGGAGAAGGGCAAGCCATGCTTCTACTTCCCTTGGACGAGTCCCAAGTGGAGAAGGAAAAAAAGGTTTGGAGCCGGTTTTGGAAGAGGAACAAAGGAGTTCCCCTTTGGTATGGTCTAGGCAGTTTTGGTCGCTTCATGGCTCTCAATCTCCCACAGTTTCTCCTGGAGAGTGCAGGGTTGAAAAGTGAAGACAGATACATTTGCGTATCGACGCCAAGATTTGAGAGAATGATTGCGGTTTTTGCCATGTTTTGAGCTCTTTTTTTTTAAGAGGGCCACGTGATAAATGTTGTCAGTAGATGAATAAATCACGCCGCAGTAAAATGTTGTTGGAACCCTGTCATTAAGAATGAGCCGTCCTTGGAGGCCTCGTAATTATTAAAAGAATTTGCTCGTACATATCCACAAAAAAGAGAGCCTGAAATAATAACCCCTTAACCCCTTTATGTTTTGAGTCATGTTTAAGCGCGGTTTGCCACCCGCGGAGTGATAAACTACATGCGGACTGCCTAATTTGCTTGCTTTGCAGTCTCGGGCCTCCATCTCCAGGCCTTCGTGGGTGATTCCTATTCTTATTCGACATCCCTGTAGAATTCTTAAACCATCTTTGGCCCTGGACAGCTGTGCCACATTCTCAACACAGCTGTAACTCATTTCCCAGTTTCCATTTCAGATAAACTCACTCACTTCTTTCACAGCTTTCACTTGTGAAAAAAAAGAAGTTGAAACGTTGCTGTCCTTCCGAGCCACCACATCCCTAGAACTTGATCTTGTTTTATTAGCAACAATTTGCGAGGGATAACATCCACTCCATCCCTCCTGTTCCGTCTATCCCTTTAACCTCATTTTCTTCGTAGTCGTATACGTGTTGTTTATAGTTTACGCTTGTTACTCGTTCCCTTTGCAAAGAAGGGGAAAAATAAGTTTTAGACATCATCAGCGCAGTCGGGAGTGACCTCAGGAATCAAGGGCAACGTTACAGATGACATCCATCAGCGCGGAAATATGTTTTAATGGTCAGGCAGGCTGCAAGACATCAGTGAGCTGTTGCCTCACTTTTCCACCCAGGCACATATTGAGATAAGAAACAGCAACGGCATGTTTCATGTCCGAGCTGCTGACATGTCTCGGCTGGAAAACTAGTTGAAACAACTCCTCCATTTTTGAGGGACTGCAGTATGTATACGTATGTATGGCACAACACTCATTTTTGCATTTTTCCTCTCATAAAACACTCATTCTGACCATTAGAATAAACTACTCTGCTCTCAACCGACCTCTTGTTCGAAAAGGCTTGCGAGCCAGCAGAAGCTGACAACACACCAAACAGCCTTCTGATCTTCCTAGCTCCACTTGTCTGTCCAGACGTTTGGTGATGTTTAGGAGCCCCCCCCCCCCCCCCATCAGTGGGGGTGATGGTGGTGAGATGAGCTTTTGTACTCGGGGGCACAGCAGAGTTCCTTTCTCTTCTCTCGCTCTCTGTCTGGAGCCGGGGACCCTTGGGTCCTCTGAAACCTCAAAAACTGTCTGTACTCAGACGCTTCAAAACACCAAACAGTAGAGGAAGACACGGAGTATAGGAGGGAGGAGGAGGAGGAGGAGGAGGAGGAGCAGGAAGGAGGGGATAAAGGGAAGACGTAGGGGAAGTGGAAGGGAAGGGAGGAGGGCGGCGGGTCCTCGGAGGGAGCGCAGAACCTACATGAATGGGCAGGCCACTAGGCAGGCAGGCCCAACAGAGTCTGTATAGACTGGTGATCTGAGGCCCGTTTGTGTGTCAGTCAGATGAAAGCGTCCGTGTCTGTGGCAGCCATGGTAAAGCAGGGAGGAGATGTGTTCCAGCGGTGGAAAGTATGTTTACTGTAAGTACTGTACCTAAAGGGTTAGTTCAGATTGAAGCTGTAGGAAATGCTTGCCATTAATATAGTGGTTGCAATGGTATTAAACCATTTCGGGACAGGAACCCCTTTTGGTTTTTGAAGCATCGTGTTATACTTTAGCTAATGAAATAGCAGATATACAAGCTCATAGCGCGGCACTGAGTGCCGCGCTATGAACTTGTAGGTCTGCTATTTTTGAAAAATTGTGAAAATGTGTGCGCAAATCTTTGAATATATATTCTTTCAGAGCAAACGTTTTAACTCAAATCTTTGCTTCTGGGGGGGTCGCTGGAACAACATATTTTCAGATGGGGGTGCGGCGGCCAAATGCAGATATTTTTTGGGGTCCTTCACATGAAAATGAGCACAACTGAAAACTGTTAGGATTTAGAAGGCATTTGTAGAATCGTCAATGTCAAAATGGGTTAATTGATTGCAGAGTCCCGTGGTGGGAGTTCTGGTCTTGTTTTGGTGAATATCAAGTAGTCATCAGGTCATTCATTTTGGTGGGGGTCACTGGGGGCCACTAATTAAAAATTAATTCATCCACAAAACTAGTGTAATTTGTATTGTTGACCTATTTCTACCACATGATAGTACAACTTTCGTACAATTTTCACACACCTGTCACATGGAACTATTGTTTTGTCTAGTATCACCGGTATAGTATTCATCACCGGTGTCATTTTTCACTTCACTTTTCAGTTCTGTCCCCTGTACCATGTTGATCTGTTCCTGTATTGTACTCTATTGTATTGTTTTTTTTGTATGGATATAGTGTTGGGTGCTTGCACATATGCACACATGGCATCAACGCATGGTGTTGTGTGCTGGCATACACTCTGTCTTTCTTTTACCTGTATTGTATTGTATTGTGTTTTTGTATGGATATAGTGTTGGGTGCTTGCACATATGCACACATGACATCGACGCATGGTGTTGTGTGCTGGCACACTATACACTCTGTCTTTCTTTGTATTGCATTGTATTGTACTGTACGTGTCATTGTATGTTTAGTTTTACTACCATTTTAAGAGCCTGCTCAGGGACTACATATGTAAATTAGCTTATGGCTAACTCTGGCACATTTACATGGAAGTTAAAACTGAAATGTTGATTAATGAGCATTGTCCCTGTCAAATACATCACTATGCCAGCAGCAGCACAACTGAACTAACACTTTTAAGTACAGTTTTGAGACATACCTATACTTTACTTGAGCAGTTCCATTTTACGATCATTAGAATTTCTACTCCTATACATCTCGCAAGCAAATATATTACTTAAGAGTAGTACTTCCACTGATAATTGATAAACGGTGCATTTAAATCAAGCCCCCAGTGAGGCTCTCTAACGTTGAGGTATGGACCCGTGGAGTTATGACGAGGAAACCCTGTGCAGCTGGGGTTTAACATTGAGCGCTCATTTGCCCAAATCGAAATAATGCGGAAGTAGACGGTTCTTCCGGGTGCTTCAAAACGCCACTGAGCAACTTCCACTGAAATTAATGGCGGGGGCGGGGCTATCGCTCCGGTTCAGTCTCTATCCTTTTAATACTCTATATGATTTAAATATAGCACTTTTATCCAAAGCACTTCACATAGATTGTGCATTTCATTCACCCATTCACACACCGATGGCAGCGGAAGCCACGCAAGGCACCAACCTGCACATCGGAAGCAATTAGGGGTTCAGACTTCAGAGTCTTGCTCAAGGACACTTCGACACTAACTCTGGGGGAGCCCGGGATCGAACTGGGAACCTCACGGCTCCCTTAGAGCCAATCTATCGGCCACTCTACCCCTGAACCACTGCCCTGATGGTTCCGCAGTGCTAGAGGACGATGCTCTATTAAAGCATGCAATGATGGTTTTCATCATTGGTTTTCAGACTCACCCTGAACTATTTGTATTCATCAGCTTTGTGTTTCACCGTATTTTGATCACTCAAAAGGCATATGGTTTTATTTTAGTCATTATTTAGCTGCAATTATTCCATTTATGTTGTTGCGTACTTGATAGCGGTCTAACGCTCATGCATTGCATGTGGTGGCGCTGTGATCGGAAATGTCAAAAGATTTCTAAGGCAACCATCATGGCCATGTGAAAACGTTAAGGCAACCATCATGGCCATGTGAAAACGTTAAGGCAACCATCATGGCCATGTGAAAACGTTAAGGCAACCATCATGGCCATGTGAAAACGTTAAAGCGTTGGTTTTGTCAATAAATGGATGCGTCGGAACCGAGCCGTGTGGCCGGCGGGTCTTCATTTGAAGTTTGAATGGGCCTCGTTGGCCAGCAGCATGTTCTCCTTTGTTTGGTTCTTCTCTTTAACAACTCTCTTTATAGTTTTTTAACATTTTAACAGGATTTCTTTTTAGGAAAACCTTTTAGGAAATACTAGTTGGATGGGTGGACATGTGTATACATAACAGGATCTGTAGAAATCCGTGTCCCGGCCTAAAATGGTCACGTATTTGTCATTTGTTAATTGTATGTCTAAAACATTTGCTTTGAAATAGTAAACGAAAATCATCACAAATAATTCCAACATTCAATACACTAGTATCACTATTCAAAATATATATGCAAGAACTAGACATGCTCAGATCAATCGGCCACCGTTCGGAGATCGGCCGATCGGCCTCCAAATTAATCGATCAGCACCCTATCTGGAGAAACCAATCTTTGGTATAAGATGGTAATGGTATAAAAGTCATATATCACTTTGTGACAGGCCTAAACATTCTCCCCTTCCTCCCCACACACCCAGGAACAGTTTTGACGTGGGTTTTTACATGGCATGGTTTTTACATAATTTTGGAAATATTCAAATTGTCCCCTTACGAGCAAGATCGCTATCGGTAACGGCCGATCATGAGAAAAACAATCGGTGATCGGAATCGGTCCCAAAAAAACCCTGATCAGAGCATCCCTAGCAAGAACATATTTACAACTTGGTATTCAATCAATGCTTTATTTCAGACCCAGGGAGAGTAAAATACATACATACAAAAGTACAAATCACACAAAGTACAGTACAAAAATACAGTTTTTGTACTGACAAGTCCTCCAGTGCTTCCACAATTTGGAAAAGAATCTGTACGAACTGTAGCAAGGTTAGTCACAGCAGTAATGATGTCATTTTCTGACTCGGTGGCTCTGCACAGCATACATTTATACATCAAGTTTCTTAAAACCTCAGGCCAAGTTGGAACCACCGACACTTACAAACATATGGCTATAGCACTGGAGCAGCAGCAGCCTCATACTATCATTATACGCCACCTTGAGTTTTCTCATGCTCTCTTGCTTTTACCGACACCACACATGAGTCATATTCAAGGAGGATGTGCAATATGCCTTTGCAAGAGTGCGATTTTCACAGGTATAGAACACATGCATGGACTTGCGACACAGTGTTGTGCCACCATATAAAACGTTGCTCAGTAGCTTGTAGCTATTGTGTTGATGATCCCGAGGCACTAGCTCCTCTCCTCTGCGTGTATGAATGGATCCTCTGTGCCCCGTTCGTTATCCTCACAAGGCCTGACTCTTCTGAGCAACGTGCAGGCCTACACTCGACAGTCACTGTATATCTTCCTGACCTTCTGTTGGGGAGTTCACACAGAGTGTGAGTCGTGAATGCTCCAAACAAAGAGCAGTGTTGGCTCTACTCACTCACGTCTGTTAAAGCACCTCCCTAATCAATCTCATCGTGTCTGTCAGGCACCTTCCCATCAATCTTAACCTCTTATTGAAGGGGTGTTTCACTTTGAAACACTTCTAGGGGGGGTCATTTTAACTACTACTCAGACTATCTACTCAGACTTTTGTGTGCAACCATCCCAGGCAGTTTGTTTAGTTGCTTGAGTCAATATTTCGATGTTTGATATTAATTTGTTAAAGCACGTGCCCTTCCTACATATGAATCCATTGTAACTTCAAACTATTTTAAAGTTAGATTCAGTGAAAACACACGTCCTTGGTTCTGGTGACTGATATTGTCCATCTAATGCATGAGGGGGCTGTGTTAAAATAAATGTATATTTTAAATAAATTAAATTAAATGAAATTAAAACATGACCCCCTCACATTAGAAAGACAATATCAGTCGCCACAACTAGGGGCGTGGGTTTTTAATGATTTATATAGGAAAGGGGTGTGGCGTCTGATGAAATTATTATATAAAAACAATCTACTACTACTTCAAAGGTGTCTGGAGTGCACGCAAAGTCCAAAGTAGACGTTCAAATAACCCATGAAGGGTTCTAAAGTGAAATACACTTTTAAGCTTTATTTTATGCTTAAAGAAATAGAAGGAAATAGCCGATCTATAGCTCACGCTGTGAGCTTGTAGATTGGCTATTTTCGGAAAAAAAGGTTTATGTATAATCTTTCTGACCTTCTGTCCGGGTTCATGCCCGGTGTGAGTGTGAAAGCCCAAACAAAGGCCAGTGTTGGCTTTCCTCCTGTCTGTTAAGCACCTCCCCATCAATCTTAATGGGCCAGTGACATGGCTGTCAATCAGGTTAAGCCGTTTGCCTCACAGTGCTGGCCGGCCTCCACTAGGAAAGTTAAGTCAAACGCTTTCATTCATAGGGGCTAAGTACCTTCTCCCCTCGGTTGTATTGTTATTACGCGGCCACTTGCGCAGTCATTAATCTGCAAGTCGAACCCCCTTTTCCTATAAGATGAATGGCGGCTGTCTTGGGCCACAGCTATGGGCAGCATAACTGGAAGAGTGTCACCGGGCAAGTAATCATTGTGTGTGTGTGTGTGTGTGTGTGTGTTGTTGAGTGTGTTTTGTTGAGCCAAGTCGAACACGGGCCTATAGCCTACACATGCACACACACACTCACACAGTTCTGCCTTCAATAGAGCCGCAGACAGTCCGTCACTCATACTCGGGGCCCCCTCACGCTGGGAACGCGTAGTGAGTGTATCCTTCCACGGCCCCGGCTGTTTAAATTAATTATTAGTTTTATAGCGAACCCCGAGGCCCTGCACAGGCAGCTAATCCCTGCAGAGGGCTAATCCGACCCGGCGTTACAGAAAATCAATGCCGGCCTTTGGTGTTGGCATGCCATCAGGGCAGGGGGACACATGTCAGACAGGCCTCCTGATTTTTTCATGAGGTGTGTTTTTGAAGTCGTACAGCCGGGCGCAGGTTGCTCGAGGTGCCCAGAATTTAAAAGGAATATCCGGAAGCAAGGAGGAGGAGAGGGTTTGTGTATGACCACATTTCTCATGAGGAGATGGTGATGCAAACTGTGCCGTGTTTTGACCGGGAAATAATAAAACAATAGTGTGGGAGAACTCTGGCAATTGCAGAGATTTCTTCCGTAGAATCTATATGAATTCATAGGAATCTGAACCTGCATCATATTGAAATCTTTATATGTGAATGCAATAACCATCCATATTATATATTTTAGTTTGGCGCTGAGCGCATCCCAATCCATGCCCGTCTGTGGCGCATCTTAATGTTCTTGTCTGCAACAAGACATTCATTAGCCACTTTAAACCTGCCGTTCAATTTGAATTTCAATTATTGGGTACATTTTTCCCAATAGCGAAAAATAGCATATATACACACTGTATATGCTACTAGCTCACAATGCACGAGACACATTATAGAATTGTAGATAAGCTATCATTTTACTAGTCTACTCAGGCTTTTGTGAGCACCCCAGATAGGTTTTATCGGACACGCCCCTTCCTATATAAACCCATTGTGTCTGATGCAAATAATTTAAAATACTGAATCAAGCACCTTAAAAGCTGTCTGCGGTTCTCACAAAAAAAGTGCACACAAACATGAAAGTGAAATATCCCTACCTATTCAGGAATCGGGACAGGGACTCCTTTTGGGGTTCTTGTTGCTATGTACTACATAGCAACAAGAACAACAAGATCATGTATTAGCAGCATAACATTTGTGTACGTTATTTGAACATTTTCAGAAAACTTAGTTCAGTTTTTAGAAGGCGTTTTTAGAATCTGCCTCAGTCCTAAATGGGTTAAGTGGTTAACCTTTTGATAGCAACATAAATACCAAATAGGTCAAAATATAGGTCAAAATCAACAAAACGTGAACTTTGAATGAATATAGTTACTTGAATTGTGGGAATCCATGTCTTTATGTGACTCTTTTGGTCATTTTCTGCTGGATGCAGGGTTTTAAGAGGTTGCCTCTTATATTGGAACCATCAGTGACCTACTGACAACCTCTGAGATGATGGATGTGTTTGGTGGATGAGTGCACTGCAGCCATCAAGGATTTGAAGGGATTTGCTCTCCATTGATTGACTGCAGATCGAGTAATCTGAGTTGTACCACGCTTGCTATTTTCATTGGCTTGGTTGATGATTGGTGCCAGTGTGAATTTTTGCTTCTGCTTTAAGGATTAGGCGATGCCACTGGGCCGGCTAATTTGGTGCTATAGCAAGGGGATTCTGCCGCAGAACAATCGTTTTCTTGAGAATGTCAATTTGTGTCTTTTGAGTAATAAATCTCCTTTGTGACTCCGGGGGAGGAGGCAACGTCCCTATTTTGCCTCTGTGATGATACAGACAGCCTGTGTTTTCACATCAGTTGAACGTCTTGTCAGTTTTGATTCATTGTCAAAATTTGAAACCACCTTCATTTCCTCCCTTTACTTTGTCAAGATTTAATAACGTTCGGGAGAAAATATGAATATTTCAGGCTCATTTCCCTCTCCCTCCTGTCTGCTGTCTGTCAGTAATTGGAGGGAACAGCGCGGAGGGAGAAGAGAGAGAGAGAGAGAGGGAGAGGGAGAGAGAGAGAGGGAGGGAGTCGGGGAGAGAGAGGGAGAGTGTGAGTCTGACCCAGTCCCCTACTTCTCCCACCTATCATTCTGTCTATTAGACTTGGATTACCAGCCTCTTCTCTCATTCACAAAGACAGTGGTGGAAAGAATAGCACGTGTGGCTTTTCCAAGCTGTTCCCCGTTTCTCTTGGGAGGAGAACAAAAACTATCTCTGCCATTTTCTCTTTTGGGGGATCAATGAGGGAGAGACGATGCCGACGGCAAGGTTACACAAAAGCACAAGCCCTCTTTGACAGGCCACAAAGTCTCCATACAGAGAGAGACATGTGCCCGGGTTTGAAATTCAACATTTCCTTCAGCACTATGACACTTGAGTATTCGTGATGGTTAGCATATGAGTGCTAGTAGCACGTGGCCCAAAACAAATTTGATGCAACTCCTATATATTCCTACAATTGTAACCTATTTCGCTTGACGCTGATCTGACAAGGTTCACGCCACAGGGAGGACACATTTAGCCTATTTTTTTTCGTGATCGAAACCAGAGACCAAGCATTCAAATAAGTGTTTACGAAGTACTATAAGCTGCTTGGCAGATGTTGCTTGATATGAAGCTTGGCCGGGTGTGAAGTGAAACTTCAGTGAACCCTCTGTGGTATGACAGGCTGGAGGGGGAGAGTCTTCCTAATGAGGAAATAACGCAGACAGTCGGTAACATCTCGTGTTTGGTCATGAGACCTGTGTGTTCTTTAGATTGTTTGCATGCCCACCCGCTCATTCCTGGAGAATAAGGAGCCTTTCATTATCTAAGGGCATTTAAATGCTCTAAACTCCTGTCTATCATTCAATTAAGGCACATGTCATTGCTTATTACTGTCATTTCCATATTAATGTGGTCAGGCGCTCTACTGTGTGTACTGTGCCCCTCTGTATGGAAGCAGCGGATCTCAGCCTCAAAAGGAGCGGTGTGTCGGTCACATGGCACGATTGCTCGTTATTAATAAGTGCCATCAGTAAAAGGAAAGGAATGCAGGAAATTAAATTTTTGCCTTCGCCTGTCCTTTAAAGTCCACCGTTCACACATTCATCTTAAACAGTAGTAAAGCACTCATTTATACTTTGTTGCGTGGCGGTGTCGCCCACCAGGAAATGGCCGATATGTAAGCTCTGAAAGCTAGATTCTACAGTGCTTCTACAGCTTGTAGATGGGGTATTTTCAGTGCTTCTACAGCTTGTAGACGGGGTATTTTCAGTGCTTCTACAGCTTGTAGATGGGGTATTTTCAGTGCTTCTACAGCTTGTAGATGGGGTATTTTCAGTGCTTCTACAGCTTGTAGATGGGGTATTTTCAGTGCTTCTATACAGCTTGTAGATGGGGTATTTTCAGTGCTTCTAGATCTTGTAGATGGGGTATTTTCAGTGCTTCTAGATCTTGTAGATGGGGTATTTTCAGTGCTTCTAGAGCTTGTAGATGGGGTATTTTCAGTGCTTCTACAGCTTGTAGATGGGGTATTTTCAGTGCTTCTAGATCTTGTAGATGGGGTATTTTCAGTGCTTCTACAGCTTGTAGATGGGGTATTTTCAGTGCTTCTACAGCTTGTAGATGGGGTATTTTCAGTGCTTCTAAAGCTTGTAGATCGGGTATTTTCAGTGCTTCTAGAGCTTGTAGATCGGGTATTTTCAGTGCTTCTAAAGCTTGTAGATGGGGTATTTTCAGTGCTTCTACAGCTTGTAGATGGGGTATTTTCAGTGCTTCTACAGCTTGTAGATGGGGTATTTTCAGTGCTTCTAGATCTTGTAGATGGGGTATTTTCAGTGCTTCTACAGCTTGTAGATGGGGTATTTTCAGTGCTTCTACAGCTTGTAGATGGGGTATTTTCAGTGCTTCTAGATCTTGTAGATGGGGTATTTTCAGTGCTTCTACAGCTTGTAGATCGGGTATTTTCAGTGCTTCTAGATCTTGTAGATGGGGTATTTTCAGTGCTTCTAGATCTTGTAGATGGGGTATTTTCAGTGCTTCTACAGCTTGTAGATGGGGTATTTTCAGTGCTTCTACAGCTTGTAGATGGGGTATTTTCAGTGCTTCTAGAGCTTGTAGATGGGGTATTTTTCAGTGATTCTAGAGCTTGTAGATGGGGTATTTTCGGCGTGCAACACGACGCACAAGCGAGTATAAATCAAGCTTATCGGCGGCAATGGAGACATGTGCTCTGAATTCACTCAATTCAAACCCATGGCCAGAGTGAGCCTGAATAATGCGAGCGAGGCTAGGACCTCTTCATGTGCATCGCTAAGCCCCATAGATCATTTTATATTTAACTATGTATGTAAGAGATTTGGAAATTAAACAGAGCACTGGGTTTGTTCAGCTGCTATGGTCGCACACAGTGTGTTTTATTCCAGCGTGCTGTAATAGGCCTGGCAGGCGATGATATCATAATTCCCTTTCTTTTAATAAGCCATAAAGCTGTTGGGCCTAATGTTTTGTGAACAGAGCATATTGTTAGAAAGTGACAGGCGTCCATAGACTCCTCACTTGGATAGAAAGGCCAACATTGTTTGCCATCGCAGATGGACAATGTTAAATATGTTATGAGTCACTGTAAACCCCCCTCCCCTCCAAGTCAAGTGTCGGTCCACAATGAGGTGATTGAGACAGAACTCGGTACGGATTTGAAATGTCCACGCCTTGTTCTCAGAAGAGGAGCAGCAAGGCAAAAAGGAAAAATGGCGTTCTTTGCTGCAGGAGGTCAGAACGATATCGCGACAGACATCTTCCAGTCGCACTAATGTCATCGAAATTGTTCCCGTCCAGATCGGTGTTGCCGGATTGTGCGAGAGTAATAGGTCTATGAAAGCAAGCCCATGAGCACTTTAAACCTGCAGTGTATATACATCAGATATTTGAAAATAGTCAATCTACAAGATCACAACACGCCAAGCTTGTACAGTAGGTCTGCTAACAACAACAAAAAAAACAGTAACAACATAAATCTGGTATGGGGATGATTCGCACCTCTCCAACTCTTATACTGTATTTGATGGGGGGGGGGGGGAAGTGTTGTGCTATGTTCTGTAACTAGTAATCAGTTCAGAGAAAGGAGAGTAAAAGTAAAACATTCTTTATTGTATTTTTCATCCCGTACATAGGTGGCGGGCTTCCGCGTTTTGCTTTGCATTCCTTTTGAATAAAGGTTGCGAGAGAGGAGCGATTTCCTTTTTGCTTTATGGTTCCGCTCGCCAGCTTGGCAGCAGCGCTAGCATTTAAACGTCCATTAACAACCTTTTAACTGTCAGGGATCTTTTGAAATATGGATATTTGCTTTCCCCCGGCTGCTTCGGAGCCACCAAAATTACTTTTAATAGCGCAAGTGGTGTGGTATTAATACATTTTCTCCGTGAGGAGTGGGCGAGCTGCATATCATTCTAGCTGCTAAGGAGCTTGCCAATGATGTCTGATTAGGACTGCAAGGGGAGATTAATAGATGTTCCTTCTCCTCATTTGTTATCACTCTCTTAGTGCATTGACTGACTGACTACCGCGTGTGATAAATAGGGGGGGAAGACTCCGCATTTCCTGAGTGTGACACTATCTGTCTGTTCGTCAGGCCCCGGCGCTGTGTTGACGCCTCGTCTTTGACAGCACATCCAAAGTCGGGGCTGCCACGCCGCAGTCCTGTGCAATTTCAGCGGCAAGAGGAGAAAGTTGTTTGGGATCTGCATTTTAATCCCGGCCCTGTTTAATGTTTGCCCCCCTGACAATCTGGGCCAGACATCATTTTAATGGTATGTACGGCGATAAAGCCAATAAAACGTCAGGATGATTGATAATCTGAGCATTATAGCAATATGACTTTCCTGTCCTCCTCATGCGCTCCCAATGATGGTTTCCAAATTGAATTCTTGGCGCACGCGCAGGTCCATGTGTGTGCGCGCGTGCACGTACGTGACTGCGTGGCTGCGTGTTGACATGCATGCACTCTATGTGGGTATGTTTACGTTGGGTTCAAGGTAAGCATTTTAGTAACTTAAAAAAGGGCAGAAATGGAAGGAATTGTGTTAGTTTATGTCGTAAATCGGTTTGCAGCTCTTAATACGCTATTTCCAAAGTAGTGGTACAGGTTCAACAGATTATCTCAGAATGTTTGGTCTGTTTAATGCATTCTCCTGTTTTTTTCTGGAGAACTGCTGGAGGAGTAGGAACCATTATGAAAAAAACATTAACATATTTCTTCTATTAAATAAATGGCATGAAATCTCCCTTTCTTTGAGGTGTCAAACACTGCGAGTGTGCAAGCCAACACACGTGTGTGTGTGTGTGTGTGTGTGTGTGTGTGTGTGTGTGTGTGTGTGTGTGTGTGCAGTATACTTGTGAGGGGCAAATGTCCCCACTCCCCACCAGTATAGTAGAATTTGTGAAATAGACTGGCCATGCGGTTCGGGCACAGTGTGTAGCGGGTTTGAGTTCCGGTCCTGATGACCTATTATATATATATATATATCGTCGGTGCACCGAAGTTCGACCGAAGATAGCCGATCTACCTGCTTTTTTTACGGTTGAAAGTGGTAAAAATGGCATTTCGGAATGAATAGTTTATTTCGGTACTTAAATTTTTACATTTTTAAAGACAGTTGTGTTATAAGGTCAGGTTTAGCACTGAAAAGGTGTAGGCTGAAGCCAAAGCTTCATAAAATTATCGTCCTAAAATGTTGATGTCGTCACAATTATAGAAAAACAAATGTGTGTGTGTGTGTGTGTGTGTGTGTGTGTTCTATCAAAGCAGGCTTACAGGTATGTTATAGTCTTGCTAGGATGGGGGGGGCAGCTGTTGCGGGGGGGTGGGGGGTGTAACTCCTCCACTTGTCCAAACACAGGTGGACACAGACGTGGGACGCACCGCAGACCCCGATGAGGCTAGATATCGCATGTCACCGGCGGCGCGTTCCCGTCATTAGGCCCCTGTTTCGTTTTGCTGCCCTTAAAGCTTTTGACTGATTTTTCTGGCTATGAACTCCTCTCTCTCTCTCTCTCTCCTCCGTCCGTAACACTATGGCAGCGCCTTTTCCCATCGGTGCCATTTTCATAAACGTTAAAAACGGCCAGCTGTATATTCATTTAGAGCCGGTCTTCAAAGCTATGGGACCTAACGGCTCACCCCGGGTCCTATATGGATTGGATCGTATAGTGCCCCCCCTGCCCCACCCCTCTCCTGCTCATTGATTTATTGCCCACTGTTTGCGATCCAATAGCAATCGGTCTGGAATTGACAGCACATGGAGACCTGACTTGTGCAGTCGGTGTCTCTGTAGACCTATGAAACGGCTCCTTTTATCTCCCAACAACCTTAGGAGCGCCACCGCCTTCTGAGTGGCAGTCATACAGAAAGCTCTTTGTTTTATGTAAATGGTGATTGATGACACGTCTGGCACAGCGTGCAGTTTTTGACAAAAAGTATTGATGGCTGCTCTCAGTGAAGTGTTAGTACAGGTGACAGAGCAATCCATTTTAAGATGAATTACACACAGAGAGGGAGAGGAAGGGAGGGAGTGAGTGAGAGGGGGAGAGAAGAGGGTGGAACAGGAAAGTCAATGGAGAGCATCTCATCAGCACTTTCAGGGACTAGTGCACTATACTCGTGTCGACTACAACTTAGTACATACTGCATACTACATACTTGATGTTTCACCAGTGACACAGACTTTACACGTTAACCACCTGAACCTATTTTATCCGCAATCTTAAGATGATGTTGTCATACAGCGAAGATAGCCGGTGCCTCGTGAGCTTGTAGCTCTTTTATCTATTTTTTTATAAAACATGCTCAAAATAGGTACGCCAGGTTGCCTTTGGTTAAGAAGTAGGTTTATTGTTTAAACATTGTGCTAATGCAAATATTTTGAGTATTTTCGGTAAATGATAATACTTAAATATATGCAGACAGAAATAGAGGAATAGCATACTAACATAAATGTTGTAACCTACTGAATAATATAATCACTGAGTATGTACAAATGGACCCCGTAAGGGGCTGATTGCATGGCTTTCAACCATGCACACGCTCCTCTACTCCCAAAGCCTTTGTCTGGAGGCCTTGTGCTTTCAGTCCATAATTAACTACTGGTGTGTTTCCAGCCAATGACTGAAAGAGATCCCGTTGCCTTGTCAAAATATACCTGTCTGTCCATTACGGCTAGTTCTTGCTCCCATGTGGGACCTGCAGCATTTATGGCCACTGGGTTTGTTTGAGTTGGATAATGGGGCCACCGGTACGGTCGCATCCACGCGCACACGCTGCTGCGCCGCTCACTCACCGGCTTTGGGATGATGAATGTGAATTTACATTCACTCTACAAGCCCACACCCGGGCAAATGTAATTCCACTAATGGAGCCACAATCAAGGCGGAATTGGCCTCACTCTGGAAACTCTGGATTGGAGCGCAGCTGCTTCTCAACCAGTGGCACACGGACCACGAGTGGTCCATGACACAATTACAAGTGGTCCATGTTCAACCAAGCACCCCAATGGAAACCAATCTCTGACTGTGTTTTTATTTCAGTGACTTCATTGTATTCTACTTGTATTTCTATCTTTTAACATAACGTTCAAATACGTTAAAGGGGAATAACACTAAGCCAAATATCCGTAACCGGGTGTTACGATGAGATAATCCTGTGTGGTGTCTTGATCGGTTGTTGTTCTCTCGCTCGGTGCAGAAAGAACCCGACCACGAGTATCGCAGCGCCTCCTGTCGGCCGTTGAAAAACCTTGTTTTCACCAGAAATGACATTCATTGCTTTTGGAGATGCAGGCCATTGAAAGCAGCACATAGAGTGCATCTTCAAAATGGCCACTGTCCCACTTTACACTATGACGCTAACGGGAGAGAGCTATCGATCCGCTCTGATCCGATCAAAACACAGATTAAAGAATATAAATCATAGAAAACGTAGGCTACGTTGGCGGGCTGCCATACAAAAGTAATTCTACGCTTCTGGCAGGCTTCGTGTTAATGACATAGTTAAATGTTGAAAATGTGTGGTATTGCCCTTAAATTTGATTTATTTCCCCCATAGACTGATTGTTAAAGTTTTACGTTTTTAACTAATAGGAGTAATGTGGGGAAAATGCTTGAAATGAAATAACGACGGCTTGATATACTTTGTTGCTTGCGGTGTCACTCTCCGGAAATAGATCGAGCATGTAGATTGGCTATTTTGAGTGAGTGACTCACAACAGAGTATAATTCCTGCCTTCAGATCATCAATGTTAAATATTTATTAAAAATATATGAATTAATATAAATGATATATACTAAATACATATTGTTGTGCCTAGGTGGCATTGAGGATTGTTAAAAAATACGCTAGTGGTCCAGAGATTAAAAAAAAAAAAAAAGGTAGCTAAAAGCACCGCATTCGAGATACTGTATTATGGGGTCAGTCACAGGTTAGGAAAGTCTAAAGAGAAACAATACGTCCTCGGCCGTGAGGGAAATGCAACGACACAAAAGCCGGTGCTGACGTGTGTCTGACAGAACCAGATTTAACAGATGCTTCAAGGGGACCTCAACCCAACGAAATCTACGCTGTCCTGGATCCAGAGCCCCACCCTCTAACTGCTGTATAAATAGATTCTCATGACAGGGTAATTCATCTCTGGCCATGAAAACATCAGCTTTAAAAGACAGCTCGCCGAGACCCGGCGCTTGTTAGGGGCCAGATCAGCAGCACAGATGCCTAGGATGTAAACTCATGAAGGGAAGATTAATTTATCTGTCATCCCTGACTTTGACAGTTGTTGTAAATCTGACTCTGGCCTCTGCATGGCGTATGCATGGGAGGGTGGAGTGGGGGTGGGGGGTGGTGGAGAGAGAGAGGAGCATGAAAACGGAGGAGGGCGTTTTGCGATATAGGGGGAGAATGCGTGTCGAAGATTTCAAATGTGCAATATTGACAAGTGGTTTTCGCTCACTCACTCGCTGCTGGCGTGCACCTGGGCCGTGTCGAAAGCCCACCTCGGCAGATGACGTGTTTGGAATCCTATTGTTAAAGGAACATTTGGCAGTGATTTTAACCCTCGGTACTCCGTTCTTAAAATAAAAACACCCTTTTTTGCTCTCCCCCCACCATACTAGCTGCTATTTTCAAGATGGTGGTCACATAAGGCACACTGCAGAATGAGTGGTGGGAGTGTCAGGGAAGCCATTTGGGGTCTGATTGATGGTAGCAGGCGAGCCACAGCGCATGCAGTGGCCATGTTCTCTGATCTCACACTGCGTGAGAGACGCGTCTGGCGCTCTCTTTTTTTTTTACTTAATGTCTCTGCCAGACATAAACCATTATATTTCTTATCATATCCGTGTCGTCAGCGTCTCAGAAAATAAGACTTTGAATTAGGATCAAATTTGAGTGGAATGGAAATTACTTTGCTCACAAAGGAAATGTTGGTAAGAGGAACCACAACATTTTATTTTGCTCCTGAGAGTTAACCACTTAAGCCTTATTTATTTTTTTAATAATGAAAATAGCGGATACCAATCACAAATGTGACGCATTGTGAACTTACAGATCTGCATACATACACTAGATATTTTTAAAAGCTAGCATTAAAAAAAAAGAATTGGCTAATCTCCCAAAATGGAGACACCCGGTGGCACAGTTGGTGGCACAGTTGGTAGTGCTGTCGCCTCACAGCTAGAAGGTCCTGGGTTCGATTCCCGCTCGGGTCGCTGTGGTTGCTGGCGGCGTGTTTCCTCCTCCGCGTCATCAGTGCCCAAACCCGAGGCGTGGTTGGCGAAAGGGCCTTTCTTTCTGTGTGGAGTTCTGTTCTCCCCGTGTCCCCTAGGGTAGGTAACCTCACAAAAAACATGCAGTAATCCTGGTGTCTAAACTGCCTCCCCCTGGCCAGCCGGGGCGCCTGATGGAGGGGAAAGGAACTGGTCGGAATAACATGTTCCTTCCACACGCTACGTCCAACCAGGGAAACTTCCCCTGTCAGGTGTAAAGGAGCAACTTCGACACTCACGACATGAAGGAAACATGAGTTCAAGTCCGTTGCTCTCCCCAGGTTGGCGGAGGGTGTGTAGAGCCCAGGATCACATTAGATAATTGACACAGGGGTGAAAAATGGGTTACAAAATCGTGGGATAAAAATGTAAATAAAACAAAAACAAAATGGAGACCCCGATTCAATGTATAAAATAAGTAATTGTAATACTTGAATAATTGAATTTCAGTTACTCAAGGATTTCAATACATCCTATGTGTCATACACTTCAAATGTACAATGTATGTGGATAATACTGATCTTTAGATACAGTATTTCTCTGAAGTCACATCTCGCATGTTTCACCCACCAACCGTGCAGTTTCATAGAATGAAAAGCGAATGTCTCCACCTCTTATTTTTCCACAAAAATCCTGTTTCCAGAGTATAGTGGGCCGTTTTGTTGGATTTATAGTGGTACATATGTGGATGTAGTTACAGCCTTCAGTGCAGATACAAGGCTTTCGCTGTCAATAAAGAGCCCCACTGGGCAATGGGTCTGCATATGAATTATGATGTCTCCTCTTGGCTTCATTTGACCCCTCTCTCTCACTGCGGGCCTGCCACGAACCACCGCCATATTTCCAGCAACCATCCTTTCAACTGACACATACACTACATTACTATTTCATTCTTCTCCGAAGGTTTTACCGGCTACCGCTTTGAAATATTCTACCCTCTTTGCACGGGATGCTAGTGTGCTTTTTTTTTTGCTTGCATGATCCCTATAAACCTTATAGAGACCAGGGTTTTAAAGCCATTCTGCAAGCCAGTTAAGGTTGGTAAATTAGTCATCAACAGCTTTTTATTCCTTTTCTTTCTTGGCCAAGCCAGACAGCCAATGGCTGGAGACTTATGTTTTCGCCCCTGTCCGTATGCGTGTTTGTGTGAGTGTCAACAACTAATTTTCTCCACCAGGCCGAAGGCATGGGAGAGAGTATGTTTTGTGCTCATGTGCTCAAAACAGATCTGTCCGATATTTCATATTCCAGCCTAATTGGCTAACATTGGCTTTCAAAGTTTGCAGGACTGGCCCGTTTTGAACAAAAAGCCTCAATTCATGAACGCAGCGTGCAATTTATGTGAAATCTTGGAAACGAAAAGCATGAGAGATGTCGGAACGGGAGCCAAACGGACCCGGCTGTTATAAATATGAGGACCGTATACCCATACAAAACCTGAGTACCCGAAATGACCGAATGTGCATCTATGGCCAATAGGTGTGAACAATTTTGCCAACGTGCTAATGGGGGACCATTTAAAACAAAGGTGGCTTGCATGCTGTAGTTTGCTACTAAACAGACATTTGCATGCACAAGGGCTGCCAAAGTAGGCTATCTTTTGTTGTTTTTCTTGTTTTTTCGCCCCCTCTCCTCGAAGTTAGACGGCCAGCTCTAAACTGACTGGACTATGAATGAGCCTTAAGAAGTCTGGGCTGGAGGGGGTGGGTTCGGTTGGCTAGGTTTTGGATGAGCCGAAGATACAGCTAATTAGCATGTGGAATCACGATAGGTGACGATAGGTGACTTAACAATCATACCCCCCTCCCCCTTTCACCTCCCCCTTGGCTCGGTCAGAACCAAGAGCTGTGGGCTTACGGCTCCTTTTTTTACCGAAAAGGAAATCAAAAGATAATCCCAAGTTTGATGTCGGCAGAAACTTTTGACTGGGGGGGGAGAGAAAAGGGGGTCACACACACGTATAGGGCAACGGTTTTAAGAGGTAAACCCCCAACAAAAGGTTCTGAGAGAGTGAGTTCCTTCCAGCCTTTGGAAAGTTCTAAGCACCTTCTCTGTGCATGACTAACCCCATTGAAGAAAGAGAGATAAAGAAACCCCCAGGGCTTTGCAATCAAACCTTTAATTTCCCCCACAAAAAGAAAAAAACACAAATTCTTCAATATCCATAGAAGTAAACTCAGATTAATTTCAGCCGTTCCAAAGTGTGTTGAGATTTAATTTGTTGGTGTAAGTAGGAAACTGAGTTTGAATAACACCCGTCTCTTGTAGTTTTGGTGACATCAATTGTTGGCAATGTTTGGGCTTTGGAAGATCTCATTCCAAGAGGATGATGAAAATGAATTGAGGATTTATCCGGATAGGGGTTATGGAAAAACCCGATTCAGCTATTTTCACTAATACACTTTTATGTTCTAATGTACACTATACGTGTCTCTATTTTGGGCTCATACATTGTTTTCTATTAACAGTATAACAAAATAAATTCACATTAGTTTCACAATTAGATCTGTTATTTTGGGCTTTATAATTAATTGCATTTTTTTTTACCTTTTAATTGCTCAAAGCTTCACGTCATATTTTCATAGTCACAGGCCTGAAAATAAGATTTTCTGTATGAAGATGTGATGCTGACTGAGTGGACACGCAGGTCTTCCATGGCAGATTGGCAGTAGTTCCCAAAGTGGGGAAAAAGGCCTGAAAAAGGTTTCAGGCCATTCCCAGTAAAATCACTTTAAAACTATATACCACTGCTATTTGAAAATAGCATATACCTATAGGGGGTAACGTCGG